>NC_071622.1:35727053-36054553 GCF_014839835.1 Dryobates pubescens | reverse complement strand
CAGAGCTGCTCCAACCACTTGATCATTTTTGTGGCCCTCCTCTGGATCCGCTCCAGCAGGATAATGTCTTTTCTTTGTCCTTAGTGAGGAGAGCTGGGTGGCAGCTTTCAGTCAAATTCTCCTTCTCTCTAAAAAAAAAAAATATCTAAGCTGTGGTGTGTGGAATTGTTCAGCAAATTTCTGTCAGCTTCCATGAATTGGTCGAGCTGATAAATCCTGGTGCGTGGCAGCTGGGAAAAGTGAAAAGATTTCATTGCACTGTTTTCAAACTGTTCACTTCATTGAGTGCCTTCAGAAAGCTTTTCCCTCTGAAGTCTGATTTCTTTGATTAACCAAAATTAGTGTTTTTGCATCAGTTAAAATTAAGGAAACATTTCACCTGCAATTAGTTTCCTGCTTTTCAGCTGAAGAAAGCCTCACAGGCTTTGCGTGCCCAGTGCCCAGCTTGGCCACTGCGTGCCGTGGTGATGCCGCCCCTCGTGCTGTGGTTCTGCTGACAGCTCTGCCTGCCACAGTCTCCACAGGGAAAAGCCCAGATTCATGCTGCAGGGATGTTCCAAATTGCAATCCCTGCTTCCAAGGTATTATTTACAGGTGCTAATGCCACAAGGGGAAAATGTGACTCTCCTCCCAGGTCTGTTGTTATTTACAGACTGTGCGTCCCAGACGCTAACCGATGCCATATGTGATGCTGAACACGGAGCCTTCTTCCTCTGCCCAAGAATGGAACTTGATCCAAATGAAATTTCCTGCTCATTTGAGTCCAGTCTCCATAGCAACAGCCCTGCACACCTGTGATGTGCAGGCACAAGCTGCTGCAACCTCTGAACTAGGCAGAAGGAGCCATGCCCCATCCCCCTGTCAAAGGCAGAAGTGCACCTCCAGTGCAGCCCTGGCACTTGTTTCCCCTTGCTCCGTGTGTGATTTGTATAGTGCCTTGGTCCTAAGGGGCAGAGAGACCCAGTTCTGTTTGCACCTTTGTGTGTTGGGAAATTAAAGGCACAAGGGAGGCCAAATAGCAAAGCCAGGCTATTTGTTAACAGAATATAAGTGCATGGAACAGAGGAAGAGGGAGAGGGGGGAGAGAAAGAGAGAAAGATAGCAAGAGAGAGAACAGGAAAGGGATTGTGTTGGGTTGAAAATTCACTCCCCCCCCCCCCAACATAAAATTGCCAGACCAGCTCAGTTGGAAGTAAATGAGGCTGTATTTTACAATCAGGACTACAGTCTAAAATGAAATGCAATGAGTATGTACAAACTATGCAATATTTGCAATATTTACAGGTATTTAGAAACAGCACAAGAACACCCCTGGCAAAACAGGGGGGCAATAACAGCTTCCCCTCTCCCTGCCCCCCTTCCCTCTACAGACAATATTGGAATGATACTTTTCAGCATTAAAAGTTATTTTAAAAGTAAGTGATACAATTAGCATCTTGGCCTGCATCAGGAATGGTGGTGGCCAGCAGGAGCAGGGATGGAATTCTGCCCTGTGCTCAGCACTGGTGAGGCCTCACCTCAAGCACTGTCTGCAGCTCTGGAGCCCTCACTTCAGGAAGGGTATTGAGGTGCTGGAGCAGGTCCAGAGGAGAGCAACCAGAATGGGGAGGAGGCTGGAGGGAAAGTCTGATGAGGAGAGGCTGAGGGAGCAGGGGATGTTCAGCCTGGAGAAGAGGAGACTTAGAGGGGACCTTATCACTCTCTACAACTACCTCAAAGGAAGCTGCAGTCAGGTGGGGGTCAGGCTCTGCTGCCGGGCAACTTGTGACAGGACAAGAGGGCATGGCCTGAAGCTGTGCCAGGGGAGATTTAGGTTGGATGTTAGGAAGCACTTCATGACAGAAAGCCATGGTTTTGTTGATTAGATGGTGTTGGATGATGGGTTGGATGTGATCTCAAAGGTCTCTTCCAACCTGGTCTGGTCTATTCCATTCCATTCCATTCCATTCCATTCCATTCCATTCCATTCCATTCCATTCCATTCCATTCCATTCCATTCCATTCCATTCCATTCTACACTGGGATGGACTGCCCAGGGAGGTGGTGGAGTTGGCATCGTTGGAGGTCTTTATGAAAAGCTCGGATGTGGCACTTGGTGGCCTGGTTTAGCTGCTGTGGTGGTGTAAGGTCATAGGCTGCACTTGGTGATCTCAGAGGTCTTTTCCCACCTCAGTAATTCTGTGATTCTGTGATTTAAATACTTTTTAAATACTAAACTGGAAGTGATTATACACCTCTGGCTATCCAGTACTGCAAACAGGCTGCTGGCTGCACAACTTGTAGCAAAACCAAAATCACCAATAGGCAAAAAGAGGCTGCATTTGAAAGAAACTGGAAATGATTTCCCCAGGTCATTGATAAGGTGGAACACTACAGAGAAACATGTTTCTTATGTGGGGAGAAAACAATAGCTTCCTAATGCAATGGAAATGATATTTTAAGCTTCCTACATTAATTAGCTTATCAAAGAAGGGTCCAGTTTCAAAAGAAAGATTTCACTTGGAATACAAGCAGTGTAAAAATCTACCTAATCACAGAATCACCAAGGTTGGAAGAGACCTCAAAGATCATCAAGTCCAACCTGTCACCCAAGATCTCATGACTACTAAACCATGGCACCAAGTGCCATGTCCAATCCCCTCTTGAACACCTCCAGGGACGGTGACTCCACCACCTCCCTGGGCAGCACATTCCAATGGCTAACAACTCTCTATGGGAAAAACTTTCTCCTCACCTCCAGCCTAAACTTCCCCTGGTGCAGCTTGAGACTGTGTCTTCTTGTTCTGGTGCTGGTTGCCTGGGAGAAGAGCCCAACCCCCTCCTGGCTACAACCTCCCTTCAGGTAGTTGTAGAGAGCAATAATGCTGGGGGTTGCCCTCAGCTGTACCACACATGGCTAAATACAGAGCTGAACTCTGTTTCTGCCTTCTGACGTCTGCAGCCCTGCCTTTGCTTTCAGACCTTCCCCTCCCTTCCCCTCTTAACTCAGGGCTCCCCATGACTGAATGCAGGGCAGGCTGCAAACAAAAGGAGTGAAAGAAGAGAGATGATCCCTGAGTCTTTCCCAAGCTGACTGCAGCAAGTTGCCTGTATTTGTAATGCTGCTTCTTGATGCAGCCTGCTTGGCTTTCATTTTGTTCCTTCTTGTGGTTTTTTTTTTCTGGTTTCACCATAATCCTTATTTCTATGCCAGTGAGAATGGAGCTCCTGCTCTCAGGGCGAGATTTCTTGTACTTGTTCTGTGAATGATTGGACAAATGTTGATCTTTTATAGGAGACAGAGAAGCCAGGACCCAGTGACAAGTGGAGTCCCTCAGGGATCAGGACTGGGACCAGGCTTGTTTCTTGGCCACATGGACAGCAGCATTGAGTGCACCCTCAGCATCAATCTGTGTGGGGCAGCTGACAGGCTGGGGGGAAGGGATCCATGCTGCACTTGCAGCCCAGAAAGCCAACCAGAGCCTGGGCTGCAGCAAGAGAAGTGTAGCCAGCAGGTCAAGGGAGGTGATTCTCCCCCTCTGCTCCACTCTGGTGAGACCACAACTGGAGTACTGCAACCAGTTCTGGAGCCTCTGTTACAGGAAGGATCTGGAGTTGCTGGAAGGTATCCAGAGAAGGGCCATGAGGATGAGCAGAGGGCCGGAACTCCTCTACTATGGAGACAGACTGATAAAGATGGGACTGTTCAGTCTGGAGAAGAGAAGGCTCCCAGCAGACCTTCTTGTGTCCTTCCAGTATCTGAAGGGGGCTACAAGAAAGCTGGGGAAGGACTTTCTAGGGTACCAGGGAGTGATAGGACTGGGTGGGATGGAGCAAAAGTAGAAATGGGTAGATTGAGATTGGATGTTAGGAAGAAATTCTTCCCCATGAGGGTGGTGAGACACTGGAACAGGTTACCCAGGGAGGTGGTGGAAGCCTCATCCCTGGAAGTTTTGAAGGCCAGGCTGGATGTGGCTGTGAGCAACCTGCTGTAGTGTGAGGTGTCCCTGCCCATGGCAGGGGGGTTGGAACTGGCTGATCCTTGAGGTCCCTTCCAAGCCTGACAACTCTGTGATTCTGTGATGCTTGTGCAGGCTGCAGCCACTGTGGCAGTTTGATAGCAGCTGGAAACTTGATGAAAAGGGAAGGAGACTGAGCTTTTACCCACACTTTAAGGACAGAAGGCAATGATCCTCAATTTGGGGGGGATTTCATAACATCCTTTTATTCTCCACACCCCCACCCCCTCTTTTTTCCCCCTTTCCTCCAGCATGGCTGCTTTCAGATTTGAACTAGAAAATATCTGTCTTATGTAAGCTGCTAATACTCTGCTTTAGGCAGAACACGGAGCTTGGAGCTTATGTAGGCTGATTTCAGGAGGAACTAGCAGCATTATTGATTTTCATTGGGCTTATTAGGATCAGTGTAACATGCACTTTTGCTATGCTGGATTGTATTTGGCTTTCATCATGAAATCTCATTACACCAAAAAGAAATGGAAACACGTCGTGCAAGTGAAAGATTTTGCAGAGTACCCTAATGAAATTACTCTGCACCTGTGAAAGAACACTTTGGATGTGGGTCATCCAGACCCTGAGTACTGCTCTGCTCCCATTTGCTGTTGAGAATGAAGAATGAATTCTGCAGTCTTTGGCATGATCACAGATTCGTGCTAAGCTAACTGAAGGGGTCTGTCTTGGCTCCCGAAGCAGTCGTGGTGGCTGAAGCCTGATGCTGAATTGGTGACTTACTTGAGAAGAGATATCTCTGTTTTTTGCTTGCAGCTCACAGGCTCACAGGGTGCTAGGGGTTGGAAAGGACCTCAGGAGATCTTCCAGTCCAACCCCTCTGCCAGATCAGTTCTATAGAATTCACCACAGGTCACACAGGAACACATCCAGACAGGGCTGGGAATTCTGCCGAGAAGGAGACTCCACAACCTCTCTGGGCATCCTGCTCCAGTGCTCTGTGACCCTCACTGTGAAGAAGTTCCTCCTCATGTTGAGGTGGAACCTCCTGTGCTGTAGTTCATATCCATTGCCCCTTGTCCTATCTCAGGGCACAAGCAAGCAGAGGCTGTCCCTGTCCCTTCCTTCTTGACCCCCAGCTCTCAAATACTGTTAGACAAAAGAGCTTGGCCCCCTCCACTTGACCCCCAGCCCTCAGATATTGATAGACATTGATCAGATCCCCTCTCAGCCTTCTCTTCTCCAGACTAAACAGCCCCAGGGCTCTCAGCCTGTCCTCATCAGGCAGTGCTCCAGTCCCTTCAGCATCCTTGCAGCCCTCCCTTGGACACTCTCCAGCAGGTCCCTGTCCCTCCTGAACTGGGGAGCCCAGAACTGGCTGCAATATTCCAGGTGGAGTCTTATTTGGGGGGGGAGGGAGGAGAACCTCCCTGGGTCTGTGGACACACTCCTCTTGATGCATCCCAGGATCCCTGTGGTAGTTTTAGGCTATGCCTTTAAAATTTTGTTACAGATTTCGACCAGAAAGGTAAAAGAATGCAAACAAATCACCACTGGGTGTAAAAAGGAAAACCAAAGATAATTGTAAAAGGTAATTGGAAAGGTATCTGCTATAAGAAGGGCTGTACCAAAACATTCTGGGGGCCTCTTCTGATCTCTGTTTGCTTCATGCTCTGAAGGGATCACTAATCTGCTACTGCTTGACCTTGGCTGTGTTGTTTTGGTGAAGTCTAACCACTACTTTTTCTCTGCTTTTTGGGACAGGGGGTGTGGTGGGGGGGCAGAGGGACAGCTCTCCTGGTCTCTGACCAGGGGGATTTTCGTGTTGTTTGTTAATTGTAAGCATTGTAAATCCTGTCTATTTTGTACATATGCATCCATTCCATTGTAGAGTGTAGTTTGGTCTGTAAATGCAGCTTTCATTTGCTTCCAACTGAGCTGGTCTGGCAAAGCTAATGCTGGGGACAGCCGATTGCCATCCCATGCAGAAGCTGTTATCCACCAGGACTCCCAGGTCCTTCTTCAAAGGCTGCTCTCCAGCAGATCACCTCCTAACCTGTACTGCTGTGGTTTATTCTTCCTTCCCAGGTGCAGGAGTCTCAGCTGCTCTGGGGGAAGATGTTACAGATGTACAAAGGTGTGAAATAAACGTGGAAACAGGGGTACTTGGTCCTAGAGCCCTAGCCGTGCTGAGCAGCCTGCTGCCATCCTTTTTGCTTTTGTGGAACATCAGCTGGCTGTGATTTGCCTTCTGACAATGGCGTGGAGCATGCATGAACTGGCAGCTTGGTGCAGCCTCTCAGTACCTCAGCAGAGGAGCTCAGAGGAGATCCAGTTGCCACATCAGCTTCCCTCTTCTGAGCCCAGCTGACTACCAGTGATGGAAACCTGACCCTTCTCGGCTATCCCTCTAGCTGCAGGCAGTTCTGTGACTTTCTGATTCTCTGCTGACAGGGTAGAGATAAACTTGTTTGTGATTCCCACCCCATGAGTACTTGAGCTCTTTGGAGAGCAGAGTGCAGAGCTCCTGTGTTGTGGTGGGCCAGGTTTACACCCAGCCCGGGCTCTGGTGGGCTGAGAAGAACCCAGCCCCCAAGTCGACAAAGAAACCTGACCCAGGAGGGCAGAGAGACTTGGTCCCCCCTCCCAGGGGAAGGGGTCCCTGGGCCAAAGTCTATTCCACTCCCACTTCCTGCCCACCCAAGCCTAGTTAAGGGGAGACATTGCCTGTCTCTCTTGCTCCTGCCCTTGCCTGCCCAACAGACCTCTTGCTGCTCCCTGCTGGTGATGGAACCACATGATGGGCCCTGTTCCATGCTGCTCCAGACCCCTAAGGACTGCATCTAAAGAGAATCCACCTTGCATTCAGAGAATCCTTTGCCACCTGGGCCTGGTTTTGCATATATTTTTATTTACCCTTTTTCCTTTGTAACTTTGTAACCTTCCTTTTACTCCAATGCCTTTTATATCTTGTTCATCTTACCTTTTTACTTCCAAATTGATTCCAGACTCTTTCTTTCCTAATTTTACCTCTCTTTTCTCCTCCTGCCTAATTTGCTTACCCTACTGGGAAAAAGGGGAGAGGGAAGGAAACCTCAATATGTTCCACAGATCTTCTACATTTGGTGAAAGCAACTTCATTTTCCTTTCCTTTCCTTTCCTTTCCTTTCCTTTCCTTTCCTTTCCTTTCCTTTCCTTTCCTTTCCTTTCCTTTCCTTTCCTTTCCTTTCCTTTCCTTTCCTTTCCTTTCCTTTCCTTTCCTTTCCTTTCCTTTCCTTTCCTTTCCTTTCCTTTCCTTTCCTTTCCTTTCCTTGCCTTCCCTTCCCTTCCCTTCCCTTCCCTTCCCTTCCCTTCCCTTCCCTTCCCTTCCCTTCCCTTCCCTTCCCTTCCCTTCCCTTCCCTTCCCTTCCCTTCCCTTCCCTTCCCTTCCCTTCCCTTCCCTTCCCTTCCCTTCCCTTCCCTTCCCTTCCCTTCCCTTCCCTCTCAGACTTTCTTTCCTAATACATTAGTGTACTTCATATCATAGAGAACAAGCTAGGTAAAGTACCAAAATCAGCAGAAAGCACCCAGTTGAAAACCTAGGGAACAGATGCTAAGAAGCACAGTCAGGATACAAAGCAGTAAAGATCAAGGGAGGTTCCCCTCCTCCTCTATTCTGCCCTGGTCAGGCCCCACCTGAAATATTTCATCCAGTTCTGGGCTCCCCAGTTCAAGAGGGACAGGGATCTGCTGGAGAGACTCCAAGGGAGGGCTGCAAGGATGCTGAAGGGACTGGAGCACTGCCTGATGAGGAGAGAATGAGAGCCCTGAGGTTGCTTAGTCTGGAGATGAGAAGACTGAGAAGGCATTTAATAAATGTCTGCAAATATCTGAGGGCTGGAGGTCAGGAAGGAAGGGAGAGGGACAGCCTGTGCTCACTTGTGCCCTGGGATAGGACAAGGGGCAATGTTCCACCTCAACATGAGGAAGAACTTCTTCACTGTGAGGGTCTCGGAGCACTGGCACACACTGCCCAGAGAGGTTGTGGAGTCTCCTTCTCTGGACACTTTCCAACCCTCTCTGGATGTGTTCCTGTGTGACCTGTGCTGGAGTCTATGGTCCTGCTCTGGCAGTAGGATTGGACTGGAAGGTCTCCAGAGGTCCCTTCCAAAGGTCCCTTCCAACCCCTAGCACCATGTGAGCCTGTTAACTGCAGAGTTGCATTACTGACAGGCTGTGATGTAAGCACATTGCCTAGTCAGTTCTTAGATGGCTTTGAGTCACTCCCTGCTGACTGCGTGCTGCAGTGCTTTCCTGCTGGGAATTGCATTCTGGTTTGGTGTTTTTCTGTGGAGGGACCTTGGTCTCATAACTGGACTGGTCACCTGCTAGGCTCAAAAAGCTTTCTTCCAGAATTTTTCAAACCCACACAGCAACATCCTAAGGAGGGAAGATCTCCTGAATACCCATATGACTGTCTTCTTGATTTGGAAAGAGGACTCTCAGAGTGCTGAACACAGAGCTTTGTGGAGAAGAGCTCTTCTATGTCACTGACAATTAGCAGGCTTTTCACTTGTGCAGTGATGCTTTGTGCTAATGCTGCAGCAATCAAAAGCACCTAAACCAGCTAGTTAAAAATTCCCTCTTGGGCTACCACAGAATCACAGAATGTTAGGGGCTGGAAGGGACCTGGAAAGCTCATCCAGTCCAATGCCCCCCACCAGAGCAGAATCACCTAGAGCAGGTCACATGGGAACACATCCAGGTGGGTTTGGAATATCTCCAGAGAGGGAGACTCCACAACCCCCCTGGGCAGCCTGTTCCAGTGTTCTGTCACCCTCACAGGGAAAAAAAATTTCCTCATGTTTCCATGGAACTTCCTATGCCTCAGCTTCTGCCATTGCCCCTTGTGCTGGCATTGGACACACAGAATCACAGAACTGTCAGGCTTGGAAGGGACCTCAAGGATCAGCCAGCTCCAACCCCCCTGCCATGGGCAGGGACACCTCACACTACAGCAGGTTGCTCACAGCCACATCCAGCCTGGCCTTCAAAACCTCCAGGGATGAGGAAGCTTCCACCACCTCCCTGGGCAACCTGTGCCAGTGTCTCACCACCCTCCTGGGGAAGAACTTCTTCCTAACATCCAATTTCAATCTACCCATTCCTAGTTTTGCTCCATTCCCCCCAGTCCTGTCACTCCCTGACACCCTGAAAAGACCCTCCCCAGCTTTCTTGTAGCCCCCTTCAGATACTAGAATGCCACAAGCAGGTCTCCTGGGAGCCTTCTCCTCTCCAGACTGAACAGCCCCTCAGTCTGTCCTCATAGGAGAGCAGCTCCAGCCCTCTGCTCATCCTCGTGGCTCTCCTCTGGACACCTTCCAGCACCTCCAGACCCTTCTTGTAACAGAGGCTCCATAACTAGACACAGTGCTCCAGGTGGGGTCTCACCAGCGCAGAGCAGAGGGGGAGGGGCATCACCCAGCAGAGCCTGACCAAATGAATACAATGACCAAGACACTGCAGGCAGAGCACTTCCTGCAAATCCTGTTGTCCATACACCTAAAATCAATGAGCACTACCTACCATCCCTGGAGGTGTTCAAGAGGGGATTGGACCTGGTGCCATGGTCTAGTCGTGAGGTCTGTGGTGACAGGTTGGACTCGATGATCCTCGAGGTCTCTTCCAACCTTAGTGATACTGTGACACTGCAATGAAGAGGGCTCCTGGTCCCTGGTGGTGTGTGACAGGAGAGATTTTCTACAAGTGCAGGGATGCTTCCCCCTTGGATCTTAGCTTTAGAAGCAAAGGAACTGAGTAATGAAAGCATTGCTTTCCTGCCCTGTCCCCAAAGAAACCTCAGCGACAGAGCTGCCTTTAGAGAGGGGAGTTGGTGCAGGCAATGGTAACAGGTGCTGTGGGTTGTTGCTGGGATTTTGTTTGTTTAATATTAATCTAAACCCATTTAAATGGCATCTTAATAGCCTTATTTTATGTCTCTTATTTTGATTTTCAAAACCAGCGTGTTCCCCTCAGTGCAGTTAATAGGGTCAGCCTGTGTGCCTGCGCTGGTTACCATGCCTTCAGTCATGTGGAATCCAAACAGCCATTATAATTTGTTTCTAAACAGATCAAGAGCTATTTACCATCTCAATGTTTTGTGCACAGCTGGGTGTCTGGCAAACATCCAATATCCATTAACATTTAAAAATTAGTCCCATAATGCATCTTTTTCCATGGCTTGAGGAGTATACACACTGACACATGTTGGGAACCAATTATATTTGCACCACCATTAGTCTGGCTGCATTCAACTTCCCCCAGTAAATGAGGGCCTAATTTAGTTTCCAGAGTGGTGTATCTTAAATTCATGCAATGACCTTAGAGAAAGCAGAATATCTGAAGCTTCTTAAAGAGGAAGGAAATGTTCAGAAAGAATAATGCTTCTCCTCTTGTGGCTTTTTTTTCCCTGCCTAAAAACATAGCAGTGCATTATTCTATGGCTGTTCCCACTGTCCATGCCTGGTCCTGAGGAACAGATTTCTCTAATTCAAGATGTCTAAAATTCATGAGCAGAATTTAGCTGCAAAAAAAACCCAACCCAACAAACAACCCCAAACCACCCCAAAAAACCCTAACTAATAAAATAAATCTGACTGATACAGTAAGCTAGCACAGCCTCCTCGCTCAGTTCAAACCTGCTAATGGACCTTTTGATAGGAAGGCAATTAAACCTAACCCTTTAGGTTCCCAACTGCTTATAAGTATTCTATGTTCCTGCCATCAGGAAAATCAGGAATCCAAATCTCAGTGTTAAGTGCTGCCTACATACATCCTGACAAGCCCATACCAGCCAAATGACCTTCACAAGCATCACTTTGGCAAAAACATGGAATGGAAAGGGAAGAGACAAGAAATGATTTCCCAAGGAGGATAACTCTGCCAAACCTCTGCTGCCATGACGATCTCCTGCCATTGTAGCTGAAGTGAGAAGGGCTAGGGAGCTTGCTGGATGATTCAGATTGGATGTTAGGAAGAAGTTCTTCCCCCATGAGGGTGGTAAGACACTGGCACAGGTTGTCCAGGGAGGTGGTGGAAGCCTCAGCCCTGGAGATTCTTAAGGCCAGGCTGGATGTGGTTGTAGAGGGGCTTTGCAGAGGGACCTTGCCAGGCTGGACTTAGGGGCACTGGTTGATAGTAGGTTGAACATGAGCCAGCAGTGTGCCCAGGTGGCCAAGAGAGCCAATGGCACCCTGGCCTGCATCAGGAACAGGAGCAGGGAGGTCATTCTGCCTCTGTACACTGCACTGGTTAAGCCACACCTTGAGTCCTGTGTCCAATTCTGGGCCCCTCAGTTTAGGAAAGATGTTGAGCTGCTGGAACATGTCCAGAGAGGGCCAACAAAGCTGGGGAGAGGCTTGGAACATAGCCTTGTGAGGGGAGGCTGAGGGAGCTGGGGTTGCTTAATCTGGAGAAGGGGAGGCTCAGGGGAGACCTGAAGGGAGGTTGTAGCCAGGTGGGGCTGGTCTCTTCATCCAGGCAACCAGCACCAGACCAAGAGGACACGGTCTCAAGCTGCTCCAGGGGAGGTTTAGGCTGGAGGTTAGGAAGAAGTTCTACACAGAGATAGTGACTGCCCCTTTGAATGGGCTGCTGGGGAGGTGGCGGAGTCACCATCATTGGAGGTGTTTAGGAGGAGACTTGATAGGGTGCTTGGTTGCATGGTTTAGTTGATTAGGTGGTGTTGGATGATAGGTTGGACATGATGATCTTCCAACCTGAAACACTACCTGGAAAGCAACAAATGAAAACAAAACAAAACAAAACCAAAAACCAACCAACCAAAAAACCCTGCTGTAGTGTGAGGAGTCCCTGCCCATGTCAGGGGGGTTGGAACTGGATGATCCTTGAGGTCCCTTCCAACCCTGACAATTCCATGATTCTATGAGTGAGACCAGGGGGTTTTGACACCTTTCCTTGCAGTGTCTCAGCACAGCCCTTGATAATCAAGTTCTAGACTGATTGGCTTCTGCTGCTCCTGTGTGCTGCAGCACACTGTAGAAAGCTTGTCTCAGCTCACCTAATCTATGTCATGCTGCTTAATAAAGTTAAATGGCCCCCACAAACACCACCACTCTGCAGCCTTATAGAACTCAGAGGTTATTTCACAATATAATTTTTCCTTAACATTCATCTGAACCAGTTAGACCCTCAGGGAGGCAGGAATTTTCTAAGTGAGCAGGAGGCAATACAGTGGAGAGAGCCTCCAGTTGAAGTCTGCTGCCTCCTACAATGGTAAACATCTTGAAGGATCTTGGCACAGCTGTAGAGTTGGAGTAGCTGCAGGGTTCTGCCTGGGGTGAGGCTGGAGGCTTATGAAAATTTGATACATATAAAAATATTGACATGAGTCCAAAATGCAGTATTTAATAGATAGAAACATGGCCTCCTTATACAGCCTCATGGCTCAGGGGGGCCTTTGTCAAGTATTTCTTTGTGGCATCAGAACTCCTTTGCAAACTTCTGCTTTCTCTGCAAGAGTGCAGCTTGTCGGTGAAGTGGCTAATTCTTTGAAGATACTCTTGAAAAAGGGGATTCTGCCACTTATGCTCTGCTCTGAGGAGACCTCACCTGCAGCACTGTGTCCAGCTCTGGAGCCCTCAGTATAGGAAGGACTCCGATGAAAATGATCAGGGGGTTGGAGCAGCTCCGCTACAAGGACAGGCTGAAGGAGCTGGAGGTGTTCAGTCTGGAGAAGGGAAGGCTCTGGGGAGCCTAATAGCAGCCTGCCAGTGCCTGAAAGGGGCTACAGGAAGGATGGAGAGAGACTCTTTGCAAAGGCCTGCAGTGACAGGACCAGGGGCAAGGGCTTGAAACTAGAGCAGAGCAGATTGAGATTGGATATGAGGAACAAGTTCTGCACCGTGATGGTGGTGGATCACCGGAACAAGTTGCCCAGGGAGGTGGTTGAGGCCCCTTCCATGGAGATCAATCATAGAATCAACAAGGTAGGAAAAGACTTCAAAGGTCATCAAGTCCAACCTGTCACGCAAGACCTCACGACTAGACCATGGCACCAAGTGCCACATCCAGTCCCCTCTTGAACACCTCCAGGGATGGTGACTCCACCACCTCCCTGGGCAGCACATTCCAATGGCTAACAACTCTCTCTGGAAAGAACTTACTCCTCACCTCCAGCCTAAACTTCCCCTGGTGCAGCTTGAGACTGTGTCCTCTTCTTCTGGTGCTGGTTGCTTGGGAGAAGAGACCAACCCCTTCCTGGCTACAACCTCCCTTCAGGTAGCTGTAGACAGCAATGAGGTCTCCCCTGAGCCTCCTCTTCTCCAGGCTAAACAACCCCAGCTCCCTCAGTCTCTCCTCATAGGGCTTATGCTCAAGGCCTCTCCCCAGCCTCGTTGGGCTTCTCTGGACACGTTCAAGTGTCTCAATGTCCTTCTTAATATTCAAGGTGAGACTGGACAGGGCTCTGGGCAACCTGATCTAGTTGGGGATGTCCCTGCTGACCGCTGAGGGTTTTGGACTGGCTGAGCTTTGGAGGTCTCTTCCTACCCAGCCCATTCTGTGACTCCCCGAGTTCACTGCACAGTCACTATTTACAGCTGCTGTCCATACAGCCTTCCTCTCACAAGCCATGGCTTTTTCTTTCATTGCTTTGTGTGAAACTCCTGCTTGCAGTCCCGAACAATAATACATTTTCATGCATCACTGGCAATACAAAGCTTCATTGATTAACATTCTGATTGCATTAGGACTTGTTAGTGTTTCATACCTTCTGATTGTTTGGTGATTTCCAGAATTGACCTGTGCAGATTTACAGTACGTACGCAATTAGCCAGTAATAGATTAAATTAATACAGAAGATTCCTCTCAAATCCTATCAAATCTGAGAGCTTGACAAATCCATCATCGTCTTACGGTATTGTCTGTTTCTTTATAGCCTGCACAGCTGCTGTGAGGGCTGAAGTCCACCTGCTGAAGGCTCTGAGCTTTGTGCAGGAGCAAGATAGGATAGAATAGAATAGAATAGAATGGAATGGAATGGAATGGAATAGAATGGAATGGAATGGAATGGAATGGAATGGAATGGAATAGAATAGAATAGAATAGAATAGGAGTAGAGTAGGATAGATTAGGATAGGATAGGATAGGATAGGATAGGATAGGATAGGATAGCATAGCATAGCATAGGATAGGATAGGATAGGATAGCATAGCATAGGATAGGATAGCATAGGATAGCATAGACTAGACTAGACTAGACTAGAATAGAATAGAATAGAATAGACCAGGTTGGAAGAGACCTTCAAGATCATCGAGTCCAACCCATCATCCAACACCACCTAATCAACTAAACCATGCAACCAAGCACCCTATTAAGTCTCCTCCTAAACACCTCCAATGATGGTGACTCCACCACCTCCCTGGGCAGCCCATTCCAATAGGCAATCACTCACTCTGTGAAGAATTTCTTCCCAACATCCAGTCTGAAACTCCCCTGGTGCAGCTTGAGACTGTGTCCTCTTGTTCTGGTGCTGGTTGTCTGGGAGAAGAGACCTGCCCCCACCTGGCTACAACCTCCCTTCAGGTAGTTGTAGAGAGCAATAAGGTCTCCTCTGAGCCTCCTCTTCTCCAGGCTAAGCAACCCCAGCTCCTTCAGCCTCTCCTCACAGGGCTGTGCTCCACACCCCTCCCCAGCTTTGTTGCCCTTCTCTGGACACCTTCCAGCAACTCAACATCTTTCCTAAACTGAGGGGCCCAGAACTGGACAGAGGACTCCAGGTGTGGCCTGACCAGTGCTGAGTGCAGGGGCTGAATGACGCTGCATGGAGTGCTTGCAACGTGCCGGGATGCGAGCTGGCAGGAAGGGTGCAATGTTTTCTGTTTCTCGCTTGATAGCCTCTTTTGTTTCTCAGATGTGGGTTTAGCAAAACAAAACTGGAGCTAATTTTAATTTTTAATTAAAGTCAACAGCTTATGATCGTGCTGATGGATTGGTTATGAAGATGAATAAAAGAGAAGACAGAGAGGAACTTGAAAGAGAAACGCCTTCCGTCGGCTTAATTATTTAGTTTCCAACTAAGAAACAGCTCTGCAGAGGTCGATTATCCTTCAGGGATGTCTGAGAAGTGAGCAATTAGCTTGATTTGGTGTTGAATATGTAGCTTGTGGCTCAGTATGTGATCTGTTAAAAAGATGATCGTTCCTCTTGCTGAAGGTAAGAGTTGTTGGAGCAATCCGGTCCATCCCCGCCGGACACAGCTCTTCTGTCTAGCAGTCCAGGGGGACTGCAGGTCTTCCAAGGAGTGCAAGAGCAAGGCTGATGCTCTCCTGGTGAAAGGAGAGACTGGGACAGACTGAGAGCTGGGCAGAGAGGAACACCCCCAGCTCCCTCAGCCTGTCCTCAGAGCAGAGCTGCTCCAACCCCCTGATCATTTTTGTGGCCTTCCTCTGGACCTGCTCCATCAGGTCCATGTCCTTCCTGTGTTGAGGGCTCCAGAGCTGGACACATTACTCCAGGTGAGGTCTCCCCAGAGCAGAGCAGAGGGGCAGGATCCCCTCTCTCCATCTCTGGCCATGCTTCTTTGGATGTAGCCCAGGCTGCCACTGGCCTTCTGTGCTGCAAGCTCACGCTGCCTGCTCATGTCCAGCTTCCCATCCATCAACACCCCCAAGTCCTTTTCCTCAGGGCTGCTTTCTATCACCTCTTCCCCCAGGCTGTATTGACAGTGAGGATTGTTCCAGCCCATAGGAGTGCCCTCCTTTAAGTCCCCTTTCACCTCAGATCCAGTGAAGGAGACCTTGCTGTGGCCTGTCCAGCCTAGGCAGTGGTGGGATCCACTGGTTTTCAAACTGGACACAGGCACTTCTCTTTCCAGGAGTTAAAGTTACAATTCATTGCTGTAAGGACAAATACAAGAAATGCTTTTCCACCTTTTGCTATATTTCTTTGCACTAATTCTGCCTCATGAGATCTAGTGCAAAATAGCCTGTGCACCTCAAAGACAGATATAAGGGTGGATAATCAAGATGACACCTACTCACTGCTCACATGCAGCCCACCAAACCATCCTGTGTGGTTCCCAGGGCTAGCTGCACTTCAGAAACAAATTAGGTATTTTCTGGTGGCCAGGAGCCCAAGCTAATAAACTCTGCAGGCCTGCACTAGCTTTCCATGCAGGCAGCTTGTGGCTTCCTGCATTGTGTTTCCATTTGTGTTGGAAATTACTCTGGATCTGGCAGCACTGGAGCTCTGCCAGCACTAATAGGCCCATCCAGCCCCACACTGACTCCTGAAGAGCTCCTTATCTCCTTCCTGTGTTGCTGTTCCCAGTGCCAAGGAGCACTTGTGAGCAGGGCATGTGCAGGATTCCAAGCCAGGAAGCTGAGCTCTCATTATTTCTTGGTTTGTTCGTGTTAGGCACTTGATGGCTCTGCTGCCTTCCTGAAGGTGCTGTGCTCCCTGCATTCAGCAAGCATGGGAGAAGGCTGCTGGCACTACCAGGCTGTAGGCAGCACCTCAGAGAAAGGCTCTGTACTGCCCAGGCACTCCCATCCAGCCACACTGGCATGGACAGAGCTGGGAGTCAAGGAAAGCCTCTGCTCACTTGTGCCCTGAGATAGGACAAAGGGCAAAGGATGGAAGCCACACCACAGGAGGATCCAACTCAACATGAGGAAGAACTTCTTCATTGTAAGGGTCACAGAGCACTGGAGCAGGCTGCGGAGAGGTTGTGGAGACTCCTTCTCTGGAGACTTTCCAGCTCTGTCTGGATTTGTTCCTGTGTGACCTGTGCTGCATTCTCTGGTCCTGCTCTGGCAGGGGGGTTGGACTGGAAGATCTCCAGAGGTCCCTTCCAACCCCTAACATCCTGAGATCCTGTGCTTCTGCTTATGTCAGTGCTTCACTGAGGGGTTCTCTGACAAATACAAGGCATCCATTGGGCAGTGTCTCACCAAAGATGATGCCTGTGTAAAGCACAGTGAAGAGTCAGAGAGTAACAGTACAGATTTTGTGGGTGCCAGGTTCATGGACTCTGTATTGAACACTCTTGCAGAGAGGCTGAGGCAGTTGGGAGCCATGCAGGCAGGCTCCCAGGGGTAGTTTGGTAAGGGCTTGCCACAGCAGCACAAGAAGCAAACCTCTGTGTTGGCAAAGGAGTGGTAAGCAGAGAGTCCAATGGTGTCAAACCCAGCACTGGAAAGAAAGGTGAGAGGATGACCTCAAATTGCTTAATGGCCACGAGGATGATCAGAGGCCTGGAGCTCCTCTTCTATTGCAGGAAATGCTCTACCTGCAGTGTCTTGGTAATTGTATTCATTTGGTCAGGCTCTGCTTGGTGATGCCTCTCCCTCTCTACTCTGCTCTGGTCAGACCCCACCTGGAGCACTGCGTCCAGATCTGGAGCCTCTATTACAGGAAGGATATGGAGGTGCTGGAAGGTGTCCAGAGAAGGGCCATGAGGATGATCAGAGGGCTGGAGCTCCTCTCCTATGAGGACAGACTGAGGGAGTTGGGGCTGTTCAGTCTGGAGAAGAGAAGGCTCCCCGGAGACCTTCTTGTGGCCTTCCAGTATCTGAAGGGGGCTACAAGAAAGCTGGGGAGGGACTTTTGAGGGTGTCAGGGGGTGATAGGACTGGGGGGAATGGAAAAAAAAATAGATGAATCTGAATCTGAATAGATTGAGATTGGATGTTAGGAAGAAGTTCTTCCCCATGAGGGTGGTGAGACACTGGCACAGGTTGCCCAGGGAGGTGGTGGCAGCCTCATCCCTGGAGGTTTTTCAGGCCAGGCTGGATGTGGCTGTGAGCAACCTGACATAGTGTGAGGTGTCCCTCCCCATGGCAGGAGGTTTGGAACTGGATGGTCCTCGAGGTCCCTTCCAACCCTACCAGTTCTATGATTCTGTGATCTTCAGCCTGTTGCATGAGCACAGTTCCTTTCCCAAGCAGCATCCTCGTCTTGCTCTGGGATTTGCGTCTGGATTTTGCCTCGCAAATGTCCTGAGGGCCAAAAGGCATCCAAGCTGTACTGGCATTGCCATCATCTTCTTCTAAAAACTGAATGAAATTGCTCTAAAAGGCAGAGGGGTTTCTGGCTGGCACAGGAACCCTTCTGTTTGTTCAGGACATATCAAAAATATAACACTAATACTCATAGAAAGAGAGATTGGCCATTGGAATCTGCTGCCCAGGGAGGTGGTGGAGTCACCTTCACTGGAGGGGTTTAGGAAGAGACTGGGTGGGGTGCTGTTGTAGTTTGAGTTGGGTGCCCCCCTGGTGCATTCACTTCCTGTGTCCAGAAGTCCAGCCCAGAGGGATGGACACAGGAAATTGTGTATTTCCTACCATAATTCTTTGCACCACTATAAGATCCAGTGCGGAGTCTGGCACTTCCTCTTTCCTTCCCTCTCCGAGACTTGGTAACTGGGGGAGAGATCTCCCGGCCATGGGCCTGATTGGGCCCAAGGCCACAGGGGGATGGGCAGTCTCAGGCCTGGCCAGCTGAGACTAGCCCAGCAGAGGGAGGGGGAAGAAGGAGCCCTGGGGGTTTTGCATGCACCCTCAGGTGGGGATGGGATCTTTCTTTGTCACTGCGCTTTGGGTTTTCTGTAACATTCACTGCTTTCTATTTAAACTTTCATCACTTTTGCAATCCGTTTGCCTGAGTCGTTATTTCTGCCTGTGGTGGGGAGGGGACCTGCCCCAACCCATTACAGGTGCTTGGTGCCATGGTTTAGTTGATTAGGTGTTGGGTGATAGGTTGGACTTGATGATCTCAAAGGTCTCTTCCAACCTCGTTAATTCTATTCTATTCTATTCTATTCTATTCTATTCTATTCTATTCTATTCTATTCTATTCTATTCTATCCTATTCTATTCTATGCTATGCTATGTTATGCTATGCTATCCTAGCCTATCCTATCCTATCCTATCCTATCCTATCCTATCCTATCCTATCCTATCCTATCCTATCCTATCCTATCCTATAACCAAGGTGGTCATGGCTGGTGCTGCTGTGGACACAGCTTGGGTGTTATGTTTTAGCTTTGCTTTTCTTTGAGTAAGCCAAGAGTGAGGATGCAGTTTGGAGCTGTTCTCAGCACTTGAGTAAAGAACACCTTACAAACTGCTGGATGCCTCCTGAGAGGGCTGTGCTATTCTGACTGGGATTTTGGGGGTTTTGTCTTTCCCCTCAGCAAGGCTGCATCACAGAATCACACAGAATCACAGAATCACCAAGGTTGGAAGAGAACTCAAAGATCATCGAGTCCAACCTGTCACCACAGACCTCATGACTAAACCATGGCACCAAGTGCCACATCCAATCCTCTCTTGAAAACCTGCAGGGATGGTGACTCCACCACCTCCCTGGGCAGCACATTCCAATGGTTAACAACTCAGTGAAGAACTTTCTCCTCACCTCCAGCCTAAACTTCCCCTGGTGCAGCATCAGACTGCATCCTCTTGTTCTGGTGTTGGTATCCACCATGAAAAAACTGTTTTCCCCAGCTGAGATTCAGCAGACACTAAAATATGGACAAATGTGCCCTTTACTCATTTTGGCTAAGCTCCATTACTGGATTAAACCCTGGCTCATTAAGCAATGGCCACCTTGAAAGTTAGGTTCAGGTTCTGAGTGAGGCTGACTGGCAGACAGCAGCACAGCATGGTGCCTGGGGAGCTTTTACCCAAGTGCCCCCTAGGGCCCCATGAGGGCTGGCATCCCAAAACACCCATCCTGTCAGGTGCTTGCTTGTTCAGCATCTTGCTTTGAAGTGAAAGTTTGTGAGTGAGGATGATGCTTTCCTGGCTGTGCTGCTTCTTGAGTGGCGGTGCCGAAGCGCCCAGCTTAGCTTCTGTACATTGTGAAAGGGTTTCAGGAGCTTGCTGAGCCTGCCCAAGGTGAACCACACCTTGCTCTGCCAGCTCCCTTACACAGGTGTGTGGTTAGCATCTGTCTTGTGTGGTGCTACCAGTTGTGCTTCCTCAAAACAGGAATCTAAGGAAAGGCTCTTACAGAGCCAGGGCTGTGTTTGCCTGCATCCTACTGCACAGCAAGTTCTGCATGGGACAGCAATGTGCCCTGGTGGCCAGGAAGGCCAAGGGGATCCCGGGGTGCATTAAGAGGAGTGTGTCCAGAAGATCCAGGGAGGTTCTCCTCCTCTTCTACTCTGCACTGCTGAGACCTCACCTGGAATACTGCATCCAGTTCTGGGCTCCCCAGTTCAAGAGGGACAGGGATCTGCTGGAGAGTGTACAAGGGAAGGCTACAAGGATGCTGAAGGGACTGGAGCACTGCCTGGTGAGGAGAGGCTGAGAGCCCTGGGGCTGTTTAGTCTGGAGAAGAGAAGGCTGAGAGGGGATCTGATCAATGTCTATCAATATCTGAGGGGTGGGTGTCAAGTGGAGGGGGCCAAGCTCTTTTGGGTGGTGCACAGTAATAAGGCAAGGACCAATGGATACAAACTTCAACACAGAAGGTTTCAGCTTGACATAAGGAGAAACTTCTTTCCAGTGAGGGTGACAGAGCCCTGGAGCAGGCTGCCCAGAGAGGTTGTGGAGCCTCATTCTCTGGACACATTCAAGACCCATCTGGATGCATTCCTGTGCAGACTACAATGGGTGATCCTGCTTTGGGGGTTGGACTGGATGATATCTGGAGGTCCCTTCCAACCTCTCATGTTCTGTGGTACTTTGATACTGTGACTGAAGCAGGAGGGAGCTAAAGGACTTCCTTTATTTTGTTTCTCAAATGCATTTGTAGGGATATAGAGCTACAGCTTATTTCCTGGTTTGTGTATGAGAGGCTGAGAGATGTAGGTATGAGATGTAGAATTGAAGGACAGGAAGACATTAAAGGTATAGGACCTCTGTCTGCTCAGAATGATTCCAGCTTAAAGATAGGGTACTGCTGCATGTTCACTTCAAGCATCACTTCAATGCTGACTTAAAAAGAGAATACAGAGATCTTTTGCATACACTGAAAAGTACCTTCCTGGTGTTTTAACAGAGTGCTGAAAGAGATTTCAAGGCTATATGTATATATGCAAACATTAATCTGGAACAGGCTGCCCAGGGGGCTTGTGGAGTCTCCCTCTCTGGAGATACTCAAAACCCACCTGGATGTGTTCCTGTGTGACCTGCTCTAGGTACTCCTGCTCTGGCAGGGGGGTTGGACTGGATGAGCTTTCAAGGTCCTTTCCAACCTCTGAAATTCTGTGACTCTGTAATTCTGTGAGTCTTCATTAGTGACAGTATTTGAGAGAAAACAAGATGACAGGCACAAGTGCTGTACATTCTACAAATACATTAAAGGCAGGAGGCTGCTTTGGTGCCGAGTGAAACCTCCTGCAACCAAAGGTTGCCTCCAAACACAGAACTAACCCAAGGGTTTGGCTTTAGCACTGCCTGGACTCTGTCATATTTCCCTTTAATGAGGCTCAGGGCTGGAGAAGAGGAGGAAGAGAAAATGGGCGGTGTGATGAGCTGTAAAACGCAGTAATTGCATCAAGCTGAGACACTGGTGACCTTTAGGAGCAGCAGAAGAGGCTGCTGAGCAGGTTGGCATATGCAAATTGTTTTCCCTTTAGAATTGTCTCAGGATAATTTTAATCTCCCTTCAAAACAGGGCAGGCAGGAAAATCAGTTTGTGGCTTGTGGAAGTGTGACATGGTTTTCTTCTCAGCCTGGTAAGACATGGGGTGGTTACCCCTTGGCCTAGGAGACAGCCTTTCTACCTTTTCATGCTTTGAACATCCATTGTCAAACTTTGGGAGCCATCTCCAGTGCTGCTCAGTGGCTGCAAGGAGGAGGTTTGGAGGCCCTGAGATTTGGACTGAGGAGGAGTTAGGTGACAGCTATACAAGGTGAATAGAATAGCATAGCATAGCATAGCATAGCATAGCATAGCATAGCATAGCATAGCATAGAATAGAATAGAGTAGAATAGAATTAACCAGGCTAGAAGAGACCTTTGAGATCATCGAGTCCAACCTATCATTCAACACTATCTAATCAACTAAACTAGCACCAACCTCTCCACAACCTCCTTTCAGGGAGTTGCAGAGAGCCTCCCTCAGCCTCCTCTTTTCCAAACCAACCATCCCCAGCTCCTTCAGTTGCTCTTCATCAGATTTATTCTCCAGGCCCTTCACAGCTTCCTTGCCCTCCTCTGCCCTGGCTCCAGCACCTCCACATCTCTCTTGGATTGAAGTGCCCAAAGCTGGACACAGCACTCGAGGTGTGGCCTCACCAGAGCTGAGTCCCAGGGGACAATCCCCTCCCTGCTCCTGCTGGACTCAGCATTTCTGATCCCAGCCAGGATGCCTTTGGCTTTCTTGGCCACCTGGGCACACTGCTGGCTCCTCTTCAGCTGCTTGTCCATTAGCACCCCCAGGTCCCTTTCTGCCAGAGCTGGGGCCCTGCAGTGCTCCCAGACCACAGTGAATGCACTGCCAGAATGTAGCAACTTGTATTTGCATTTCACACATTTAGCTTTGCTTCACACATTCCTCTCTCTCAGGCAGGATAAAAGGAGGGAATGCTCTACTTCTTGTCACCATGGATGGATGGC
Source organism: Dryobates pubescens (assembly GCF_014839835.1). Classification (NCBI taxonomy): domain Eukaryota; kingdom Metazoa; phylum Chordata; class Aves; order Piciformes; family Picidae; genus Dryobates; species Dryobates pubescens. The sequence goes on along the minus strand of NC_071622.1, from coordinate 36,032,033 downwards.
ACCCCTAGAAGAGGATGCATTTGAGGCAATATGTTCTGCGTCACTGACGTCAGCTAAGATGCTGTTAAGGGCAGGCAGGTTTATTTTCCCATTCAGTGCTAGTGAGCAGGGCACTCAGGGACCTGGTGTCCTTGAATTTAAAGAAGATTGAAATGTTGCATTGTTCAGAACGCAGGGAACAAGGATGAGGGCAGAAGGATGCTGCAGCAGACAGTAAACACTTGATTGCCAGAGCTGAATGGGCCTGGCCTACATTTTAAATCTCTCTGGGGTCCCTTTCATTTCACCTGTTTGTATTTCCTGACCCTGATGTCTGTTCCAGGTTTGCCCCTGAAGTTTCTCCCATGTTTTCCTCCAGGTCTGCAATGCTGGTTGTGCATCTTGGCAGAAGAACTGTCCATGCACCTGGGATGCATAAAGAGGAGTGTGTCCAGCAGAGCAAGGCAATTCTCCCCCTCTACTCTGCCCTGGTGAGACCTCACCTGGAATATTGCATCCAGTTCTGGGCTCCCCACTTCAGGAGGGACAGGGATCATAGAATCAGAATTGTCAGGGCTGGAAGGGACCTCAAAGATCATCCAGTTCCAACCCCCCTGCAGGGCAGGGACACCTCACACTACAGCAGGTTGCTCACAGCCACATCCAGCCTGGCTGCAAAAACCTCCAGGGATGAGGCTTCCACCACCTCCCTGGGCAACCTCATGGGGAAGAACTTCTTCCTCACATCCAATCTGAAACTACCCACTTCTAGTTTTGCTCCATTTCCCTCAGTCCTATCACTCCCTGACACCCTCAAAAGTCCCTCCCCAGCTTTCTTGTAGCCTCCTTCAGATACTGGAAGGCCACAAGAAGGTCTCCTGGGAGCCTTCTCTTCTCCAGACTGAACAGCCCCAACTCCCTCAGTCTGTCCTCATAGGAGAGGGGCTCCAGCCCCCTGCTCATCCTGGTGGCCCTTCCCTGGATCTGCTTGAGGATGTGTAAATTCTTTCCCTTTCCTAAGAAGACAGGAGGAGCCAATACTAAATGGAGAAGGCATTGTTTTTTTTTTAAATAAACAAATAAGTGAACATTTCATTTCCTCTTCTGGAAGAAAAATATCCCAAACAATACATTTTAAATTAGGTTTTTCATGTCTTTATCCCTCATGAATGTGTCAACAGCCTGTCAGGTCTGTGAAACCATTCTGTTTCACCAAAACAACTTCTATTATTCTTGCCAAAACCACCTTCTTGCCCATGTCCTGAGTGACCCCACTCCACATTTCCCTAGCAGAGGCTATAGAAAAGGTAATCTGAATAGAAAAGCCCCTGACATCTGGGCTGCAGAGGAACAGGAGGACATTTTGTATTCATATAATCACAGGCAGAATCATAGTTAGAAGATCCTCCAGGGACCTTCTAACACTCTTGTCACTGGTTTCCTCTTAATGAGACATTCTTGGACACAATTAAGAGGAATCATGCTTCAACAGTAAAAAAAAAAAAAAGAGAGGAAAAAACCACAAACCCATCAGTTCAGGGGATGTCAGCTCCAGCTCCAGCTCCAGCTGCCATCACAGTGGGGGCTGGGGGTGGGTGATGCTGCCAGTGCAGAGCTGCTTGCACTGCTGTTGTGTCTACAGCCTGCAGAGTCCCTCCCTGGTGCGCCTGCAGCAACACTGCACTTGCCAGGTGTCTCCTCAATTAACAGACATTTGAGAGTGGAAGTCCTGTGTCACCTGCCTCCTACCCCAGCAAGGAGGTGCTATGCTGAGACCTCTCTCCACAGCAGGCAGCAGCAGGGACAGCTTCTGGAGGGGTATTGCCCCTCCACTGGAACAGTTCCCTGTTTAGTTAGCACGGGTGGGCAGGGGACATCATGGTCAGCTGGTTGCTCTTTGGACTGTGGAAATCAATGTTCCCAAGCAACACAAACACCAGCACCCTCACTGCTGCATCACCACAGTGCTCATGAGTGTGGTTTGGCTTGAAAGGCAACTTCAAGAGCATCTAGATCCAAATCCCTGCAGGATGCTGGCAGGGAAACCATCCACCAGACCAGGTTGCTCAACACCCCATCCAGTCTGATCTTGAGCACTTCCAGGGATGGGACGTCTGCAACTTTTGGGGGAACCTGTCCCAGTGCCTCCCCACCCTCACCTTACATCTAAATTACATCTACCCTCTTTCAGCATAAAACTATCACCCCTTGTGCTATCACAGAATCATAGAATTGTTAGGGTTGGAAGTGACCTCAAAAATCAGCCAGTTCCTATCCCCCTAGCCATGGGCAGGGACACCTCACACTACAGCAGGTTGCTCACAGCCACATCCAGCCTGGTCTTAAAATCCTCCAGGGATAAGGAAGCTTCCACCACCTCCCTGGGCAGCCTGTTCCAGTGTCTCACCACCCTCATGGGGAAGAACAACTTCCTCACATCCAAACTGAACCTACCCATTTCTAGTTTTGCTCCATTCCCCCAGTCCTATCACTCCCTGACACCCTAAAAAGTCCCTCTCCAGCTTTCTTGTAGCCCCCTTCAGATACTGGAAGGCCACAAAGAGGTCTCCTTGGAGCCTTCTCCTCTCCAGACTGAACAGCTCCAACTCTCTCTACTACAAGCCCTTGTAAAAAGTCTCTGCCCAGCTTTCTGTAGACCCCTTTTGGGTCCTGAAGACTGCTGTAAGGTCTCCCCAGAGCCTTCTGTTCTCCAGGTTGAACAGCTTCAACTCTCTGTTTTTCTTCAAAGAGGAGGTGCTCCCAGTCCCCTGATCTTATTCATGGCCCTCCTCTGGACTCACTCCAACAGATCCATGTCCTTCTTATGCTGGGGACCCCAGAGCTGAAGGTAGTGCTCCAGGTAAGGTCGCACAAGAACAGAGCAGAGAGGGAGAGTCAGCCTGCTGGTCACACTTCTGATGGAGCCCAGGATACGACTGGCTTCTGGGCTGCAAATGCATGTTGCCACGTCATGTAGAGCTTCTTACCAACCACCATGCCCAAGGCCATTTCTGCAGGGCTGCTCTGAATTCACTCATTGCCCAGCCTGTGTTTGTGCTTGGGATTTCCCCCACCCACGCCCAGGACTTTGCACATCTGTCTGTGTCCTCTGCTGAGACCAGCAAGTGTTTAATAAATCTTCCACAGGGCAGCCTGCTGTCTTCTGCACTGTTTCCCTAGGCCAGACAGTAAGTTAATTTCCATCCATAATATTTGAAAATACCTTAATTATGAATTGAGTAAATCTGCTTGCCAGTGCAGTTTCCTCTAAATTATTTCATGGCTGAGTGAGAATTCAGTCATTAAAAAGTAGTAATGAACATGCAGAGTGAAACAAAGCTGAGGCTTGTAGAAGTTTGCTTGCAAAGCAGTGGGAGAAGAGAGAGCTCTTCCTTCCCTGGGACAATGTCTGGTCTTAAGCTATACATCTGGTATTTGTAACATTGCCTATGGAAGAGAGAAATGCTTCAGCTCTGTCTCTCCCTAACCCTGTGCTGCTGGTCCCTGAGCACATGCATTGGATCTGGGCTGAGCTGGAGTTCGTTTTTCTCAAAGCATCTTTCTACTGCTGTGTTCAGTTCTGGGCTCCTCACTACAGGAAAGTCATTGAGGAGCTGGAGTTTGTCCAGAGAAGGGACATGAGGCTGGAGAAGGGAACACCTGGGCTATAAGGAGCATCTGAGGGAGCTGGGGGTGTTCAGGCTGGAGAAGAGGAGGCTGAGGGGAGACCTCATTGATCTCTACAGCTCCCTGAAGGGAGGTTGGAGCAAGGAGGGGGCAGCCTCTGCTCCTTGGTAGCAATAGACAGGAAATGGTTCCAAGCTTTGCCAGAGGAGGTTCAGGCTGGATGCTAAGAAATCTTTCTTCCCAGAGAGGGTTCTCAGACATTGCAATGGTCTGCCCAGGGCAGTGCTGGAGTCACCACCCCTGGAGGTGTTCAAGCAGCCTGTGGAGCTGGTGCTTAGGGACATGGTTTAGCGCTGACCTCGCAGTGCTGGGTGGAAGATTGGACTGGGTGAGCTTGGAGGTCTCTTCCAACCAGATGTTTTCTGTGATTCTGTGACTCTGCCTATGTGGTCTGTGCAGACACCAGCGAGGAGTCCAAACTCCTGCTAGAGAGGACTGGTGCTGGCAGCGCGAGATTGTTCCCTCTCACATTTCCTGCTGCTCCAGCCCACAAAAGCAGGACAGGGATGGCATTCAGGAGGTGTGTTTGAGGAGGCAGACATGTTTAAAATGTCTTTGGGTAAAAGTGTTTCATCCTTCCTTCACCTGAGGCTGTACTGAACCTAGCAGAGTTAAGCCTAAGTACTGCAGGCTTGTGCACTGGTGGCGAAGGTGTTGCTGGCCTGTCGCTGAGATGCGATGTCAGGGTGTGAAAGTCAGGAGTGGAGATGATGTGCTCTGTGGGTGCTGCACTGCTGCTGAGCTTTCACAGCCCTGACATTGCAGGATGTGATGCCAGTGGTGGGGTTGGAAGCAGAGATTCCCTACGTGGCTGTGTGTCTAACAGGCTGGCTTGTGAGGAGAGCAAGAGTTAAGAGCTGACATTGTTTTATGCCCACTACATCTGGTAAACAAGATTAGCTGTAATGAGATTAGCCTGGGACAGCCTTAACCTCTGATGAGTTCATCTTGTCCTGAGGCAATTCTGAAGCAATTGTAGTACCAGAGAGGGTCTGGAGTGGTGCTGGACATCCCAGGGTCCTGCCAGGAAGTGAGGACTTCCCCTGGGCTGGGAGGATTGGCACTGCAGGTAACAGGTGGCTGTGGGGAAGGCATCTCGCTGTAGGCATGTGATGCAGAGGGTACACTAAGCTTCAAAGGCTCAGCACCAGTGAAACCTGAGTACAGCTACAGCTGGAAATGGATGCAAGGTGCCCTGAGGCATGCCTGACCACGGGGATTTTGTCAGCAGCTGCTCCCAGCGCTGGGCAGCAGTGCACACACATGGGCAGAAGTGAGGGCTTTGGGGTTCACTTCTGCTGGCAGCCCATCGTGAGCAGCAGGAGCCTGGGCTGTGTGGAGCCCCTCCTGGGGCTTGGACCCCAGCGGCTATTACCTGCAACTCACCTAGCTGAGTAGTGGCAGCTGCAGGTACTTGTGATAGTTACTGGGTGGAGGGGGGGGAGATAGGGAGGTAATTCAACCTTAAATTAATATAGGTGTGTGCCTGTACTGTGCTCAAATCAGCAGACTTTCTTACAGCCAAGGGCTCAGGTCCAGCCAACATGGCTTTAGGAAGGGCAGGTCCTGCCTCTCCAACCTGATCTCCTTCTATGATCAGGTGACCCATCTGGTGGATGTGTGGAGCCCTGTGGATGTGGTCTACCTGGACTTCAGCAAGGCCTTTGACACTGTCCCCCACAGCAAACTCTAAGCTGTCAGCCCCTGGCTTGGACAGCAGCACTCTGTGCTGGGTTAGGAACTGGCTGGAGGGCCGAGCCCAGAGAGTGGTGGTGAATGGTGCCACATCCAGCTGGCAGCCAGGCACCAGTGGTGTGCCCCAGGGATCAGTGCTGATCCCCATCCTCTTTAACATCTTCATTGATAATCTGAATGAGGGATTGAGTCAGTCATCAGCAAATTTGCAGATGACACCAAGTTAGGAGCAGATGTTGGTCAGTTAGAGGGTAGAAAGGGCTCTGCAGAGGGACCTTGACTGACTGGACAGATGGGCAGAGTCCAATGGGATGGCATTCAACAAGTCCAAGTGCCAGGTGCTGCACTTTGGCCATGGCAACCCCATGCAGAGCTACAGGCTGGGGTCAGAGTGGCTGGAGAGCTGCCAAACAGAGAGGGACCTGGAGGTACTGATTGACAGCTGCCTAAACATGAGCCAGCAGTGTGCCCAGGTGGCCAACAAGGCCAATGGCATCCTGGCCTGCATTAGGAATAGTATGGCCAGCAGGAGCACGGAAGTCCTTGTGCCCCTGTACTCTGCATTGGTTAGGCCACACCTTGAGTCCTGTGTCCAGTTCTGGGCCCCTCAGTTCAAGAAGGACATTGAGACACTTGAATGTGTCCAGAGAAGGGCAACAAGGCTGGGGAGAGGCCTTGAGCACAGCCCTATGAGGAGAGGCTGAGGGAGCTGGGATTGTTTAGCCTGGAGAAGAGAAGGCTCAGGGGTGACCTCATTGCCCTCTACAACTACCTGAAAGGTGGTTGTAGCCAGGAAGGGGTTGGTCTCTTCTCCCAGGCAACCAGCACCAGAACAAGAGGACACAGTCTCAAGCTGCACCAGGGGAGGTTTAGACTCGAGGTGAGGAGAAAGTTCTTCACTGAGAGAGTCATTCGTCATTGGAATGTGCTGCCCAGGGAGGTGGTGGAGTCCCCATCTCTGGAGGTGTTCAAGAGGGGATTGGACGTGGCACTTGGTGCCATGGTCTAGTCCTGAGGTCTGTGGTGACAGGTGGGACTCGATGATCCTTGAGGTCTCTTCCAACCTCAGTGATACTGTGACACTGTGATACTGAGGATTTTAAGATAAGTGTAAGTAAACGTGAGAAAAGAAAAGAAAAGAAAAGAAAAGAAAAGAAAAGAAAAGAAAAGAAAAGAAAAGAAAAGAAAAGAAAAGAAAAGAAAAGAAAAGAAAAGAAAAGAAAAAGAAAGGAAAAGAAAAAAGAAAATAAAAGAAAAGAAAAGAAAAGGAAAAATACATTAAATAAAACAAAACAAACTAAAATAAATACATAAAATAAAATAAATAAAACAAATTTCAATAAAATTAAAATGAGATAAAGAGCAACTGAAGGATCTGGGGCTGAAAAAGAGGAGGCTGAGGGCAGACTTCATTGCTGTCTACAACTACCTGAAAGGAGGCTGTGGAGAGGTTGGTGCTGGTCTCTTCTCACAGGTAATTAGTGACAGAACAAGAGGGAACAGCCTCAAGCTGCAGCAGAGCAGCTTTAGACTGGACAGTAGGAAGCATTTTTTCCCATCAAGAGTGGTCAGGCTTTGGAATGTGCTGCCCAGGGAGGTGGTGGAGTCCCCAAGCCTGGATGTGTTTAAAGGTGGTTTGGATGTGGTGCTTGGGGCTATGGTTTGGGGGCGACCCTTGCAGAGTAGGGTTCTGGGTTGGGCTTGGTGATCCTGAGTATCTTTTCCAACCTGAGTGTTTCTCTGTATGAAAATGCACACTTTGCTGTGTGAAAATAAGGTAAAATCAAATAGCAAGCTGGTAGCAGAGTGAAGCCCTTGGCTTCAGAGAAAGAGTCCTGTGTTCTGTATTATTTTCTTAGTCCCTTGCATACCTGCTCCTCCAGAAGTGCCTGCCATAGAAAAGTGCACTAAAAGGCTTAAACCCAAACAGGAATAAAGGAGAGAGGGCTTGTACTTCTGTGGGGGTGACCTGGAGTATTCCCACTGGAGGTGCTGGAGCCACTGGGGAGAGCTGGATGAGCGCTGGACACGCACTGTGCAAACCTGGCCCCGGGCAAGCTTGTACCTCCTGATGAGACTGAAATCACTGCTTCTGCTCTCTCTGACAATTAAAGCAGCCATCAGATCTCTGTGGGCTTGTGGTGGTGTAAATGAAATTCATATCTGTCCAAGTAGCGCTGCTGCAGTGAAGGACTGGTCTGGAGGTGTTTGATGGCAGCTCAGTGTTGCCAACCCAGTCTGTCCCAACATATAGAATAGAATAGAATGGAATAAACCAGGTTGGAAGAGACCTTCAAGATCATCGTGTCCAACCTATCATTCAACACCACCCAATCAACTAAACCATGCAACCAAGCATCCTGTCAAGCCTCGCCCTGAACACCCCCAGCGACAGTGACCCCACCACCTCCTCAGGCAGCCCATTCCAGTGGGCAATCACTCTCTCTGTGTAAAACTTCCTCCTAACCTCCAGCCTAAACCTCCCCTGATGCAGCCTGAGACTGTGTCCTCTTGTTCTGGTGCTGGTTGCCTGGGAGAAGAGACCAACCTCTGCCTGACTACAACCCCCCTGTGTCCAAAGTCTCTGCTACAGGGATCTTGAACACCAGGCAAATGGGGAATTATTGACATTTTAGCAAACATCATTTATATTCCTGCCACTTCCACTTGCTGACTTTGGACCCTTTATTTCCTTGGCCAAATCTCACTCTCATCCATCAACTTATTTATATTAAAAATCTAAATCAATGTGGACTTTTTTTTTTTTTAATCAAATATTAAACAGTTCTACTTTCAGCAATTACTCTTCTTAATACATTTGAATTCTGTTGTTAACAGAAGAAAGTGTGACCTACACATCTCTAAAGCCAACCTACCCTTTTGTTTTCCCCTTGCTTTTTTTGCTGAACACTACGTCTGCGGTGCCAGACTGAAGTGATGCTGCTTAAACCTGATAAAGCACTGCAGCAACGACACAAACCCACCAGGATATAAGACAGAGGGAAAAGAACAGACAGCACAAATCTCACAGTGCTCCAGAAAGGCTTTTCCTGTCCATCTCACATTATGCAGGGTGCAGAAGCATGCAACTTGAAAAACTGCCTCAGAGCAAACTGCTGCTGGCGAGAGAGCAGGCACAAAAGCAGAGGCACAGCCACTCACAGCCAGGCTCTGCCAGCCCACCCACACCTCCCCAGCATATTGCCCACCAGAGAATTAGGCAAGCAGTGTCCTGCAGCCTGCATGCATGAGGCACACAAACTCAGCCCGGAGATTTTCAGGGCTGCTGAGGCCTTGCCAGGGTCTCCCCTGACTCCCAGCATCATTCAGGGCTCAGAGCCTCAGAGCCCTGCCCAGCTCTCCCTGCGTTCTGCCTGGGGGCAGGCAGGGATTGTTCGTTTCAATGGTGCCAAAACTACAGATCATTGAGTCACAGAAGGGACCTCCAAAGCTCATCCAATCCAACCTCCTCTGCAGTCAGCAGGGACATCCTCAACTAGGTCAGGTTGCCCAGGGCCCTGTCCAGTCTCACTTGCAATATCTCCAGGGACAGGACCTCAACCACCTCCCTGGGCAGCCTGTTCCAGTGTTCCACCACCCTCTTGGAGCAGAACTTGGTCCTCACATCCAATCTCAGTCTGCTCTGCTCTAGTTTGAAGCCATTGCCCCTCGTCCTGTCACTGCAGGATTTTGCAAACAGTCTCTCTCCAGCCTTCCTGTAGCCCCCTTCAGGTACTGTCAGGTTGCTACTAGGTCTCCCTGGAGGCTTCTCTTCTCCAGGCTGAACACCTCCAGCTCCCTCAGCCTGGCCTCATATCAGAGCTGCTCCAATCCCCTGATCATTTTTGTGGCCTTCCTCTGGACCTGCTCCATCAGGTCCATGTCCTTCCTGTGTTGAGGGCTCCAGAGCTGGATGCGATACTCCAGGTGAGGTCTCCCCAGAGCAAAGTAGCAGAATCCTCTCTCATCAGCTGGCCACACAAAGGAACTGGGCAGTACTGTTCTGGGTATTGAATTATCTCACTGCAAATTGGAAGGGAGCTTATGAGGAGGAAGATTGGTGTTTGCTATATTTCCCTTTCTCAGAATCCCTATTAGTGGTCTCCCACTTCAGCACTTCCCTCATTGCTTAGTCCCCATTCTCCAAATGCCACTATGTCACAGAGGGAACATCAGCCCAGAAATAATTAGTGTGGCAATTTGGTGCTCACTCTGCAAATTATATCCAGCAGTTGCATGCAAAATTGTCTGTAGAAATCATCTGGCTCTTACCAAGAGGTAGTTTAATAATGGAGCTAGTTTGGTTTTCCCTCTTGTTGATGATGTTCTAGCAAAAGTGGGAGAGATGAAGCCTTTTCTGGCACCCTCTGCTTCACTGGAGGCAGGAGTCCTGACTTGATGTCTGTTCAAAATGTGTATGTTCACTGACACTGGGTCTCTGGGGAGACTCACCCAAATGCTGCAGCTTACACACATAACAGAGTATTTGAGCTCCTCCTCATCTCCCTAATTGACTACTGACTCATGCAGAAACAACAGCAGGATCTCCCACTTCTTAGGTGACTGCTGAGTCCAAGCTGAACTATGAATCTTCTTGGTAAAGAGAAAGAAAAGCACCAGGAAGGACTAAAAGACAACACTCCTCCCTGGCAAGGAACCAGCTCTTCGTTGCAGTGAGATACATTGCCCTCAGCTTGAACTTGACTCATCTCCATCCTTAATGGCTGTTCTCAGGACACTTACGAGAGAAACGCAGACTATGATTTTCTCTCTGCCAACAAACCCCTGCTCTGGATCTCAAAATGCTTCTTCAGTAAGAGTGGATTTTGCCCCAGCAGGTACATTTCCCCCAAATGTCCTAATCCAGCATTTCAGCACTCTCTCAGCCCAGCTTACTGACTGACTTTAGCACTCAGCCTTTCTGATGGCCAAAGGAGGTTCTGCGGCGGACCTTGTTGGTTGGATTTTAAGAGTTGGAATAATAGATTATCACCAGACTGCTGTTAGAAGATCCTCAGGACACCACAGGACTGCTGAAGCTACTTTCAAAACAGACCCAACGAGTTCACCCAGCAGTGCAGGGCCCCTGGAAAAAGCAAACAGGTAGATAGCACCAGTGACTGCTTGGTGACACAGACAGCAAGCAGGAAAACAAAGAGCTGTCACACTGATTGTGTCTTCACATAACACATCCTTCAGCTGTGCTCTCTTTGGCCTCCATATAGATTTTATGTGGTGCTTTCTTCCCATGGATTAAAAGAAATTAAACCTGCTTCCCTTCCAACCCCTAACAATCTGTGCTGCTGTTGATCTGCTCTAGGTGATCCTGCACTGGCAGGGGGGTTGGACCGGATGATCTTTTTTATAGGATAGAATGGAATGGAATGGAATGGAATGGAATGGAATGGAATGGAATAGAATAGAATAGAATAGAATAGAATAGAATAGAATAGAATAGAATAGACCAGGTTGGAAGAGACCTTCAAGATCATCGTGTCCAACCCATTACCCAACACCACCTAATCAACTAAACCATGGCACCAAGCACCCCATCCAGTCTCTTCCTACACACCTCCAATGATGGCAACTTCACCACCTCCCTGGGCAGCACATTCCAATGGGCAATCACTCTCTCTGTGTAGAACTTCCTCCTAACCTCCAGCCTAAACCTCCCTAAACCTGGCGCAGCTTGAGACTGTGTCCTCTTGTTGTGGTGCTGGTTGCCTGGGAGAAGAGACCAAGCCCCTTCTGGCTACAACCTCCCTTCAGGTAGTTGTAGAGAGCAATAAGATCTCCCCTGAGCCTCCTCCTCTCCAGGCTAAACAATCCTAGCTCCCTCAGCCTCTCCTCACAGGGCTTGTGCTCAAGGCCTCTTCCCAGCCTCCTTGTCCTTTTCTGGACACATTCAAGTGTCTCAATGTCCTTCTTAAATTGAGGGGTCCAGAACTGGACACAGTACTCAAGGTGTAGCCTAACCAGTGCTATGAGTGTTCTGGTCCCTTCCTCCGGGAGCAACCTCTCCCTGTGCTGTTGCAGGTGGCACCTTCTCCACCCGGCCACTCCACTTGGCACTAGCGCTCTAAATGGCCTTGGCATGCCACCTTACCCTTCTGCCTGAGCTTTCCTGTAAACATGTTGCAGCAGATAGTAGAAAGAAGCCATTTGACAACACAGTCATTGCCATCTGAAGGGCTACAGCAGAAGTGACAGAGTAGCTTCACTACTCAGCTGCTGCCAGCTCTCTCTGTTTGTTCTCCAAACGCTGTTGCTGCACCAAAGTGATCTTTTTCAATTAACAAGCAAAATGAAGATGGAAATCTTCTTGGTTGGTTTCTTCTCTTGGACATGTGCAGCAAACTCTGGACTGCTACAAGCCAGGCTAGCAAGCAGTGAATGCATAAAATATTGAAGGTCTCAACAGAGCTACCCAGCAGCCAGGGCAGGCAGTGGTGTGCAAAGCCCCCTCCTGGGTGGCTGGGCTGGAGGAGGTAGCAGACATGGGGCTCATGCCCTGCCACACACAGCTGGCATGGACTTAGACTGGAGAGTATTAACAATCAACCTGACTGCCCCCCACAACCCCCCCACCATCCTTAGGCTTAGCCAGGCCTAAGAGGCCTTAGATAACTCCCTCAGTGTTACCTGATAGGGAGCATCTCCCATGGGAGCAGAGAGGGAAGAAAGAGAAAGAGAAGGACTTTGCAGATGGATTTATAGGGCACAGGATTTCTGGGTAGAAATAGGCTGTTTCCTGTGTGCACCTTACTGGGTTGGACACTCAGGACAGCAGAGGTGTAACTTACGTGGCAGTAACAGGAGGCACCCAGCTTAAACTGCCACAATATGCAAACAGAAGCTACACCTGAATGAGTGGGGGGTTGCTCACACCACACCAGCAATGTTGAATGCCTCCAGGATGCTCTTCGGCAAGGAGGATGGGCAGGGGCAGAACTGTTGAGGAGAGGAGGGAGGAAAACAACTTTGTGGAGGGGCTGTTGGCATCATCTCCCCATTTGCTGCTGTTTTTAAAGGATCAGCTGGATGATGTCATGGGCATGCCTGTGGGAAAGCCAGGTCAGGAAAAGCTGGGATATATGTTAAGGACTTTAAGGGGTGAAACTTGCTCACCATTGTCACCACAGAGTGGCTGGGTGAGCAGTTCAGCCAGGTTTGGCTCAAAAGCAGCAGAGCTCAGGGAGGTAGTGATGGTTGCCTGCTGGGGGTTAGCAGGATGAAGGGAGTCATGAAGATATCCTGTCCTGAGACAGCTAAGTGCATGGAAAATGCATGAGGTGACCTTAATTTTGATTTGGAGTGTGCAGTAATGAGCAAGTGATGAATGCATAAAGCTGCCAGAAGGCACTGGAGTCAGTGGAGAAATAGGATGTGCAGGGTCAGGAAAGGTGTGCAGGGTGAAGTGGTGTTCCAGAGCAAGCAGGCACGCCAGGCTGACTCATGAGCTGAACTGTGCAATAATCACTGGTAATTAGCACATGTCAGACAGGAGAAGGAGCTGCACACACACCATGCTGGAGCTGTCTGGGCTCTGGCATGCTCTGCTCACAGCCCAGAGAGCCAACAGGCAGGAAGATGAGGAGCCATTTCCAAACACAGCAAATATTCTGGCAGTTTCCCCAGCCAGCTTCCAGGTGTGCCCTCTAGCCAGGGCCTGCAAGAGTGAAAAGATGAGGAGCTGCTGTCTTCAGAGCAAGGAACCACACCTCTTCAAAATAAACCTGTGATACAGAAATGTGCTTCTGAATCAATAGTGAGGAATTCACTTTTAAGTCAATGTATTTTTTTCCACTGAAATGAAAACTATGGATAAGCCTGAAATGTAATGAAACCCTGCAGTACAGAGCTCTCAGGCAGCACAGGCTGTAGCTTAACAGGAGAGGAGGAAGGTAACACATCTGAGAAATCCCCAGGAATTGGTGTCATCCTAGGGGGCAGGTTCTGAGCCTGTGTCATCATACTAGGAAAATAACCTTAGTACCTTGCTGCTGTGCTCTCCAGAACTCCCTGAAAGGAGCTGCTCTCTTCTTCCTAGTATCAAGTGATAGAATGAGAGGAAATGGCTTCAAACTCTGCCAGGGGTGGTTTAGATTGGATATTAGGAAAAATGTCTTTACTGAAGAAGTGGTCAGCCACTGGGAGAGGCTGCCCTGGGAGGTGGTGGAGTCACCACCCCAGCAGGTGGTAAAAATACACCAGGGCATGGTATTTGGGGTCATGGATAATGGCCATGGTGGTGTTAGGCTGATGGTTGGACTTGACCATCTCATTGGTCTTTTCCAGCCCAAACAGTTCTATGAGTCTGTTCTATTTGGGTTTGATGTCACCGTGCCCTCCCTTGATCTTGTGTAGCTACATAGCTGGCAGTGGAAGTACATGCTGGTGTGTAAAGACACAGCATAGATGAAGGGCTGCCTGCATGCAAAGAAGGGCACAGATTTTCTGTGAGCCTGTGAATAATAAACCAGGCCTTGAAAGTGGAGTGCCTCTAGAAGCCTCATGGCTGAAGGGCAGGTATATAACCTCAGGCACTGGCTAGGGGCTCCTAGCACCTCCTGCCTGCCACTCCTCGTGCTCCCATAATGCAGCTGCTTACAGACAGCTCTTGCTTAGGGATCTTAGGGGTGCATCCATTGCTACCTCTAGCTCCATTTCTTTTCCCCATGTGAGACATTGTTATGTTTGGCTTTCACAAGGGGAAGGTGGCTGCCAGGCATTGCTGGGGACCGCGGGGCTTGATCTACAAGCTGCTTGGCTGGCTGTAGTCTGTGTGGTGTAGGATGTGTACTGGGAGAGAAATGGAGGGGTGTGGTGGGTTGGAAGGCAGATCCTCCCTTGCCTCTCACCAGGACAAAAAACTCAAGGCACACAAACGGATTGCAGAAGTGATGGAAAGTTAAATGGAAAAGCAGTGAGTGTTTTGCAGAGGAACTACAAACAGAGTGACAAAGGAGATCCCAAAGCATACCCAGAAGCATCCCCGCACTCCCCCCTCCCCACCTGAGGGTACCCAAACCCCCCAGGGCACTTTCTTCCCCCCCTCCACTGTTAGGCTAATCTCAGCTGGCCAGATCTGAGACTGTCCTTCCCCCTTCTCCTCCTGGCATTAGGCTTAGCCAGGCCCAAGAGGCCTTGAGATGACTCCCCCTCCATTACCAGATAGGGAGCATCTTCCACGGGGCAGCGAGGGAAGAAAGAGGAAGTGTGAGACCTTGCTGGTGGTTTCTGTAGGGAGCAGGACATTATGGGAATGAAATACACAGCTTCCTGTGTCCATCCACTGGACTGGACACTCGGGACACCAGAGGTGTATCTTATGTGGCCGCAGCAGGGGGCACCCAGCCCAAAGTGCCATAAGGAGGGAGTGAGGCATCGAAATGTCGGAGACTGGCCGGGGATGACGAGGTCAAGCGTGCAACCATTATCCCAGCCCTGATGACTGCAGCCAACAACAGGCGGGACTGGGACTGGGGGGGTGGTGGGAAGCGTGCTTGGGAAATGTAGAGGGATTTGTGGAGAGATATTTATGAGTATGTGCAAGTTTGACACCTGTATAAGCTCAGCTCGTGGTGTTGTGGCGCGCCTCTAGCGAATCTGCTATTGCTCCAGCGCTGTTTGCCTTTAGTTTATAATAAACTGTTTGTATGTAAAATTTAGCAGTGAGCTCGTTCCTCACACCCAGCTAGGCTTTCATCTGTGTCTGCCATAGACAATAGTGTTTGGAGAGAGCTCTGGAGACAGCCAGCCTTTTTACCAGTGCCTTAGAAGCAGACACTTAACTGTGAGCAATAATTAGCATCTCTCTAGACTTAGATGTGAAATCTGCAGTATATAAAGGGTATCTGTGTAGACACACACACACATGGAGTACTGCAGAGAAGTACATAGAAGGCACTGCTTGCATGCTTAAGATTTCATGCAGCAAAATACCATTCCAGCTTGAGTAATATGAAGTCATACTCTTTGGGCTATAATACAGGCATTTCCAAGCTATTTTTAGCTCTGTCTGGCTACTTCAGCAGAGCCTGGGTAACAGACACTTTCCCTTCTCTTCTTAAGATGCTAATTTTATTCTGGTATCCAGAGACTCTCTGGCAAACGCTCTACCTCCTGTTTAGGTGCAGTGAAGGCTGCTGGAAAGTTGCAGTACGGTGGGACTGCTGTTCACAGCCCCTGAGCACGTGTGCTGCTGTCTCAGTAGGAATAAAGGACATGCTACCCAGTCCTAGGTACAGTGGGGAATCATAGAATCATAGTATTAACAAGGTTGGAAAAGACCTCAAGGATTATCAAGTCCAACCTGTCACCCAAGATCTCATGCCTACTAGACCATGGCACCAAGTGCCACATCCAATCCCCTCTTGAACACCTCCAGGGACAGTGACTCCACCACCTCCCTGGGCAGCACATTCCAATGGCAAATGACTCTCTCAGTGAAGAACTTTGTCCTCACCTCGAGTCTAAACTTCCCCTGGCACAGCTTGAGACTGTGTTCTCAAGAGATAGGAGATTGGAGGTACTGGAGGATTTACTTTGAAGACCTCGAATCCGTGTGATGGGTTACTGGGATGAAGCCAGGCGTCCAAAAAACAAACAACTCTGAAGTTGGAGACTCGACAGCAGGCACGGTGTCACGACGCAGAGGTTACACTTTCCATTGGTTACCAAAGGAAGCGCAGCTTGCGCTGGCAGGCGGGTTTCAAGCCTCGGTGTAACACCAGCGGCATGATGTCAGCAGCGATGCAAACTGCCGTGTACCGCCGCAAATCCTCGGGTCGGCAGGAAACAGCTCACAAGCTCAGCGACTCCCGGGGACTGCCGCTCCCTGCGCAGCGCAGCAAGCCGGCAGGGCTGCGCGGGCCGCGGTGCGCGGAACGAGTCCCGCCGCCCGAGTCCCGCCAGCCGGCCGGGCCACGCCGCCCGCGTAGCAGCGCTGCTCTGGCGCCGGTCCGGTGCGACGCTGTCCGCGCCGGGCCGGCCGGGGCGCTCGCACAGCTGGCGGCCCGCGGAGCCGCGGAGCCGCTGCCTTCCAGCTCAGCTGTTCCTGCGTGTCAGCGGGCGGCCGGAGTGCCTCCGCGGTCGTCGAAAGGTCCCAAAGTTCTGTGCGGCCGGCAGGGACCCCACAGACTCATCCAGGCAGCAAAGGTCCTCCGAGCCCACCCTGCCCAGCTACTCTGCTCACTGCACCCAGCCTGTCCCTGCTCCATGTCCCCAGGCACCAGGTCTAGATGGCTTTTAAACACCTCCAGGGATGGTGACTCCACCACCTCTCTGGGCAGCTGTTCCAGTGCCTCCCAACCCTTTCCATGAAAAAATGTTTCCTAATGTCCAGCTTAACCCTCCCCTGGCACTGCTTGGGGCCATTCCCTCTAGTTCCATCGTTGGTTACTTGTGAGAAGAGACCACTGCCTACCTCTCTGCACCCTCCTTTGAGATAGTTGTAGAAAGAATAGAAATAGAAATAGAAATGAAATTAATAGAATAGAATAGAATAGAATAGAACAGAATAGAATAGAATTAACTAGATTGGAAATAGACCTTTGCAATCATCAAGTCCAACCTATCACCCAACACTATCAAATCAGCTAAACCATGGCACCAAGTGCCTCATCCAGTCTCTTCCTAAACACCTCCAGTGATGGTGACTCCACCACCTCCCTGGGCAGCACATTCCAATGGCCAATCACTCTTTCTATTAAGAACTTCCTCCTAACATTCAGCCTAAACCTCCCCTGGTGCAGCTTGAGACTGTGTCCTCTTGTTCTTGTGCTGGTTGCCTGGATGAAGAGACCAGCCTCCACCTGGCTACAACCTCCCTTCAGGTAGTTGTAGACAGCAGTAAGGTCTGCCCTGAGCCTTCTCTTTCCCAGGCTAAGCAACCCCGGCTCTCTCAGCCTCTCCTCATAGGGCTTGTGCTCCACACCCCTCCCCAGCTTTGTTGCCCTTCTCTGGACACGTTCCAGCAAGTCAACATCTTTCCTAAACTGAGGGGCCCAGAACTGGACACAGCACTCAAGGTGTGGCCTAACCAGTGCTGAGAACAGGGGCAGAATGACCTCCCTGCTCCTGCTGGACACATTGTTCCTGATACAGAGCAATAAGGTCTCCCTTCAGCCTTCTCTTTTGTCGACTAACCAGCTCCAGCTCCTTCAGCCTTTCCTCACAGCCTTGTTCTTCAGCCCCTCACCAGCTCAGTTTCCCTTCTCTGTGCCTGCTCCAGCTCCTCAATGCCCTTCCTGTGCTGCAGCTGCCCACGCTGCCAGCTGCCTCCTGTGCCCCAGCTGCACAGCAGCCCCTGGCAGATGCTGAGGCAGTTGGAAGCAGCAAATCTTAGTGGACATCCCTTTCTTTATTCCTTTTATTTTTGTGTGTTTTTTTTTGGTCAGAGCCCACCATTAGCAGCCCCTGCGTGCTCATTTGGGTACTTGGCTTAGGAGGCACCGCTGCTACATGAATTATACAAGCTCTGCACTAGATGGTGAAGTAATACACAGTTTGGCACAGGCACAGCACGTTGCTCAAGTGTTAATCAGCCCTCGAATAGCCCTCAGGAGAGAGGGATGCAAGTTTTTAACCTTCATTTCAGAGAAGGTAAAGGGAGGTTAACAGAGGGTAAGGACTTGCTCTTCGCGGTTCACAGCTGCAGCCGGTGGTGATGGCTGACGAGGCTGCGCTGTGGCTCTGGAAGCTGAGCGAGCTTCCCTCAGCCACAAAGCTATGGGGACATTCCCTGGGCGGTAGGGACCCAGGTATTCTTTGCAGCACAGGAAAGGAAGGCAAGACAAGGCCCTTGCTGTGCATGGAACACAGTTACATCTTTAAACACAGTTATTTTCCTCATGGCTGGGCAAGAGGAGTTCCAGGCAGCTGCAGATAAGGATTGTTGTCATCCTTTCCCCCCCTCCAAATCAAAGAATCATAGAATCATAAAATTGTTAGGGTTGGAGAGGACCTCAAGAATCATCCAGTTCCAACCCCCCTGCAGGGCAGGGGTCAGGGCAGAGGGCAGGGACACCTCACACTACCTCAGGTTGCTCAGAGCCACATCCAGCCTGGGCTTCAAAACCTCCAGGGATGAGGCTTCCACCACCTCCCTGGGCAACCTCATGGAGAAGAACTTCTTCCTCACATCCAATCTGAACCTACCCATTCATAGTTTTGCTCCATCCCACCCAGTCCTATCACTCCCTGACACCCTAAAAAGTCCCTCCCCAGCTTTCTTGTAGCCCCCTTCAGATACTGGAAGGCCACAAGAAAGTCTCCTGGGAACCTTCTCTTCTCCAAACTGAACAGTCCCAACTCCCTCAGTCTGTCTCCTTAGGAGAGGTGCTCCAGCCCTCTGCTCATCCTTGTTGCCCTTCTCTGGAAACCTTCCAACAACTCCAGATCCTTCCTGTAACAGAGGCTCCAGAACTGGATGCAGTACTCCAAGTGGGGTCTCACCAGAGTGGACTAGAGGGGGAGAATCACCTCCCTCAACCTGCTGGCCACACTTCTCTTCATGCAGCCCAGGATGTGATTAGCTCTCTGGGCTGCAAGCGCACACTGCTGGCTCCTGTTGAGCTTCTCATCCACCAGCACCCCCAAGGCCTTTTCTTCAGGGCTGCTCTCAAGCCAGTCCCTGCCCAGCCTATATTAGTGCCTTGGATTGCCCCCACTCAGATGCAGGACCTTGCACTTGGTCTTGTTGAACCTCATGAGGTTGTCATGGGCTCACCTCTGCAGCCCGTCCAGGTCCCTCTGGATGGATCCCTTCCCATCAGTGTGTCAGCTGCACCACACAGCTTGGTGTCGTCAGTAAACCTGCTGAGTACGTACTCAGTGCCACTGTTCATGTCACCACCAAAGATGTTAAACAAGGCTGGTCCCAGTCCTGATCCCTGAGGGACTCCACTTGTCACTGGCCTCCACTTGGACATGGAGCATTGAGAGCCACCCTTTGGGTGTAGCCATCAAGCCAGTTCTGTATCCACTGAATGGTCCATCCATGGAACCCATCCTGCACCAGCCTGGAGACCAGGATGTGGTGCAGGACAGTGTCAAAGGCTTTGCTCAGGTCCAGGTAAGGGTTGTTGACATCCTTCCCCCCTCCAAATCACTCCATCTGTCTGTATTTATTGTTGAATGCCTGAAGTCATGCAGAGCTACAGGCTGGGGTCAGAGTGGCTGGAGAGCTCCCAAACAGAGAGGGACCCTGGGGGTACTGATCGACAGCCACCTAAACATGAGCCAGCAGTGTGCCCAGGTGGCCAAGAGGGCCAATGGCATCCTGGCCTGCATTAGGAATAGTGTGGCCAGCAGGAGCAGGGAAGTCATTGTGCTCCTGTACTCATTGGCTTGCTAATGGCGATATAGAGCACAGGCAGAAACAGCTCTCTTTTCTTCTTCTGTTGCTTCTGCTTGAAACTTTCTCTCTCTGTCCCATGGCCTTGCCAGGGGATCTCTGTTTTGACTACTGTGTGAGGTAATGGGAAGGTGGGAGGGAGTGGGGGGTGGAAGTGAACAGTTCCCTGGAGTGGTCCAGGGGGGTCTGAGGGGTTTCTGTGTTGTTTATGTCGTACATCTATTGTGTATTTTGTACACAGTCATTGCATTTCATATTTCTAGATTGGAGTTTGCTTATAAATAGAGCTTCATGTGCTTCCATCCCAATCTGAGCTGACCTGGCAATTCTGTTTTGGAGGTTAGTTCTCCAAATTAGTTGGGGGGCAATTTCCACCCATTACATCAGCCTTTCACCTTGCCAGCTACATAACTTTCTTTTTCTGGGTCTTCAGGCCTAGGAGGAGGCACTTAAGGTTTAATTCAGGTAGGGAAGGCAGCACACATGAATGATACAGATTCTACTTGCCCTTGTAGATTCTGTGATTTACACATGCATTCACTCAAACAGCAAGGAATTAACAGTCACAGAGCCTGCACTGTGCTATTGTGCTGTTACTTCTATGCCTTTTCTCTCTAATAGAAGGGTTTATACCTTCAGAGTTAATTAGCTCATTTCTCAAAATCATTTACACATCTGCTCTCTTTCCAGTAAAAGTTAGGTTTCACATTACTAACCTCAGGTTTACATTAGAAAAGGAAAATCAAAAAGCCACACTGGATATTTCATTTGCAATGACTTCACAGGTGGAATTGTTAATGATGCTGGATTCCATGGGCTCAGATCTGGCCTGGCATTTTGCACAGATAGCTGGTTTGGAAGTGCAGTCCCACAAATATCAGCCAAAGGCCTGTGTTGTATTTAGTATCAGGTTGCTGGCACAAAGCAAGACTAAACCCAGCAGACCCAGTCTTGGGGTATCACTGGTGCCCACATGGGCACCAGCAAGCATCAGTTAGAGTTGTGTGTGCCACTGAAGTTTCTCTGTGTGTGTTCAAGAGGGGATTGGATGTGGTACTTGGTGCCATGGTTTAGTCATGAGGTCTGTGGTGACAGGTTGGACTTGATGATCTTTGAGGTCTCTTCCGACCTTGGTGATTCTGTGATTCCTGACACTCTTAGGAAGAGCTTTTCCAGCTGACCTTGGGGCCCTCTTGGTTTCTATGAGCCAAAACCTGAGGCTGCCAAGGGGAGTGCTGTGTGTTATGTGGTCTTGGCTAAGTCGTGCTGCATCCCAGTCTTCCACAGAGCTGGTTCTACACTACCATGGGGTTTTTGTATTTACATGTATTTGCAAATAGGTCCCTTCCAGCCCCTGGCATTCTGTGATTCTGTGATTCTGTGATATTCTGCAATTCTCCCAATGCAGCCCAGGCTCTGGTTGGCTCTTTGTGCTGCAAGTGCACACTGCTGGCTCATGCTGAGCTTCTCATCCCCCAGCACCCCCAAGGCCTTTTGTTCAGGGCTGCTCTCAAGCCAGTCCCTGCCCAGCCTATATCAGTGCTTGGCATTGCCCTGAAACAGATGCAGGACCTTGCACTTGGCCTTGTCGAACTTCAGGAGGTTGGCTTGGGCAAATGTCCAATGTCACTGTCATGGGCTATTTACAAGCATGAAGGCAGCACCAGGAATGGCATCTCTTGAGAAGAACATGGCTTTGCCACATGTAGGGAGGAGTCCCCCTATTTTCTCCCAGTGGCCATATGTATTAGCACTGGTTAGGACACACCCTGAGTCCTGTGTCCAGTTCTAGGCTCCTCAATTTAAGAAGGGCACTGAGATGCTTGAATGTGTCCAGAGAAGGGCAATGAGGCTGGGGAGAGGTCTCAAGCACAAGGGGGGGAAACTTAACCCACCACACCCTATGAGGAGAGGCTGAGGGAGCTGGGGGTGTTTAGCTTGGAGAAGAGGAGGCTCAGGAGAGACCTTATTGCTCTCTACATCTTCCTGAAAGGAGGTTGTAGCCAGGTGGGGCTTGGTCCAGGCAACCAGCACCACAACAAGAGGACACAGTCTCAAGCTGCACCAGGGGAGGTTTAGGCTGGGGGTGAAGAGAAAGTTCTTCCCAGAAAGAGTAATTTGCCATTGGCATGTTCTGCCCATGGAGGTGAGGGAGTCACTGTCCCTGGAGGTATTCAAAAAAGGTTTAGATGTGGCACTTAGAGCCACGGTTTAGTTGTCAGGAGGTGTTAGGTATTAGGTAATAAGTTGGACTTGATGATCTCTGAGGTCTTTTCCAACCTGGTTGATTCTTCAATTGCATGATGCTATGATTTTGAATGAAGCTATTATTTCATTAAGCACCGTGGTGCACAGGCACAGCTTGGGAAGCACTAACCCCAGGGTAAACAAAGAACACAGGACTCCATCTGCTTTTACCACCACGGCTCAGCGACGCCGCTTGTTGGGCAGCATGCAGAGCTGGGTGCTCTTGGTATTTACCAGTTGAGCACACCACACCAAGTTTAGCCTACAAGCTGATGCTAGGCAGAAGGTTCCATGATTTTAAGCCTATTCTTCTCTTCTGCTGCAGAGAACACCACTCCTCTGCCCTGAATGCTGCCTGTGAAGCCGGTGAAGCCGCTGAAGCCTGCTTCTCTACTTCAGGGATGCTAAGCAGCAGCCAGCCAATGAGGTGAAGGTAAATTTAATTACCAAAAATACAATGTTCTTTAAAAAAAACCAACCCAACATATCTCTCTCTCTCCCTCTCCCCAACAAGGAAAAACACAAACAAAACCCCTTTGGCGATGGCTGAGGGAAATCTGTGGGGCTGAGGTGAAAGGGGACGCAGCTTGAGGAGTGTGCTAAAAGCCGAGCGCGGATTACCCGCGAGGGCAGGGATGAATAAACCTGGGGGGGGGAGTGGGGGTGGGGGGGAGGTTATTCCATTATACTAATGAAATGGTTAATTCTGTTGCCATGGGAACAAGGAACAGCCATGCTAAAAAGCTAAAGGGCTGCACATAATGCCAGCTACAAGGTCTCTCTAATTCTAAAGCTGGTTTTTCTCGGCTACAATGGAAGCGATGTGTGTTTTCAATATCATCTTAAGCTTTTGCATCAAATCCTCCAGCTAATCCAATAAATAGGCTGGTAGCATAAAATAGCATATATGTTTGCACCTCATCAGACTGGTGAAAGGGGGGGCTTTACCTATGCAGAATCAAAATAAAAGATCCATGGAGTGCAGTCTGTGTGTGTGTGGGGGGGGCTTTTTCAAAAGGCTGCTCTGCATGTGAGGGGGAGCCAGCAAATGTGTTGCCATGGGAAGTTCCTACAGCTACAATGCAGGTGAAGGGTGAGTGCCCAGAGGCTGGAGCCAGGCTCTGCTGGGTGATGCCCAATGACAGCACAAGGGACAGTCGTGGAAGCTGAGGCATAAGAAGTTCTATGGAAGTGTGTGATGGTGGCAGAACAGTGGAACAGGCTGCCCAGGAGGGTTGTGGAGTCTCCTTCTCTGGAGATCTTCAAGACTTGCCTGGATGGGTTCATGTGTGATCTGCTCTAGGTGATCTTGCTCTGGCAGGGGGGGTTGGACTGGATGAGCTTTTGAGGTCCCTTCCCATTCTGTGGTTCCATGACTGTGTGGGAAATCACTGCAGCACAATCCAGACACAAAATCACAGAATCACAAAAACATTCAGGCTGGAAAAGACCCTCAGGATCACCAAGTCCAAACCAGAACCCTGCTCTACAAGGGTCACCCCTAAGCCATAGCCCCAAGAACCACATCCAAATCATCTTGAGTCACAAGCTGTGCCAGGGGAGGTTTAGGCACGAGGTGAGGAGAAAGTTCTTCACTGAGAGAGTTGTTAGCCATTGGAATGTGCTGCCCAGGGAGGTGGTGGAGTCACCATCCCTGGAGGTGTTCAAGAGGGGATTGGCCGTGGCACTTGGTGCCATGGTCTAGTAAGCATGAGGTCTTGGGTGACAGGTTGGACTTGATAATCTTTGAGGTCTTTTCCAACCTTGTTAATTCTATGACTCTATGACCTTTGAACACATCCAGGATTGATGACTCCACCACCTCCCTGGGCAGCACATTCTAATGCCTGACCAGTCTCCATCAAAAGATTCTTCCTAATGTCCAGTCTGAACCTACCCAATTGTGCTTCCCACCAGCTGCTTCACCTTATGGAAAATAGACTTTTTATTCTTTTCACTTGCCTTTCATGTAATTTTTATTAGGAATCATAATTCTTGAAAGATCCCAATGAGGAATCCTGCAGTGCTTGCTCTTGTTCTAACATTAAAGTTGGGGAGAGGCTGATATGTGGTCTCGCCAGCAACACAGAGCACAGACTTACCATAGAAGTCTGTACCAAATCAAACAAAAGAGGTCTGTGTGCCCATTCTGCCACCCAGAGGGGCCTGGGGCAGCCCCTGCACACCTGCTGCTCCCTGGGAAAGGAGCTGCTGGGGAGGGCCAGCGGCGCTGCCGCTTTCATCGGGCCGCAGCCCTGTGCCGCAGCACAGGATCCTCTCCATCGGCTTTGGCTCCCTCTGGTTACGCTGAGATTTGTTGAACTTTGCCTGTAACAAAGGAGAGAATGTAGCACACCCACAGGAGCAACAGAAGGCACTGACTTCCCTCACTGAATGCAGGCTTACGAGATCCAGCGCGGTGCACCTGCAGGAACAAAGTGGATGACTTTTATCTGCAGGCCATCTGATTTGCGTAAGAAGGGGAGTTCAATTCCCAAGAAACATTATTTCTCAGCAACACAATATGAAGATTTCAGTGATGAGGTCTCCAATAAGCAGAAGTAAAAACTGTGACAATAAGTGGTCTCTAGACTAAACAGGTGAGGGAAAATGCCCTTCAGGATGATGATTAGCTCTAATTGGCACCGTGTGACTGTCATTGGCAATTACCTGTGTGAGTTGCCCACTGGAGGCATTTGATGCTGCCTCTTTCTTGGCTGAAAAGCAACAAAAGAGCTCTCAGTAACACTGCAGAGCAACTTTAAATGTATCATAGTTTTGAAGAAGCAAAGACACTGGCTTAGTCAACTTGTTGGAAAATCCTATGTTAAGGTTCTCCTGAACCTCAGCAAGGTGTGAGCAACAGCTGGGAAGTATTTTGCTGCCCCTCTCCTAAGAAGCCAAGTTGCCAAATAAGCGGACAGCTGGACAAGTGCTCTCCAATCTCCATGTCTGGATGCTAGAAGGCAATGCCATAGCTATTCCCTGCAGAGGAAGCCCCATCCTGGGAGGTGCAAGGGCAGCTCCCTGCGTAGCACACAGAGTCTTCCCTTTGCCCGTTGCATTGCAATGCTGAGTACCAGAGAGGGCAGACAGGTATTTCTACAGCACCACAAGAGCCCCCAGTGAGCTCAGAGGTATGGTAGTATTTGGCAAAGCCTAGGTAAACTGAATAGTTACTGCTTCCAGCTACTGAGCCACAGGGGGAAGTGCTTTCTTCTGCTCCAGTGCTCAGTCCGAATTAATTTGCATGTACTGCCCAGCCACAGCATCTGAAAGCATCCAGGTTAGGCACATCAAGATAAAGCTTAACAGTGTGCAGTTCTGTTACAGAAAATGAAGCTAGAAGAGGAGAGTTTATGTCTGTTTGCATGCATTTGCTGTGAAGATTTGAGTCTGTTTAGGCCTTTATTTGTGCAGAGGCAATACATGACCTCTTGCCAAGCTGACCTCCAGCTTTGCCGCTCGGTAACAACGAGAAGCTCTGCTCCCCACGTCACAGAAAGTCATGGTGGGCAGATTCAGAACTCCAGGAAAGATGGAGGGATAAAAGCAGGGTCTGTGCTCCTGGGTAAGGCCAGCATGGATGTTTGCAGAAGGCTCAAGCAGACCAACCTGAGGGAGAGTTATTAAGAACGGATCTCACGAAGAAATAACTGGAGAGCTCAGACAAGGAAGGGAACGGCAACAGCAAGGATGAAGCGACCCATATGGCCCATAAGCAGGCTAATTAGGAGAAAGACTGAGAAAGCAAACCCAAAGCTACCAATCCAGCTGCTGAGAGAGGCTGCCAGGCTGCCAGATGTTGCAAATGCAAACCTGTTTTCCACAGTTCATCAAAGAATGAGAGCAGCCTGGTGGACTGAAACCTTTGCCAATAAAATAAATGCTTTATTCTGGGAAGAGTATTTCCCTACTATGAAACACTGGCAAATTTGAAATGGTAACAACTTGCCCCACTCCATGCTACAGTAGATGGATAATGAACAGACATACAGTATATGTGGGCAGGATCTTCTTATCCATAGAAGATACATGTACTTAACTTGGGCAAAGAGGAACCTAATGGGGCAAAGAAGAACCTAACGAAGTTCTACAAGGGTAAGTGCAGAGTCCTGCACCTGGGAAGGAAGAATAAACTGCAGCAGTACAGGCTGGGAGGTGATCTGCTGGAGAGCAGCCCTGTGGAGAAGGACCTGGGAGTCCTGATGGACAAAAAGTTCTGCATGGCACAGCAATGTGCCCTTGTGGCCAAGAAGGCCAATGGGGTCCTGGGGTGCATTAAGAGGAGTGTGTCCAGAAGATCCAGAGAAGTTTTCCTCCCCCTCTACTCTGCACTGGTGAGGCCCCACCTGGAATATTTCATCCAGTTCTGGGCTCCCCAGTTCAAGAGGGACAGGGATCTGCTGGAGGAGGTCCAAGGGAGGACCTCAAGGATGCTGAAAGAACTGGAGCACTGCCTGATGTGGAGAGGCTGAGAGCCCTGGGGCTGTTTAGTCTGGAGAGAAGGCTGAGAGGAGACCTGATCAATGTCTATCAATATCTGAGGGCTGGGGGTCAAAAGGGAGGGGACAGGGACAGCTTCTCGCTTGTGCCCTGTGATAGGACAAGGGGCAACGGATATAAACTACAGCACAGGAGGTTCCACCTCAATATGAGGAAGAATTTCTTTCTTGTGAGGGTCCCAGAGCACTGGAACAGGCTGCCCAGAGAGGTTGTGGAGTCTCCTTCTCTGGAGACTTTCCAGCCCTGTCTGGATGGTCCTGTGTGACCTGTGCTGGATTCTGTGCTCCTGCTCTGACAGGAGGGTTGGACTTGATGATCTCCAGAGGTCCCATCCAACCTCTACATCCTGTGATCCTGTGAACATCAAATTTGTAAGGCTAGGGGCTTGATTTATGTCAAACAAAGTGGCTTTATGAAGCACAGGGTTGATGGCACTCAACTGGGGTTTGTGTAGTTGTATCTAGCAATCACTTTTACCACCTTGAGACAGAAGGCTTAATGACAGCAAAGCTGGAGGAGCCAAAGGTGACAGCAATACCTGCTGGAAGGTGGGGAGACTGCAGAGATGACAGCGAGCTGCTCTGCAGCTTGAAAGCCACCACTCCCAGTGGCCACACAGTGGAAAGCTCTGTGTCTTCCCAGACACAGCAAAAAGGGGCTGCAGTTCTAGCCAGGGAACTTGCAGTTTGCTCCTGACAAATTTCAGGAAGAGAATCAATAGGTGTCTGCAAAGGAGGCTTCCTCTGGTGAAACATCAGAGCCACCTGAAGGCAGGCTGTAGCCAGATGGGGGTTGGTCTCTTCTCCCAGGCAACCAGCACCAGAACAAGAAGACACACTCTCAAGCTGCACAGGGGAAAGTTTGGGCTTGATCTTAGAAAGAAGTTCTTCACAGGAAGAGAGATTGCCCATGGGAATGGGCTGCCCAGGGAGGTGTTAGGGTCAGCATCCCTGGAGGTGTTTAAGAAAAGCCAGGATGATGCACTTGGTGCCATGGTCTGGTTGATGAGTTAGGGTGGGGTGACTGGTTGGACTTGATGATCTTGGAAGTCTCTTCCAACCTGGTTGATCCTGTGATTCTGTGTACATTGGCTTCCATACTGGAGATGCAGGCTACACCTCAGCTTCAGGCACAAGGGCTGTTTTTAACTGTGCCAAGAGATCAAATTAATATTTCAGGAGATGATGTATATTAAAAAATCCCATGTAATTTGTCAAATGGGGCTATTAACACTGCCAATCCACAGCCTTGCAAATACTGTGTCTGTTCATCTGAGAGGCCAAAAAACCAAACTGCCTCTATAGCCTGTCAGCAAGGCAAAACATCTCTTTTTCCAATGAATGTGTATGGGTGCACTGGGACTCACACAACCAGATTTGGCAGCTTTGTCAAGGATTTCTTGGACTGCAGAGCATACACTGAACATGGGGAGCATTTCCTGTCCAGGAACTCGATGCAAATTAGAATGTGGTACTGGAACAATCCTCACTGTCAATACAGGCTAAGGGAGGAGGTGACAGAAAGCAGCCCTGAGGAAAAGGACTTGGGGGTGCTGATGGATGAAAAGCTGGACATGAGCAGGCAGTGTGAGCTTGCAGCACAGAAGGGCAATGGCAGCCTGGGCTACATCAAAAGCAGCATGGCCAGAGATGGAGAGAGGGGATCCTGCCCCTCTGCTCTGCTATTCTGAGACCTCACCTGGAGTACTGCACCCAGCTCTGGAGCCCTCAACACAGGAAGGACATGGACATGATGGAGCAGGTCCAGAGGAGAGCTACAGCAATGATCAGGGGGTTGGAGCAGCTCTGCTATGAGGACAGACTGAGGGAGCTGGGGGTGTTCAGTCTGGACAAGAGAAGGCTCCAGGGAGCCTTCTAGTACCTGAAGGGAGCTACAAGAAGGATTGAGAGAGCCTGTTTGCAAAGGCCTAAAGTGACAGGACCAGGGGCAATGGCTTCAAACTAGAGAAGAGCAGATTTAGATTGGGTGTGAGGAACAAATTCTGCTCCAAGAGGGTGGTGGAACACTGGAACATGTTGCCCAGGGAGGTGGTTGGGGCCCCATCCCTGGAGATATTCAGGGTGAGGCTGGACAGGGCTCTGGGCAGCCTGATGTAGTTGGGGATGTCCCTGCTGACTGTGAGGAGGTCAGACTGGATGACCTTTGGAGGTAACTTCCAGCCTGGCCTGTTCTATGATTCCATGACATGGCATTTCTATCACAATTTCATTTGTCAAGTACAGTTTGCAGTATTTTGTAATAGTAATCAATAGGGCATCAGGTGTAGGAATTGCAAGGGCTAGGGCTGCAGCATCTTGCCCAACATGTCTTTAATAATACATCATTCCATATATGTCCAACTAAATCAATGAGCTATAGGACCTTAATTTGGAACCTTTTACACTTTGAAAATTCACATCTCTTTTTTACTAACTCACTACAGTGTTTGCAGAACAGAGCAGAGTTTTCTGCTTTGTTTCCTTGGCTCACTGAATGGATGGATTCCTCAAGAAGGACGTGAGGCAACTCTGCCAATTTACTCTGCTCTGGTGAGACCTCACCTGCAGTACCTGCAGTACCTGATCTTTACTGTGAGGGTGGTGGAACACTGGAAGAGGTTGCCCAGGGAGGTGGTTTGGGCTCCATCCCCGGAGATATTCAAGGTAAGGCTGGACAGGGCTCTAGGCAACCTGATCTAGTTGGGGATGCCCCTGCTGACTGCAGAGGGGATTGGACTGGAAGACCTTTGGAAGTCCCTTCCAACCTAGACTGTTCTGTGATCCTGTCAAAAACCTGTGAACCCCAGGAATATGTCTCTCTCCCATGCCTATTTACATCTTATGCCACCCTGATGACTTAAAGGCAATCCTGCAGAAGACCTAAATGTGGCCATTTCTCTGAGCTCCTGCAGCACACAGATTTATTGCTGATTGTCAGTTAGAAAAGTGTCCACAACATTTGGGAATGCATCTGCTGAAACCATTAACAGACCTGGAACAACAGGGAGGGAGAAGTTGGGTAGTGAAAAAGAAATCTGCATACTATAACCTTTCATTCTGCCTTCAGCAAACAAATTATAGTCCTGATTATGATCTTGAGTCACAGGGAATGTCTTTACTCCTCCAATGATTACTTTACAGCTGCTTGGGACTCCTGGATGTCCTAGGAAAAGCTCTGATTTTGTTTAGTTCTTCCCCCGGTTCCAGGGCCATTGGTTGACAAATGAAGGCATGAACCTTCTTGCTGTATAGCAATGAGATTCCAGACATGCAGAGAGCAGAGAATCTCAGAAGTCTTCTCAGAAGTCTTTTATTGCTGCATTATAGAATTCCTTGCATTAGAGAGTCTCAGAGTCCCACTTACAGACAAAGTCCTGGAAGCCCATAACAGACAAAGCAGCTAATAGAAATCCTGAGCATCTCCCTAGCAGCATTCCTACACTGAAGCCCTAGCCATAAAAAGCTAACTAACAGAAGCAGAAGTCCCTAGCAGCCATGACCAAAGTGACTGTTGCTCAAAGTGGTGTTTTTTATGTTCTTTGTTATCAGTCCCTTAACCAGTAAAACCCAACCACATCTCAGACTCAGGGGTGACCTTATTGCTCTCTACAACTACCTGAAGGGGGGTTGTAGTGAGGCAGAGGGTGGTCTCTTCTCCCAGGCAACCAGTACCAGAACAAGAGGATACAGTCTCAGGCTGCATCAGGGAAGGTTTAGGCTGGAGGTTAGGAGGAAGTTTTACACAGAGAGAGTGATTGCCCATTGGAATGGGCTGCCTGAGGAGGTGGTGTGGTCGCCGTCGCTGGGGGTGTTCAGGGCGAGGCTTGACAGGATCCTTGGTTGCATGGTTTAGTTGATTAGGTGGTGTTGGATGATAGGTTGGACATGATGATCTCGAAGGTCTCTTCCAACCTGGTTTATTCTATTCTATTCTATTCTATTCTATTCTATTCTAATCAGCTAAAATCTTTACCCAGTGAGAGGTGCCAGCGTGTCAAGGAGGAGGCTTCTGCAGCATGTTTCAATCCAAGGGTACCCATCTGAGGCTGTTGTTCTTGGCACCCATGGAATGTGATTGCCTCTAAGTAGCTAAGGAATCGGTCAGCTAAGGAATCCTGCACTCTGCACATGTCCAGCAGCTGCCCTCAGAACAGTGGTTGCAACAATTTTGCTGCTACATTTATGAGGTACGTGTGCTTAGCTACTTAAATGAGGTGTCCTGGCATAGCCCTGCATTGAAAGGAAGCCACAATGCCAGGTGTGACACCTTTGAACCAGGTGTGATGATGCACAGCACCAGAAGACCTGGAGAACCTGCCCATTTCAGTCACAAGGTGACACACTGCCTTGCTTTTAACCCTCAGGGTTCATGGTGGGTATGGTGCAAAATATGAAGCAGCTGGTGGCAGCTTGGGAGAGGACAGCTACTTTTCCTTGTGTCTGCTAAGTGAGAACATAAAATGTTACCTGCAGACACTGATTCTGATGGGGTTTTTTTCTGCCAGCTCCTTGGAACAGGTACACTGAATCAGAATAGAATCATAGAATGGTCTGGGCCAGAAGGGACCTCCAAAGGTCATCCAGTCTGACCTCCCCACAGTCAGCAGGGACATCCCCAACTAGATCAGGTTGCCCAGGGCCTCACTGAGCCTCACCCTGAATATCTCCAGGGAAGGAGCCTCAAGCACCACCCTGGGCAACCTGCAGAGACTCTCCAGACTCTGCCCTAAGGTTCACAAAATAGCTTGTTCTTCCCAGGAGTCCTCTATAGCTCACATTAAATAAGGAACTACCAGAAGACCAAGAGCTTTAAACAAGTTCCATGCAAATCTTTCCTAAGCAGTATCTGTTCCTGTTTTCATCTGAGTGTGAAAACCCCACAACAAAAACCCAACAAAGTATGAAGAGAAAGCTGTTAGTGGAGATCCTGGGCTTGAACCTGCCAAGGAATCTAATCAAGCAAGTGTCATAGTTCAAAGGGGGAACTTTAGCCTAGTCCCTGACTGCAAAGACTAGAAGTAAAATAAATTACCATTGGATGTAAAAGAATGCTAAGGTCTATAGAATTCATTGGATTGCTAATGGGGATACAGAGCAGAGACACAAACAGTTCTCTTTAGTTCTGTTGCTTCTGCTTGCAACTTCTCTCTCTCTCTCCCTCCCTTGGCCATGCCAGGGGATCTCTGTTTTGGCTGCTGTGTGAGGCAACAGGAAGGAGGGAGGGAGCAGGGGAGGAGGTGAGTGGTTTCCTGGAGGTGAATGGTTCCCTGGATCCACCCCGGGGGTTCTGAGGAGTTTCTGTGCTGTTTATAGATTGTAAATATCTTCACCTTGTACATCCATTGTCCATTTTGTACAGATTCATGGCATTTCATATGTCTAGATTTTAGCTGGCTTGTAAGCAGAGCTTCATTTGCTTCCATCCCAAACTGAGCTGGGCCGGCAGTTTCATTTGGGGGGTAGTTTTCTGCCTGTTAGTTAGGGGTAATTTCAACCCACCAAAGCGAGGCCAAAGTGTCAGCCAAACAATGTTGGTGGAGCAAGGATGCTAAATGAAATGACACTTCAGAACCTTAGAGGGACACAGGGTGCACATGACTCTCTGCACCTGGGGAAGGAACGCAAAAGGAAGGCAACCGCCAGGCAAAGCGGTGCCAGAGAGGAGCAATGATCACGCTACATGCTGCACTGTAGGCAATTAATGGTATAATGTACACATGAATTAACTCATTTAGGATCCCTGGAGTGAATCTTAGTGATCAGGAGACACCACCTGATGAGCCTCTACAGGAAAAATCTGTGGAGTCAATGAAGCACACACCCACAGACAAACTCAGGTTGCTTCCAGCGTTGTTTATTTCTAATCCAGCACTCGCCTCACAAATCAAGAAGCAGAAGTCAGGGTATATTTTTTAATCAAAGCTTTGGCTGATAACATAGGGGATAAGAAATTAAAGATAGATCAGTTGTTATTACTATGAAAACTAAAGGCTTTATATCCTCGAGCAGACAGCAATGCGTTCATATGGGAAAGCTCCCTCTGCGATTGGAAGGTTCCCTCTGTGAATGAAAAACCTGATTAAAACAGGTATTGTTTAGCAAGGCAGACAAATCTCCCTTCCTTTTTGCTGGCAAAACTATCATAACCACACAGAACCAACAAGTATGAAGGATGGGCACGGAGGGAAATCATCTTGCCAGCTTGCCCTTAGCGTCTGTGTTTGGCAAACACGGTCTGCAGGGCATGCATTCCATTTGCACCTAATCAGATCTCTGACCTGTAACGTGCACATCCTGCAACATTAATTGGCACAATTAAAAAGTTGTTTAGATGATGAGCTTGCAAGGGAAGCAAAATGTTGTCACATCTCAGATTCCTGAAATGCAAGCTGGACTTCATAATAAGATGGTTTTACTCGTAGAGACTTGGAAAGCTGCAACTCACAGAGGGACCTGGGGGGAGGCAAGGGAGGATCTGCCTCAAACTGGGACAGGGTTCTGGTTGACAGATGATTAAATATGAGCCAGCAGTGCCCAGGTGGCTAAGAAAGCCAATGGCATCCTGGCTTGGGTTAGAAACAGGGTGGGCAGCAGGGACAGGAGGTGATCATCCCCCTGTGCTCAGCACTGGGGACACCACACCTCAAGTGCTGTGTTCAGCTCTGGGCTCCCACTCCACAATGGACAATGAGGGGCTGAAGAGAGTCCAGAGAAGGGCAAGGAGGCTGGAGAAGGGCCTGGAGCAGCTGGGCTATGAGGAGGGGCTGAAGGAACTGGGGGTGTTCAGGCTGGAGAAAAGGAGGCTGAGCGGAGACCTCATTGCTCTCTACAGCTCCCTGGAGGGAGGTTGGAGCGAGAAGGGGACAGCCTCTGCTCCTTGGTGGCAAGAGACAGGAGCAGAGGAAATGGTTCCAAGCTGCAGCAAGGGAGGTTCAGGATGGATGCTAGAAAATATTTCTCCCCAGAGAGGGTTCTCAGACCTTGGAATGGTCTGCCCAGGGCAATGCTGGAGTCACCATCCCTAGAGGTGTCTCAGCAGCTGTGGAGCTGGTGCTTAGGGACACGGTTTAGTGTTGACCCTGCAGTGCTGGGTGGAGGGTTGGGCTGGATGACTTTGGAGGGCTCTTCCAACCAGATGTGTTCTGTGATTCTGTGAGATGAGTGGTCACTGAGGGAGGAAAAGCAACCATCAGCCTACCCACATGACCCACAAATCTGAAGAGTCCAGCATGTGCCAGTGCATAGCAAATTTATTCTGTAAAGTGACTACTGTGAGAAAGAATTAGAAAGGATTATAAAAATACACTGCCATATGCTGTAGTAGTTGAAAGCGATTAATCTGCTTCCTAAATCCTATTTTAAACTCCTTTTCATTTCATTTTAGCTTTTTTTTTTTTTTTTCCTCCCCACACAAAAAAATAGAAGCTATATTGCTTTGTCTGAATGCTATGTAGTTAATTACATCTCCTAAGAATCTCTTTTTAAAACTAAATGTAATGTTTAATTACAAAATGCCTCCCCTGGAAAAAAAAAACCCCAACAACCAAAGAGTTAGCTTCTAGTTCATTAAAACCACTTTTTAAATTATATTTACAGCCAAAAAAATGCAGCCAGATTAATGAGTCTGTAGAGAAAGTTCTGAAACTACAGCAGGAATTGGAGGGAGAAAAAGTTGCACTTCAAATAGCCATGACTCACTAATTGCTACCTCGCTGCCCTGTCAAAACTTCACCACACCTGCAATCCTGTGTCCAGTTTGGGGCTCCCCAGTTCATGGGAGACAGAGACCTGCTGGAGAGAGTCCAAGGGAGAGCCACAAGGATGATTAGGGGAGTTGAGCATCTCCCCTCTGAAGAGAGACTGAGAGCCCTGGGGCTGTTTAGTCTGGAGAAGAGAAGGCTGAGAGGGGATCTGATCAATGTCTATCAATAGAGTGTCTATCAATATCAAAGGTGGTTGGGGCACCATCCCTGGAGGTGTTTAAGACCAGGTTGGATGAGGCTCTGGCCAGCCTGATCTAGTGTGGGGTGTCCCTGCCCATGGCAGGGGGGTTGGAACTAGATGATCCTTGTGGTCCCTTCCAACTCTGACTGATTCTATGGTACTATGAATATCTCAGGGGTGGGTGCCAAGTGGAGGGGGCCAAGCTCTTTTGGGTGGTGCGCAGTAATAAGCCAAGGACCAATGGATACAGACTTGAACATAGAAGACTTCACCTCAACATGAGGAGAAACTTCTTTACAGTGATGACGACAGAGCAATGGAGCAGGCTGCCAGAGGGGTTGTGGAGTCTCTTTCTCTGGGCACATTCAAAACCTGCCTGGCTGCATTCCTGTGTGGACCACCCTGGGTGATGGTGCTTTGTCGGGGGGCTTGGACTCGACGATCTCTGGAGCTCCCTTCCAGCGTCTACTGTTCTGTGGTCCTGTGAAAGCTCAGCGCTCAGGTCACGGCTATCAACATCGCATTTTTCCGATGAGCAGATTATTGAGGACTAATTAGAAAGCCAATCAGTGGCATGGAAGCGGCGTGCGGCTGCTGTGGGCCGTCGGGGACGGACTCAGCTGGCGGGACGGAGGGCGAGGGGCAGCCCGCGCCTTGGCTCGTAGGGTGTGGTGCGGGACACCATGCGGATGCAGTCGATGATGGGGCAGACGCTGAGGCACAGGGTGCAGCCTGTGCAGCTGTCCGTAACCACCGGCAGGTGCGTCTCGCCATCGAACTGGATAGCCTGCCAACGGGAAGCAATAGCATTGGTGTCTGTCCTGAAGGCTCAACCCCCCAAACGTGCCCAGGCAATGGCTGAGCACCTGCAGGTGCGCCAGCCTGGACAGTTCCTGGGGTCTGGCACGTGTGTTTAACCTTGTAAGCACCCCTGAACGTGCAAACCTGGACACTTCCTGGGCTCCAGACAAACATGTACTACATGTGATTAACTTTGTAACACAGCTGTGAACTCTATGTGTGTGCCCCTGGCCATGTTTGGATATGCCCCATCCTATACGTCCAGTGATCAGGGTTCTGTGTTACCAAAGGGCATTAATTGTCTTGGGAATGTATTGAAACCAGCTGAGAAGTCAGGCAACTTGCCTTGTTCTCCCCCAGGCAGTGACAAGAGCTGAATGCTGCCAGAGCAGCAGCTGTGGGCCTGCTTGCCACAAAGAGACAAGAGCCAAATGCTGTCCAAGTGGCAGCTGGAGAACCTGCTCTAGCAGACCAACAACTTCACCCCGGCCTTGCACCTGGACCAAGGCAGAAAGGGTGAAAGCTCCAAGGGAATAGAATCCCAGAAGAGGCTACAGCCCAGCAACAGAAAACAGAACTTAGCCCTCTCTGAGCCAAGGACTGCTCGAATTGTAGCCACAGCATCTGGGAAGATACCAGGCAGAGGAGCAAGTCCTGAGTCCCTGGCCAATCTGCCAGGGAATCCCCCTTTGTGGGAAACCCACAGATCCCAGCACCCGTATGTCCAGTTTGAATTGCTGTGTAGGAAACGTTAGATCTGTGCTTGAATCACTGAACTGTCTCTGTACGTGCAGTGTAAACCCCAGAACCAAATAACTGAACCTGTGAACACACCTTGTAAATAAGTTATGTTGCTGTTTGAAGGCTCCACTGCCAAGGAAATATTAATTATAAAATATATGAAAATATACATCTTTATTACAGTGACACCCAAGGAAAAGGTCAATGTTGCTCCCCTTTCAGTCCCTGTGTTCCCTGCCCTGCAGCACCTGGGGACGTCTTGCTGCGGTTCTTTGCTGCAGATACCACGACTGGTTTAACTGGCAGAGGGGAAAACCAACTGTGGCTGGTTTAGGCTGGTGCCTAGGAAAAACTTCCACAGTGTGACCGTTTGAGGCTGTGCCTTTAAGGAAGGGGCACTCTGGCTAAATGTTTATAAATACTCTGTATTCTAAATGAATTTCATTGGTGAATTATGGGGGAGTGAGATCGTAAGGGGGAGGTGAGACTGTAAGACCCAGAGCGGCTGGAACTTTTGTTTAGTTTCCTTCCTTTGCTCTCCCTTCTAGCTGGACTGCTTCTGGGCTTCTGGCCAAATAACAGATAAGAGATACTAACCCCACTGTACCTAGGCCTCTGTCTGCCTTGCTAACTCCCTTTTTTCTCTTCTCTACCCTCTTTGGGGAAGAAGGGAGGTAGGGGGGTGAAGGGGGCACAGGGGAAAGCCCCCTCTGTTGGGGGTCTGGTTTCTGATTGTGTTTCTTTGCTGTATATTTCTGTATATATTGTAAATTCTATATATTTGTGTACATAAATTCCCTGTTGAGCATTGCTTTTGTAAATACAGCCTCCCCTTCGCTATACCGGCTGGGTTAGTCGTGGTTTTTTCCCCCCTTACTTCTTCTTAGTGGGGGAGGGAAAGCTGGGCCTTTCCTTTCAACCCACCACACACAGATAGAGTAGAAAGTGGTAGAATGTAAATAAATTACCATTGGATGTAAAAGGGAAAACAATGATGAGGTCTAAATAATCCCATTGGTCTGATTACTAACATAAAGTTAGTTGTGTAAGCAAACTCTTGCTCTTTCTTGGTTTCTTTGCTCTAGCAGATACCAGCTGGTAGCTTTTGCTTGGCTGTTGCTGAGCTTGGCTGCATTCTTGTTGAAGCTAAGTACTAACAAGCTACTCTCTGTTTTTCTCTCCCTTTTCCCTTGTACAAGGCAGGGCTGTGTGTGTGTGTGTGTGTGTGTGTGTGTGTGTGTGTGTGTAAAGGGAGCAGAGAGGGGGAAGCTGTTGGTGACCCCCTGGTTTTGTCCAGGGGGGTTCATGTGTTGTTTATAACTAGTAAATACCTGTAAATATTGTCTATTTTGTACATAATCATTGCATTTCATATGCCTAGATTTTAGTCTGCTTGTAAATAGAGCTTCATTTGCTTTCCAGCTGAGCTGGTCTGGCAGTTTTATTCTGGGGGTAATTTCAACCCACCACACCAACACTTCCCCCCTCCTCCCAACGCTTTAAAGTTAGGTACAGGGGCCAAATTGTACCTCAGCAGAAGTTTAGGGCTGGTTACAAAGGAGGATCTTGGCCCACAATGTTTAAACTCCCAGAGGAGTTTTGTGTGAAGGAAGTGTATCACAAAACAGTAATTTGCCAGGGATATTGGTTCAGAGGAGACACCAGCCCCTGTCTGCATGGCTTCAGCACAACCCTTGCCACAATGCCTTCTGCTGACTTTCCCTTTCAGCACAGCCAAACAGTGCAGTTTAACAAACAATGGAGAAAAACACAGCACACTGTGCCTGGTATGATTATTTTCCTCTGCAAAGCTTTGAAAGGGATATCCGAGCTTTGGGCAGGCAGAGCTTGCCTTCCTCCTCATGTTTCCCGATGCAGTGAGTCCTCATTACCCATTAGGGTGATAAGTGTAGTTGCATGTGGAATAACAAGTGCAGTCTCAACGAAACAAGCTCCTGGTGTAATGGAATTGGCACTTAAAAGCAAAACCAAAAGCATCACACAGCAACAAAACATTCAGTATCTGAGAAGCCAGCCTAGAAAGTAGTTTTAGGAGTTTTTATTAAGGAAAAATCTGGCCTGAAAGCTGAACTCTTGCCTCTCTGCAGACACAAACCTGCAAATCTCCCTAACCAATGCCAGCGAGCTGGGGAGCCAGGGAGGAGGTGGGGAGGTATTAAGATGGTGCTGCAGGTCAGCTCCAGAGACAGATTTGCAGCGCTGGGAGTTTCACTACTAAGAAAGCACAGAAGTTGCTGTAGCAACTAAAGAGAGCTACTAAGTGCCCTGAATATCCAAGTTTTAGTTCAGCTTGGGCACAAAGAGAGCTTTGATTTGTGAGTATTTAAGAAGGCTACTGTGGTAATCTAATCTGGTATAAATGCAGCATTAATTTTCTCATCTCAGTGGAGTAAAGAAAGACCCCCTATCCACCTTTCCTCTGACACACTTGTTTTTAATTGCAGGACTTAATTTTAAATGAGAGGTCTTCTTTCTTTGGCTGCATGTAGTTAAATTTACCAGACCAGCTATTGATCAGACTGAATTAAGGATAAACAAAAGGTTGTGCTGTTGAGAGCATATTTAGTGCTCAGTTCAAGTATTCCATTTCCGACAAGCTATTCTCGAACTCTCGTGGAGAAATTATTGCTGACTGCATACTGGATTTTTGTGGAGGTTGTGCTGGGCCTTATGCTGGTTTTCTGACAGAAAAAGAGCCCTCCTGTGCTGCCCTTTTTCCTGCTGGCTGGTCCACCAGCTCCAGGGGACATAGCAAGGAATGGCACACAGAGAGAGAGGCTAACACATCTCAGCTTCTGCTGCTGCCTCATACAACTTCTGTTACCACGCAACCCTACCATACTCTACAGAAAGCAGAGTATGGCTTTCCTGCAAAGAGAAGCCCCAGTTCAAAATGGTGCTGCCCTCTGGGCACAATGGGCTCTGCAATTGTCAACTTGCTGCTCTAGGGCCTGGCAGCTACGCTGGGGAAAGGATTTGTACCTCAATCAAGATCGAAACAGAACGCTACCTGCCTGAAAACAGAATTGATTCAGGTTGTGTTCCACTGATGGAACGAGGAGTAGGCTTCTTAAAAAGCATTTGGCAGTAAGACCATCTCTTGTCTGCCCACATCCCAGTGGTGGGGAGAGGTGCAGTCTTCCTTTCTCCCTCGTGTACTTGGAAACCAACAAAACCCCTCCATTTATCACTACATGACTTGCCTCTCCCTCATTTTCTTCCTCTTACATTTAATCCCAGTTCCCACTTGGAGTCAGGGAGAGCCTGGCAGAGTGATCTAGAGTGAGCCAGGCCAATGCAGTAGAGTTTGCATAGCCCTCCAGAAGAAGCCCTGCTGGGCAGTGTTCTCAGCAGCAGGCAAACAGCGCAGGCAGGCCTTGCACAGCACAGCCTGAGAGCATGCTGGGGTTCAAATCCAATATTTTAGACATCTGTTTTTACCACCTGCTTGTTAACAGAAGGTGAATCCTTTCTTCCCACCAGCAGAAAGATAACTCATCGTGTCTTCCTGCTAATTACAGCTGTGCTCTTACCTGGTAGCCGGAATCATTACAGGTCATGTAACATTTGCCACAGTTGATGCACATTTCCTCATCAATCAGAGCCACAACTTGCTCCGTGTTGCAGAGCTCACCATATGTTCCAATATACTGCAGTGCTTTTCCAATTACATCCTAGGGGAAAAAAAACCCAAAACAAAAACCCCACAAACAAAGTTTAGGACTCATTTAGAAGATACTCAAATAGTTTCTACAGCTGCACAGGGGCACTCTCTACTACTTTAATATGGAAGATTTGGCCATGCACTGTGATGGTGTTCAGCATTTTCCTTATAAACTTCCAAGTTTCTGACCTTCAGATTTCCTGTAAAATACAAAGTCTGCTCCCTTCAGGTATGTTCTGAATGTGGGCTGCACTAGAAGTACCTATTTGTACACAAACACACTCTACAAACAAGTGACACAAGTAGCACTCCAATTTGAATGTGCTTTTGTTTTGCCATTATCATAGAATCTCAGAATGGCTTAGGCTGGAAGAGACCTTAGAGATCATCCAACCCAACCTCCCTGCTGTGGGCAGGGGATCCTCACAACTAGCCCAGATTACTCCAGGCACCATCCAAACTGTCCTTGAACATCTCCAGGAAGGAGGTATCCATGATCTCTCTGGACAATCCCTTCCAGAGTCTTGCCACCCTCAGACTCTGGAATTGTGATGTGAAACTTCAAGAAGCAAAATGGAGCACATACCAGGAGTGATATCACAGTCACAGAAACATTCACATTGGAAAAGACCCTCAGAATCACCAAGTCCAACCCAGAACCCTACTCTACAAGGGTCACCCCTAACTCATATCCACAAGCACCACATCCAAAACACCTTTAAACACATCCAGGCTTGGGGATTCCACCATCTCCTTGGGCAGCACATTCCAAAGCCTGACCACTCTTGATGGGAAAAAAATATTCCTGCTGTCCAGTCTGAAGCTGCCCTGCTGCAGCTGGAAGCCATTCCCTCTTGTTCTATCAGTAACTACCTATGAGAAGAGACCAGCACCAACCTCTCCACAACCTCCTTTCAGGTAGCTGTAGAGAGCCATGAGGTCTCCTCTCAGCCTCCTCTTTTTCACACTAACCATCCCCAGCTCCTTCAGTTGCTCTTCATCAGATTTATTCTCCAGGCCCTTCACAGCTTCCTTGCCGTCCTCTGCACTGGCTCCAGCACCTCCACATCTCTCTTGGATTGAAGTGCCCAAAACTGGACACAGCACTCGAGGTGTAGCCTCACCAGAGCTGAGTCCCAGGGGACAATCCCCTCCCTGCTCCTGCTGGACTCAGCATTTCTGATCCCAGCCAGGATGCCTTTGGCTTTCTTGGCCACCTGGGCACACTGCTGGCTCCTCTTCAGCTGCTTGTCCATTAGCACCCCCAGGTCAGCAGCTTTCCTACCATACTGCCCC
The DNA here is from genome assembly GCF_014839835.1 of Dryobates pubescens. NCBI lineage: Eukaryota > Metazoa > Chordata > Aves > Piciformes > Picidae > Dryobates > Dryobates pubescens. Next base: position 35,991,094 of record NC_071622.1, on the reverse strand, counting down.
AAGCCTGCAGCATTGCTTGGGGTTGTTGTGAGCCAAGTGCAGGACCTGGCACTTAGCCTTGTTGAAGCACCTCCTGTTAACGCTGGCTACGGATCCAACCCATCCAAGTCCCTCTGCAGAGCCTCCCTGTCCTGGTGCAGATCAACTCTCCACCTAACTTGGTGCCATCTGCACAGTTACTGCTGACACACTCTGTGTCTTCATCAAGAAGATTGCTACAATCAATCAGATCATCCTTGGGTACTTCTTATTAGCTGAGATTTAAGCACTCTCAGCGAGAAGAGAAAGGGGCAGGATCAAATCAAGTGGCAGAGCAGTAACTGCTGTTCTCTCTTTAGTAAAATGCACAAATGGCAGCATCATCAGTTTATTGCAGATATTGTGCAGAGCTAAGTTGTGGGTCTCATCTCCTGAGTATTGATTCAGTTCACTCCCCAGGGAGGAATTTCTGGCACTGAACTTCCACATCTGTGCTGCAAAAGTGAAGGAATATGGCAGGACAGCACATGGGTACAGACCACAAGGGGAAGAAACACCTTCAGAAAGAACTTGTTTGGGGCCTGCCTGATGCAAACCATTTCTACTGTACATTTAAGGGCAACAAAGCTGGTGAGGGGTCTGGAGCACAAGTCCTGTGAGGAGAGGCTGAAGGAGCTGGGGGTGTTTAGCCTGGAGAAGAGGAGGCTCAGGGGAGACAATATTGATCTCTGCAGCTCCCTGAAAGCAGGTTGTAGTCAGGTGGGGGTTGGTCTCTTCTCCCAGGCAACAGTGACAGAAGGAGAGGACACAGTCTCAAGCTGTGCCAGGGGAGGTTTAGGCTGGATGTGAGGAAGAAATTCTTCACAGAAAGAGAGATTGGCCATTGGAATGTGCTGCCTGGGGAGGTGGTGGAGTCACCATCATTGGAGATGTTTAAAAGAAGCCTGGATGAGGCACTTGGTGCCATGGTTTAGTTGATTAGATGGTGTTGGGTGATAGGTTGGACTTGATGATCTTGAAGGCCATTTCTAGCCTGGCTGATTCTGTGATTCTGTGAAGGGAAACTGCACAGTGCAGAGGCAGTTCAGCTTCCCTGAGTCAGTGGTAGAGGAAGGGACAAGCCCCAGGTCATTTGGCCCCTCAGTTAAATTAGTTTAACTTGTGGAAGGATATCACAGAGGATGAACACGACTGCATTTTCAAAGATTCCCTCTGTGGCACTGTATTTGTAAGCTTGCCAAGCACACTTCTTCCACAGTTCACAGGGTTGTGAAACAAGCTCAATTTGATGTGCAAGAGCCGACACTGTCAGGACAGAAGTTGGGCTCTGTAAATGACAGTTATGGGATGCAACAGGAGATTTGGCTTTTAAAAAGGGGTATAACTGTTGAGCATCAGAGAGACCTCACTGAGTGACAGGTGAGCAGTACTGGCTTCAAAGTCATCCTACTGTAATAAACCAAGAAGCCATTACGGTTTTCATTATGAAATTTGATCCAAGTCAAGATCAAGCCAAATACGAGACACAGACAAGTCTGCCCAGAATGATGAGCTTCAAAGTGTTTACCTTTGATCTGGCATTGCCAAGGAACATGATAAGATTTCTGTCTGTATTCTGTCTGAGGGAGCAATACTGACCTCATTCCTATCAAGTGAAAGATTATCCTGAAATGATCAGTAACCATTTTAATGGTGTAGCAGCATGAGATATTTCACCTGGGTAATTTCTGATCACAGACAATGCTCTCTGTATATTATAGTTTTCAGTTCTCATTGCAGAAGAACCAGATCACAGTAACTTGAATTTTCATTGCCTATCTTATTCCAGACTTTCCAAACAAACTCAGCATCCCTAATTATCCCTACAGCACATCACACCAACAGGGTAATATGGCTTTATCAGTGCTGGCTCTAAAGGCAAGCTCTGATACATGGACTAAATGCAGAAGTAAGTCCAGCTTCCTCTTCCTGAGTCTGATGAAAACTTGCAACAACTCTTCTGGCCCTGGGCAGCCTGAGCTACTTGGGGATGTCCCAGCTGACTGTCGGAAGGTAGAACCGGATGTCCTTTGGAGGTCCCTTCCAGCCCAGAGCATTCTGTGATTCTGTGGTTCTGTGGTTGTGTGATTGTGTGATTCTAATATTCTGAGGTTCTGTGATTGTGTGGTTCTGTGATTGTGTTATTCTGTGGTTCTGGGATTCTGTGGTTCTATGATTCTGTGGTTCTGTGATTCTGTGGTTCTGTGATTCTATGATTCTGAGGTTCTGTGGTTCTATGATTCTGTCGTTCTGTGATTCTGAGGTTCTGTGGTTCTGTGATTCTGAGGTTCTGTGGTTCTGTGATTCTGTGGTTCTGTGGTTCTGTGATTCTGTGGTTTTGTGGTTGTGTGATTGTGTGATTCTAATATTCTGAGGTTCTGTGATTGTGTGGTTCTGTGATTGTGTGATTCTGTGGTTCTGTGATTCTGTGGTTCTATGATTCTACAATTGTGTGATTCTGTGGTTCTGTGATTCTATGATTCTGTGGCTCTGTGATTCTGTGGTTCTCTGGTTCTATGATTCTGTGGTTCTGTGGTTCTATGATTCTGTGGTTCTGTTATTCTGTGGTTCTCTGGTTCTATGATTCTGTGATTCTGTGGTTCTGTGATTCTATGATTCTGTGGCTCTGTGATTCTGTGGTTCTCTGGTTCTATGATTCTGTGGTTCTGTGGTTCTATGATTCTGTGATTCTGTGGTTCTGTGATTCTATGATTCTGTGGCTCTGTGATTCTGTGGTTCTCTGGTTCTATGATTCTGTGGTTCTCTGGTTCTATGATTCTGTGATTCTGTGGTTCTCTGGTTCTATGATTCTGTGGTTCTGTGATTCTATGATTCTGTGATTCTCCTTCCTGAATGAGTGACTCTCTTTCATTTCAGTGACATTTAACTTTGAGGCTTACCTGGCCTTTAGCACTTCCTTGGAATAATCACAGAACATTAGAGGGTGGAAGGGAACTCCAGAGATCATCCAATCCAACCCCCCTGCTAGAGCAGCATCACCCAGGGTAGTCTGCACAGGAATGCATCCAGGTGGGTTTTGAATGTGTCCAGAGAAGGAGATTCAACAGCTTCTCTGGGCAGGCTACTCTGTCACCCTCACTGTAATACAATAGTATCTTTATGCAATGAGACAAATTTCTTTGTTCACTGGGTGCAGTGGTAGGATCTCTCTACAACTACCTTACTCTGTACAAATACCTGAAAGGAGGTTATGGAGAGGTTGGTGCTGGTCACTTCTCACAGCGGTAGAACAAGAGGGAACAGCCTCAAGCTGCCACTGTGTAGGTTTAGACTGGACAGTAGGAAAGGTCAGGCATTGGAATGTGCTGCCCAGGGAGGTGGTGGAATCCCCAGCCTGGATGTGGTTAACAGTGTTTTGGATGTAGTTAACGGTGTTTTGGATGTGGTGCTTGTGGATATGGTTTAGGGGTGACCCTGGTAGTGTAGGGTTCTGGGTTGGACTTGGTGATCCTGAGGGTCTGTTCCAACCTGAATGTTTCTGTGATTCTGTGTGATCTACAAAGCTGCTCTTAATGACTGCTGAGGTAAGAAATGCAAACACATCCTAAACCCAGGAGGAAGGTTAGGGCAATAATTGTACTGTGCTCTTGTTCCAAAAACGCTCAAATGTTTTCTCTCTTCCAAACTCCCAAGCTGCTGACATTTGAAACACCTTGGTGACACTTCGTCACTGCCTTTCAGTTCTTCTCAGCAGCGTGTAGAGAGCATTAATGCTCTTCCAGCACAAACCAGCTAGGGCATGCTGCATCTTCATTGATGATCTGGATGAGAGGATTGAGACAGTCATCAGCAAATTTGCAGATGACACCAAGTTAGGAGCAGATGTTGATTGGTTAGAGGGTTGAAGGGCTCTGCAGAGGGACCTCGACCGACAGGCTGGGGTCAGAGTAGCTGGAGAGCTGCCAAACAGAGAGGGACCTAGGGGTGCTGATTGACAGCCACCTAAACATGAGCCAGCAGTGTGCCCAGGTGGCCAAGAAGACCAATGGCTTCCTGGTCTGTATTAGGCCAGCAGGAGCAGGGAAGTCATTGTGCCCCTGTACTCTGCATTGGTTAGGCCACACCTTGAGTCCTGTGTCCAGTTCTGGGCCCCTGAGTTTAGGAAAGATGTTGAGTTGCTGGAACGAGTCCAGAGAAGGGCAACGAGGCTGGGGAGAGGCCTCGAGCACAAGCCCTGTGAGGAGAGGCTGAGGGAGCTGGGATTGTTTAGCCTGGAGAAGAGGAGGCTCAGGGGTAACCTCCTTGCTCTCTACAGCTACCTGAAAGGTGGTTGTAGCCAGGAAGGGGTTGGTCTCTTCTCCCAGGCAACCAGCACCAGAACAAGAGGACACAGTCTCAAGCTGCGCCAGGTGGTGAGGAGAAAGTTCTTCACGGAGCGAGTAATTTGTCATTGGAATGTGCTGCCCAGGGAGGTGGTGGAGTCACCATTCCTGGAGGTGTTCAAGAGGGCATTGGATGTGGCACTTGGTGCCATGTCTAGTCATGAGGTCTGTGGTGACAGGTTGGACTCGATGATCTTTGAGCTCTCTTCCAACCTTAGTGATACTGTGATACTGTAAAGGCAGCAGAGGAGTATGGACAGATGAGTGTGAGTGAGCAAGTTATCACAGCTTAGCGAGGCAGCGCTCAGCAGCAGAGCTGAGCCAGCTGACTGTGCAGGCCCAAAATTCACTGCAAATTCAATGTCAAATCTGTTTGCTCAAGCCACTCTAAAAGGTCACTAAACTACTATGAAAGGGCTTCAGCTAATATCTTTTGCTTCAGCATGGCAAAGAACTAGACTTGAACACACACCCTGTTACTGCTCCTCCCCTTGTCAGCTACAGTAACTACAGCTCTTCAGCACTGCTGGCATGACTCTGTGTGAACTTCCATGTCCTGCTCAGCAAGTTCATGGATTTACAGGGAATGTTCAGCAGTTTTCAGGTTGCTACAGTCCTTGTAATTCTGCAGCCAACATGTTCTTGTGGCCAAGAATGCCAATGGGATCCTGGGGTGCATTCAGGGGAGTGTGTCCAGCAGATCCAGGGAAGTTCTCCTTCCCCTCTATTCTGCCATGGTCAGGCCCCACCTGCAATATTGCATCCAGTTCTGGGCTCCCCAGTTCAAGAGGGACAGGGATCTGCTGGTGAGAGTCCAAGGGAGGGCTACAAGGATGATGAAGGGACTGGAGCACTGCCTGATGAGGAGAGGCTGAGAGCCCTGGGGCTGTTTAGTCTGGAGAGGAGAAGGCTGAGAAGCAATCTGATCAATGTCTATCAATATCTGAGGGCTGGGGGTCAGGAGGAAGGGGACAGGCTCTGCTCACATGCACCCTGTGATAGTACACAAGGGGCAATGGATATAAACTGCAGCACAGGAGGTTCCACCTCAACATGAGGAAGAACTTCTTCACTGTGAGGGTCATAGAGTACTGGAGCAGGCTGCCCAGAGAGGTTGTGGAGTCTCCTTCTCTGGAGCCTTTCCATCCCTGTCTGGATGTGTTCCTGTGTGACCTGTGCTGGATTCTGTGGCAGGGGAGTTGGACTGGAAGATCTCCAGAGGTCCCTTCCAACCCCTAACATCTTGTGATCATCCTGTGATTCTTTAATTCAGCTCCAGCTCCCTTCAGATCTGATGCAGGGTTGTTTGTATCACACCTGCTGTGGGTTTCAAACCAGATGTGTCTGTGTATCATCTATTGCTCACAGCAATACCATCCATCCTGTAAGCCTCTCTTCAGTGTCTCTAGCCCCCAACCATTCCACTGTCTGTCACAAACGCAGATGTCACCTGCAAGTACTGCAGAACTTGATAGAATTCTGTAAGCCCTGCACCACTTACAATGCAATAGTTTCCCACTGCTTGCTCACATTGTAGAAGCCCCAACATGGGGAGATTTCTCATGGTGAAGGCTTTTCAGTGTAACAGATTCAGGCATAACTAATTAACCATTCTCTCAGGGGGGAAATATTGGTTGAATGCTAACAAAACCCACGAAGCTCCAGAAGGCTGCAGAGGTGGGCTGCTCACATAATCATGGGGTTGAAAGAAGACAAAAAGAGCCTCACAACATGTTTAGACTAGCAAGATGAAGGTGGAGCAGGAAAATGATGTCTCTTCATACATACGGCAGGGAGAGGGAAGACCTGCCGAAGTTAAATTACAATGCTAGCACAAGAACACAGGGTTATAATCCTGCCAGGAAAATATGTAAGGCTGGAAGTTAGAAAAGGCTTATTTAAATGGGGAAGGAGTGAGGTGGCCTTCCAGAGAAGCAGCTGGGGGATAGGAGGGAGATGGTGCAAGGTTTAGGATTGGCATTAGATAGCCATGGTCTAGTCATGAGGTCTGTGGTGACAGGTTGGACTCGATGATCTTTGAGGTCTCTTCCAACCTTGGTGATTCTGTGATACTGTGGTTGCTGTTCTAGAAGATGAGCAAAAAAGATTTCACGGTATCACTAAAGTTGGAAGGGACCTCAAGGATCATCGAGTCCAACCTGTCACCACAGACCTCATGACTAAACCATGGCACCAAGTGCCACATCCAATCCCCTCTTGAACACCTCCAGTGACGGTGACTCCACCACCTCCCTGGGCAGCACATTCCAATGACAAACGACTCGCTGAGTGAAGAACTTTCTCCTCACCTCCAGCCTAAACTTCCCCTGGCACAGCATGAGGCTGTGTCCTCTTGTTCTGGTGCTGGTTGCCTGGGAGAAGAGACCAACCCCTTCCTGGCTACAACCACCTTTCAGGTAGTTGTAGAGAGCAATGAGGTGTTCCCTGAGCCTCCTCTTCTCCAGGCTAAACAATTCCAGCTCCCTCAGCCTCTCCTCACAGGGCTGTGCTCAAGGCCTCTCCCCAGCCTCATTGCCCTTCTCTGGACACATTCAAGTGTCTCAGTGTCCTTCTTAAACTGAGGGGCCCAGAACTGGACACAGGACTCAAGGTGTGGCCTAACCAATGCAGAGTACAGGGGCACAATGATTTCCTTGCTCCTGCTGGCCACAGTATTCCTAATGCAGGCCAGGATGCCATTGGTCTTCTTGGCCACCTGGGCACACTGCTGGCTCATGTTTAGGTGGCTGTCAATCAGCACCCCCAGGTCCCTCTCTGTTTGGCAGCTCTCCAGCCACTCTGACCTCATCCTGTAGCTCTGCATGGGGTTGCCGTGGCCAAAGTGCAGCACCCGGCACTTGGACTTGTTGAATGCCATCCCATTGGACTCTGCCCATCTGTCCAGTCGGTCGAGGTCCCTCTGCAGAGCCTTTCTACCCTCTAACTGATCAACATCTGCTCCCTACTTGGTGTCATCTGCAAATTTGCTGATGACTGACTCAATGCCCTCATCCAGATCATCAATCAAGATATTAAAGAGGATGGGGCCCAGCACTGGTCCCTGGGGGATGCCACTGGTGACTGGCCGCCAGCTGGATGTGGCACCATTCACCACCACTCTCTGGGCTCAGCCTCCAGCCAGTTCCTAACCCAGCACAGAGTTCTGCTGTCCAAGCCAGGGGCTGACAGCTTGGCCAGGAGTTTGCTGTGGGGGATGGCATCAAATGCCTTGCTAAAGTCCAGGTAGACCACATCCACAGGCCCCCCCACATCCACCAGGCAATCACCTGATCATAGAAGGAGATCAGGTTGGAGAGGCAGGATATGCCTCTCCTAAATCCTAAATTCTTCCAGCTACAGACATACAAATGGCAAGACAAAGCCAATGCATATGGCATGCTGGTTTGTTCATTTGTAACCACGTCTCACATCTCACAGCTCACAAAGTACACTTTGGGGGACTTAGAATCCCAACTATGGAGGATGGAGGCATTTTAGAGGCCTGAGAGTGCTTTCTAAACACTGTGTCAATGATCTAGTGCTCAGTTACACTCCTGGGTGTTGTGTCTTTTAATATCTTATTTCTCTCAAGCAAACCAACCAACCAACAAACCAACACACAAACCCCACCGAACCCCTGCATCTGTATTTGTCTGCAAAGTTTCAAGACTTTACTGACTGAAAAAAACACCCAGCAGCACTTAAGAGATGTTTTGCAGGTGCACTTCTTTACAGCCTCTCAAGCTACCACCAAGCTTCTTGTTGCCATCAAATCATAAATGCTTGGAATAAAATAAACAGTGCAGCACGAAACAATCGTCTCTCCCACTTTAAAGTGCAGTTCCACTCCAAAAAGCAGCTGTCTCAAATGGCACTATGGGATTCCACTCTAGGTATATCTCAGTGGCCTGCAGATCAAATGTGCACTCTTTGCAGTACAGTGGGAGGGTTGTTGCTGGGTGTTTTTGCCAACTGCCAGACCTGCACACAGAAGCCAGGTTCTGAAAGTCAAGCCATGTTCTTTCTGGCTTCTGCATTACCAGCAGCAATTAGAAACAAAAAGCACAGACCCCTGGAAGTTCTATCTTTAACTGCCTGTGAGAAGAGACCAGCACCAACCTCTCCACAACCTCCTTTCAGGTAGCTGTAGAGAGCCATGAGGTCTCCTCTCAGCCTCCTCTTTTTCAAACCAACCATCCCCCTCTCCTCCAGTTGCTCTTCATCAGATTTATTCTCCAGGCCCTTCCCCAGCTTCCTTGCCCTCCTCTGCACTGGCTCCAGCACCTCCACATCTATCTTGGATTGAGGTGCCCAAAACTAGACACAGCACTCGAGGTGTGGCCTCACCAGAGCTGAGTCCCAGGGGACAATCCCCTCCCTGCTCCTGCTGGACTCAGCATTTCTGATCCCAGCCAGGATGCCTTTGGCTTTCTTGGCCACCTGGGCACACTGCTGGCTCCTCTTCAGCTGCTTGTCCATTAGCACCCCCAGGTCCCTTTCTGCCAGCAGCTTTCCAGCCACACTGCCCCAAGCCTGCAGCATTGCTTGGGGTTGTTGTGAGCCAAATGCAAGACCTGGCACTTGGCCTTGTTGAAGCTCCTCCTGTTAATGTTGGCCACGGATCCAACCTATCCAAGTCCCTCTGCAGAGCCTCCCTCTCCTGGTGCAGATCAACTCTCCACCTAACTTGGTGCCATCTGCACAGTTACTGCTGACACACTCTGTGTCTTCATCAAGGTCATCAATAAAGCTGTCCTAATTTTGTCCTATGTTACACCTTTGCAGTCTCAGGGACCTAGGGTGCTCCTTTTGATTGCTGCTGTTGCTGTCCTACTCTTCTCAACACAACTGCACTGAACAAACTGGAAGAGGAATTTAGTCCTGTGAGTGGAACTGGCAGGGAGGTTTAGTTGCCATGGAGAGAATCAAAGCAGAATCCATTAGGTTATGTTACTAATGAGCACAGACAAAAAACCCCACAACAATTCATTTTGTAACTAAGCTAGGCAGATGTGGAGTATACTGAAGCAGCAGATCTGTTCAGCAGGATGCTGGTTTAACAATGGCATTTTTTATTAACATAGCTGCATTTTGAATGTTACTGTAGTAAACATCTTATGGTGACTGACTTTCCTTTATCCATCATATTAGTAAATCTATATTTATAAATGTATCTAGTGGCCTGGGTCTTCCTCCCTGCAGCCCTGCTGTGTCCACCTTCATGCAGGCCACACTGTGCTCTCGACATAATCAACGTCACTTGCCCCAGTCAGGTTGCATCTGGAGTATTGTGTCCAGTTCTGGGGCCCTCAGTTCAGGAAAGACCTTAGGGAACTGCTTCAAAGAGTCTGGTGCAGAGGTACAAAGATGATGAAGGGAGTGGAACATCTTCCTTATGAGGAGAGACTGAGGAAGCTGAGGGCTCCGTAGCTCAGAGAGGAGACGACTAAGAGGTGACTTCGTTCATGTTGATCAAGATGTGCAGGGTGAGTGGCAAGAGGATGGAGCCAGGCTCTGCTGGGTGATGCCCAATGACAGCACAAGGGGCAGTGGTGGAAGCTGAGGCATAGGAAGTTCCATGGAAACATGAGGGTAAGTTTTTTCCCTGTGAGGGTGACGGAACACTGGACAGGCTGCCTGGGGGGGCTGTGGAATCTCCCTCTCTGGGGACATTCAAAACCCACCTGGATGTGTTCCTGTGTGATCTGCTCTAGGTGATGCTGCTCTGGCAGTGGGGTTGGGCTGGATGATCTTCTGAGGTCCCTTCCAGCCCCTAACATTCTGTGACTCTGTGATTCTGTGATCACAGGCCTCTACACAATGCAGGTCCTGCATCTCACATAGCAAGCTCAAAGGGAACAGACCTGCTTGTCGTCTTAGCACAGCTTTTGAGTTACCATAAGGTGTTTGTTATGTCACAGCAGGAGTAAGGCTCACTGAGTAAGAACTTTGTGCACTGGAAGGTCAGAGTAGCAGCTAAGGAAAGCTGGGTAACCTTCAGCTTACCAACAGAGGTTTGCCAGTTGGGGATGGCAGCCTGTCCTAAAGACAAGCCTCAAACTCCAGTCTTCAGGTCTCCAAAGGACCACTGACCATGGCACAAATGCCACAGCCTCTTCTCCATCAGGTAATATAAAAACTCCTAACAAAGCACCTGACATTTATACAGCCAATCTGTGTGCTCCATCTGAAGTACTGTAGAGGTTACCTACTATTTATGGGATGTTTGGGTAGTTCTCAGGATTCAAGAGGCTGTGAAGCAAGAAGGGGCAGTGCAGAGGTGTCCTCACTAGGCCACAGAAAGAGCACAGCAAAGGGATGAAATGTTGCAGAGAAAGCCAGTGACTCTCTGTACCAGTGCTTATTTCCAGCAGGGTGATAACCCACCATGCCTGCCTTCCACCTGTTCTTGTCTGGGAACAAGGTGAGGCACTGCCAGCGAGAGAGAGAGACAGATGCAAAGAAGAAATGTTAGGGAAAACAAACAAATAAATAATGTATTAAAAACTAAAATAAAATCCCTAAATAAAGCCACCAGGATCTGAGGGCACCTGACCAAGGTCTATTTACAGTAAAGTGGCTAAGAAAAATCTGTAACCTCGTTAAAACTAACTTTACATTCCAAGATCACAGCTGCTTTGCCAAGGGCAAAGAAAGGTTATTAAATGTGCTGTGGGGTTTAGGGACCTCTAAACCTCGTTGCAGTGAAGCAGTTGCAGTACCAGCTAAAGAGGAACGTACAAAATAACTCACACAAAGCTTGAGCACAGAATTCAGTGTGGCTTCTGCAATGAAAATGATGCTTTGTGAATGTGCCACAGTTCTTTATGAAGACCAAGATGCAATAAATAAATGCAAACCAAAACCCAGCTGGTACTGTCTGTGATTCAGACAGGCCTATGACACAGACCTCTGACACAAGAGAGTTCTGAAATTAAGTAGTAAACAAACAGAAAAGAAAAGAGATGGAATACAGAATCACAGAAAACATCTGGTTGGAAGAGACCTCCAAGCTCATCCAGTCCAACCCTCTACCCAGCACTGCAGGGTCAGCACTAAACCATGTCCCTAAGCACCAGCTCCACAGGATGCTTAAACACCTCCAGGGTGACTCCAGCACTGCCCTGGGCAGACCATTCCAATGTCTGAGAACCCTCTCTGGGAAGAAATATTTCCTAGCATCCAGCCTGAACCCCCCCTGGGGTAGCTTGGAACCATTTCCTCTGGCGCTGTCTCTTGCTACCAAAGAGCAGAGGCTGCTCCCTCCTTGTTCCAACCTCCCTTAAGGGAGCGGTAGAGCCATGAGGTCTCCCCTCAGCCTCCTCTTCTCCAGCCTGAGCACCCCCAGCTCCCTCAGCCCCTCCTCACAGCCCAGCTGCTCCAGGCCCTTCTCCAGCCTCACTGCCCTTCTCTGGACAGGCTGCAGCCCCTCAGATCAATGCCCAGACAGGGCAGCATATTAACAGAGCAAAGTGTCTTCATTTTCTGGTTTAGATATAATGCTTGTGTGTGTTTCAGAGTTGAATCAGAAGACTGTTGAGTCAAGGAAGATTTTAGCTGAAGGTACACTAAAGAAAACTAAAGGACCTTCATAGGTATTTTATAGACAGACCAGAGAATTGGGCAATGATTAATGAGATAAAACTTAACAAGTCCTGGGTTATGCACCTAGGACAGAGTGATGCCAGCATGAGCATGCAGCAGTGGTGTGCATAACCTTCAGCCCTGTGTGCAGTTCTAGGCCCCACCATTCCAGAAGGATGTTTGGGTACTTCAACAGAGTACTCCAGAGGAGGAATACAAAGCTGGTGAAAGGGATGTAAGGAATGTTGTGTGAGGAGCAACTAATGGGTCTGGATTTGTCTGCTTTACAGAAAAGGAGGCTGAGAGGCAACCTCATCACTCTCTACAGCTTCCTGAGGAGAGAAAGTGGAGAGGGAGGTGCTGACCTCTTCTTCCAGGTATTCCAGTGTCAGGTTGTATAGGAATGGCTCAAATCTGCTCTATGGGAGGTTTGCTGGACATTAGGAGTCATTTCTTTACCAAGAAGGTGGTCAAACACTGGAACAGGCTTCCTAGAGAGGTGGCTGATGACCCAACCCTGTCAGCGTTTAACAGGCATTTGGACAATGTCCTTAGTAACATGATCTGACTTCTGGTCAGCCCTGAACTGGTCAAGCAGTTGGATTAGATGATCATTGGAGGTCCTTTCCAATTGAAAAAGTCTGTTCTATTCTATTCTATTCTATTCTATTCTATTCTATTCTATTCTATTCTATTCTATTCTATTCTATTCTATTCTATTCTATTCTATTCCATTCCATTCCATTCCATCCTATCCTATCCTATCCTATCCTATCCTATCCTATCCTATCCTATCCTATTCTCTGTTCTGTTCCACTCTCTCTTCTGTTCCCACTTGAGGCAATCCTACAGTGACAGCAAAGAAGGAAAAAGGAGGTTTGGGCTCTAGCATTTCTCCTCCATTTACTTGAACTGTCACAGGCAATGAGAATATCCTGTGAGGTCCTGTGACAGAGGAAGGAACATTATGGGCTACTGCAGGTGAGATTATTGCTGTGATTCATGATAGAGCAAATACTTGGGAGAAGCAGACTCAGAGTCCCATAGGTTATGGGACTTGAAATAGGCACCAGCTCCATGTTTATGATGTAGATCACAATACAAACTTTTTTCCCAGGCAGGCAAGAACAAGCTAAAAACTACTCATGTTGACCTCCCCAGATACATGCCAGGAAGGATCCAAATAGCACATACTTAGGGTATAACAATGCTGTGCCTAGATCAATACACCTCACCTCTCCAGAGGGTTTTATGGACTAAGCACAACACTGGAATAAGTGTGGCCTCCCAAAGTGCTGGGTGCTTGCAGCATCAGCACAAGAGAGTCTTGCATACATCTGTGTGCCAAAGGCCATGCAAACATACCTGTACACACCAGGGTGAAAAATAGTTCAAACAGAAGGAATTTAAGCTTGAAGAGCTCTGTGGATGTTTTTCCAACAGGTGGAACAAGCCATCACACCCTAGCTAAAATGGTAAACAGAGCAGAGTGTTTCGACTACCAGAGGGCAATCTCTACAGCAAGGTTTGTGGAGTGAAACAAAACACAAAGGAAGAAATTCAACAAGCAGACCAAATATTTTGGTCTAGAGCCTGAAAGGAGAATTATTAGGGGGGAAAAAAAACAAACAACCAAACAAAAACAACCACAGAGATGTAGAAGGAAAGAAGTTAACAAGGAGGTGATCTGAGGTAGACAAATACACGTGTGGGAGCTGTATGAAAATGCAACTGAAAAGAAAATAGCTATGTCTGATGCTGCAGACAGGTGAGAAGAGAAGAAACAGCTCTGCTGCATATCAAAGCAAGCAGTGTCAATTAATATTTTAAAGTAGAGAAAATAAAGAGAAAAGCCCTGGGAAAAGCCATCCAAAAATTCAATTAGGTTTTGGATGATCACAGAGGGGCTTTAAACCTATTAAAAAATAAAAGGGGGGTGGTGGGAGTGGGCTTCTTCTCAGCATGTGGAATTTAAACAAACATTGGAATTTACATATCACAACCCTAGAGCTGATTAAACAGATCAGGGAGTTCTGGGCAGCCATCAGGTAATTTGCAGCAGCCTTCCAAAAACACCAGCAGCCAAAGCAGAGGTGACAGCACTTTCAAGGACAGCTACCCCTCAGGTCCATTCAGCTTTCAAGTGCACCTCCTCCCTGCTCCAGAGAACTGGAGTTAGGCTGGGACCAGCTACAGAGGCTCACCATCCCCATGCCCTGCTACCCTGGTCTGAGCTAACAGAATGGATTCTCTGCTCCCTGCTCCAGAGAACTGGAGTTAGGCTGGGAACAGCTACAGGAGCTGACCATCCCCATGCCCTGCTACCCTGGTCTGAGCTAACTACGGATTCTCTCCTCCCTGCTCCAGAGAACTAGAGTTAGAATAGACTAGACTAGACTAGACTAGACTAGACTAGACTAGAATAGAATAGAATAGAATAGAATAGAATAGAATAGACCAGGTTGGAAGAGACCTTCGAGATCATCGTGTCCAACCTATCATCCAACACTACCCAATCAACTAAACCATGGCTGGGACCAGCTACAGGAGCTGACCATCCCCATGCCCTGCTACCCTGGTCTGAACTAACAGAATGGATTCTCTTCTCCCTGCTCCAGAGAACTGGAGTTAGGCTGGGACCAGCTACAGGAGCTGACCATCCCCATGCCCTGCTACCCTGGTCTGAGCTAACAGAATGGATTCTCTCCTCTCTCTAGAGGGTCAGTCAAGACAGAAGTGCTTAGAGAGATGGGCTGGGACTTGTAACTCTAAGTGTGAAAATTTCTTGGACAATTATAAATAAATCACCCAAGTCCAAGCCTCTGCCTCTCTCTGTGAAGAATTCCTGATGAGGAAAGGCACCAGATAAGTCACTTCCACCCCCCACCCCCCATGAAGCTTCACTCAGCTTCCCTAATGAATGTTCTGAATCTTCCTGACAGTCAAGTTCTGGGCTCCTCAATTTAAGAAGGACATTGAGACACTTGAATGTGTCCAAAGAAGGGCAACCAGGCTGGGGAGAGGTCTCGAGCACAAGTCCTACAAGGAGAGGCTGAGGGAGCTGGGGTTGTTTAGCCTGGAGAAGAGGAGGCTCAGGGGAGACCTTATTGCTGTCTACAACTACCTGAAGGGAGGTTGTAGCCAGGTGGGGGTTGGTCTCTTCTCCCAGGCAACCAGCACCAGAACAAGAGGACACAGTCTCAAGCTGTGCCAGGGGAAGTTTAGGCTCGAGGTGAGGAGAAAGTTCTTCCCAGAAAGAGTAATTTGCCATTGGAATGTGCTGCCCAGGGAGGTGGTGGAGTCACTGTCCCTGGAGGTGTTCATAAAAGGATTGGATGTGGCACTTGGAGCCATGGTTTGGTTGTCAGGAGGTGTCAGGTATTAGGTAAAGGTTGGACTTGATGATCTCTGAGGTCCTTTCCACCCTGGTCGATTCTATGACTTTCTCCACACTAGAATAGATGGATCTATTCATAATAAACTTTATTAAAGCTTTCCTTTGTAGTGTTTTGTTCCCTACTTCAGGCAAAACCCAAGCATTTCTCAGTGTGTATCCCTCACTGCTGTTTTCCTCATTGTGGCTGAAACATTTCCTTTCTAAAGAGAGGATCAGACTGAAAGACTGTCAAGAATCAGCTTGGGGGTTGCTACCTTCTTCTAATGGCTTAATTCTTCTTCAGTCAAAGGTGTGAGAAAGATGCTCACTGAATTTCTCTGTCTGAGAAGCTCCTCACAGGCACCATACAAAAGCATTCAATGTCTTTATAAACTAAAGATTTTTGGGTTGGGGGAATTCATCTCCCTCTTCCCTGTGGTAGGGCCTCTTGGCTTCTCTTTAGTCTGCCTCCTACTACTTGGTTCTCTTTTGATTTCGTACTTGGAGTTAGACTTGATAAATTATTGACCTCCACTTTTTATTTATGTGTTACTTTTGTTGTTTTGTTTTGTTTGGCTTTTTTTCCCCCCAACTCTTTAGGTCTGTTTTTTCCACTTGCTAAACTTTTCCACTCATTCAGTTGATTTGCTTTTAGGATGGCATCAGTTTGGGGTTTTTTTGTTTGATTTCTGCCCTTTTCAGAATCAAGCTATCTAATTGAGCATGCAGTTATTGGCTGTTACTTCTTCTCTCTCTTTTCCCCTACATCAATACTCTGCCTTCAAAGAGAAGAGAGCCATAAAACCTCTGAGGTCAAGCAGGCTTTGAAAATGCCCATCATACCAGGGGGGAAATAAATAAATAAATAACAAGAGTAGGTTCACAGGATCACAGGATGTCAGGGCTTGGAAGGGACTCAAGGAGATCATCAAGTCCAACACCCCTGCCAGAGCAGGACCATACAACCTAGGTGAGGTCACTGAGGAACGCATCCAGACAGGCCTTGAAAGTCTCCAGAGAAGCAGACTCCACAACCTCTCTGGGCAGCCTGTTCCAGTGCTCTGTGACTCTCACAGTAAAGAAGTTCCTTCTCATGTTGAGGTGGAATCTCCTGTGCTGCAGCTTACACCCATTGCTCCTTGTCCTATCTCAGGGAGCAAGTGAGCAGAGCCTGTCCCCTCCCTCCTGACCCCCAGCTCTCAGATATTGATAAACATTTATTGAATCCCCTCTCAGTCTTCTCTTTTCCAGACTAAACAGCCCCAGGTCCCTCAGCCTCTCCTCACAGGGCAGGGCTCCAGTCCCCTAATCATCCTCATGGCCCTCCGATGGACCCTCTCCAGCAGATCCCTGTCCCTCTTAAACTTGCTGTTCTTTGGAGCTTTTTGTGTATATAAAGAAGGGAAGGTGAGGACAAAAGGAGGGGACTGGTTTTCTACAGGGTGACATAAACCAAACCAAACCAACAAAACAAACAAAAAGCCCCAAACAAACAAAAACCAAACAAACAAGTCCAAAAATCTGATAGAGATACAGAAATGGTTAACTATTTAACTCAGACAGGAAGGGGACTTAAAAATATCTCCTTGGCTGGTTTTGCAGTTACAGCAGTTTGCATGGCATGCTGCATGTGTTGGTAGGCTGCACAACTTGCTTGGGGATTCTGTGTTATTTTCACAGAATCACAGAATTGTTGAGGCTGGAAAATAACGTCTGAGATCATCAAGTCCAGTCTGTGACCCACCACCACCACACCAACCAGACCATGTCACTAAGTGCCACATCCAATCTTTCCTTAAGCACCTCCAGGGAGGGCGACTCCACCACCTCCCTGGGCAGTCCATCCCAGTATCTACTTCCTCTTTCCATGAGGAAGTGCTTCCTAACATCCAAACTAACCCTCCCCTGGCATACCTTCAGGCCATGCCCTCTTGTCCTGTCACAAATTGCCTGGGAGCAGAGCCTGACCCCCACCTGACTACAACTTCCCTTCAGGTAGTTGTAGAGAGTGATAAGGTCCCTCCTGAGTCTCCTCTTCTCCAGGCTGAACACCCCCAGCTCCCTCAGCCTCTCTTCATCAGATTTTTCCTCCAGTCCCTTCTCTGCTCTGGTTGCTCTCCTCTGGACCTGCTCCAGCACCTCAAGATCTTTCATGCAGTGAGGGGCCCAGAGCTGCAGACAGTGCTCCAGGCCACTGTGTTTTATGTTTGGTTATGTTTTTGCAAGAATTCTTTTGCAAGAAGATCAGACTAACCATGCAGTGGAAGTCACCTCCCTGGAGATGTCTGATACTCTCCCATGTATGAGGAAGACAGACAGCAAACAGTCACAGATGTAACGTTCACATTATTTGGCCTGCTGCTCTCTCCTGTTCAGGCATGAAGTTTAAATAAAGTCTAATGTGAACACCTAGAACAATTTACCTTCTCATGCTTCATTTTATTGACATTTCTTGGCTACCTAAGGGGGAAGGAAAAGCTCCTGTGCATGGATTATGCAGCAGATGGGGTCAGAGGTTTTATTTTCACCTTGACATTTACTTACTCTAGACGGTGGATCAGCTCCTTAGGTAAGCATTCTCCAGCTCCAAAAGTTCAGTCTGAAAACCTATGACACAACTTCCACATCTACTGAACACCCACCTTTTCCACTGTTACACTTTGAAGGGGGAACTTCAGCCTAGTCCCTGACTGCAAAGGCTTAAAGTAAAATAAATTACCATTGGATGTAAAAGGAAAAGAATGCTAAGGTCTACAGAATTCCTTGGATTGCTAATGGAGATACAGAGCAGAGGCAGACACAGTTCTCTCTCTTTCCTTCTTCTGTTGCCTCTTCTTGCAACTTCAAAGGTCTCTTCCAACCTGGTTTGTTCTGTTCTGTTCTGTTCTGTTCTGTTCTAGTCTAGTCTACTCTACTCTATTCTACTCTATTCTATTCTATTCTAGTCTAGTCTACTCTATTCTACTCTATTCTATTCTATTCTAGTCTAGTCTACTCTATTCTACTCTATTCTATTCTAATCTAGTCTACTCTACTCTATCCTATCCTATCCTATCCTATCCTATCCTATCCTATCCTATCCTATCCTACCCTATCCTATCCTACTCTACTCTATTCTCTCTCTCTTTCTCCCATGGCCTTGCCAGGGGATCTCTGTTTTGGCTGCTGTGTGAGGTAACAGGAAGGAGGGAGGGAGGGAGTGGGGGAGGAGGTGAAAGGTTCCCTGGATCCATGCAGGGGGGTGGTCTGAGGAGTTTCTGTGTTGCTTATAGATTGTAAATATCTCTATGTTGTACATCTATTGTCTATTTTGTACACATCCATTGCATTTCATATGTCTATAGAGTTTGGTTTGCTTGTGAACAGACCTTCATTTGCTTCCACCCCAAACTGAGCTGGGCTGGCAATTTATTTCGGGGGGTAGTTCTCCAAATGAGTTGGGTGCTTAGTTTCCAACCCACCCCATCCACTGATGCTGCCTGAGAGATTTGGCACAGCAGTCAGAAGGTATCATGGCAAAAGTGAGCTCATACCGTCGCCTTCGAAGGGAAAGGCATCACTGACAGTTCTATCTTGTGCTTCAAGGCATGTCCCATGCCTTGTTCTGCAATTACTCTTCCACTGCCATTACTCTTCCACTGCCTGAGCATCATCATTTTGAAAAATTACATTAGGGAAATACCTGTACATCACAAACCATTCCCCATCCATTTGGGCTAAAAGCTAGGAAGTCTGCATAAATAGTTGCCTTTGATACCCTCCTAACAAGCTGGAGAACAGTAATAACCAACTCAAACTGCTAGAAATTACTGTGCATGTCAGCTGCCTGATGGCTAATCATTTCTCATGCCTAAGAATGTGTTTTGGTTTTTACCTTGATTGCTGGAATGGGCTTCTTGGGAACGAAATGCTTTTTCTCAGGAAGCACAGCAGCCACCCTCTGCTCCTTCAGTTTCATCTTGTTCTCAGCTATTATCTTTTTGCGTTCTTCCAGGTAAGGCCCAAAGCTGGGGAGTTTCTGGAAGACAAATCAGGACACAAAGATGATGCCTTATGAGGAGGGACTGAGGCAGCTTTAGCTTGGAGAAGAGGAGACCAAGAGGTGATTTCATTCGTGTTGATAGAGGTGTGCAGAGTGAGTGCCCAGAGGATGGAGCCAGGCTCTGCTGGGTGATGCCCAATGGCAGCACAAGGGGCAGTGGTGGAAATTGAGGCATAGGAAGTTCCATGGAAACAGGAGGAAAAGTTTTTTTCCCTGGGAGAGTGACAGAACCCTGGGACAGGCTGCCCAGGGGGATTGTGGAGTCTCCCTCTCTGGAGATATTCAAAACCCACCTGGATGTGTTCCTGTGTGTGGGCTGGGGGCCAAATGCCCACCAAAGCCACTCTGTCACTCCCCCTTAGATGGACAGGGAAGAAGGGAAAATATAACAGAAGGCAGCTATAAGATAGAGGCAATTTAATAACAAAGATAAGCAAATCAATATATGGGGCAGGAATGAAAGTAGAGAGAGAGATGTTGGTCTCTGCTGCCCCTCAGCACCACAGTGCTCGGTCTCGGGCAGCAGGGCTCTCTGTTGCTATGATTCCTCTGGAGTACAGCTGCCTTCTTTTACTTCATTCTTATATCTGAGGTGATGTCTCATGGCATGGAACACCCCTTGGGCCAGTCTGGGTCAGCTGGCTCAGCCCTGTCCCTTCCCAAGCTCTTGCCCACCCCTCAGTGTACTCTTGAGGTGGGGAAATACTGGAAGAACACAGCCTGGCTACTTGTTCAGCAGCAGCCAGAACACTGCTCTGTTACCATCTACTGCTGCAAAACACAGCACTAAAAGGATGCTTTGAGGAGAATTAACTCCAGCTCATCCAAACCAAATGAACTGTGTGACCTGCTCTAGGTGACCCTACTCTGGCAGGGGGGGGTGGACTGGCTGAGCTTTCTAGGTCCCTTCCAGACCCTAACATTCTGTGATTCTGTGAGTAAGTGAAGCAAAAGGTGAGTCCAATCCCAAGGGCAAGATCCTACGTCCTTCTGAGTGTGGCATGCTTCTCATTCAGGAAGCTGAAATTGAAATCAGTGGGACCCTACCAGGGCAAGATGTGAATAAAAATCAAATATGAACTTGGAAAATGTATATTGAGTATTAAAATATTAATATACCACAGCAGAAGAACATCTGAATGGCAGGTCAGCATCCAACAGCCTCATATTTCCACATTGCATACTTGCTTTTATATATATATATATATATATATATATATAAACACACATAATGTAAATAATTCAAATTGGTAGCTTTATTCCTACAGTCTATGGAAAAGTATCATAAAGCTGTCAGTTTACTTAGAAGGGTTCCAGCAGTGCTTAAGAATATTTGTATGGCTATCTGGCTGCATCAGTAGGTATCTTTGGAAGCTCACAACCATGTACTTTTGCAGTCCTGCTAACAGAAGGCCATCTTGACCTGTCACAGTAAGGCTAATAAACACCAAATGAACTGCAACCCATTCTAGTCTCCTAATTTCCTCTGTGTCCCACATGGATTCTTTTCTGCAACATTTAATTCTTGAACTCCAGGGAAAAACTTGAAGATTGAGGGAGGTTCTCCTCGCCCTCTACTCCGCCCTGGGAAGGCCACACCTGGAATACTGCATCCAGTTCTGGGCTCCCCAGTTCAAGAGGGACAGGGATCTGCTGGAAAGAGTCCAAGGGAGGGCTACAAGGATGATGAAGGGACTGGAGTACTGCCTGGTGAGGAGAGGCTGAGAGCCCTGGGGCTGTTTAGTCTGGAGAGAAGACTGAGAGGGAATCTAATCAATGTCTATCAATATTCAAGGGCTGGGGGTCAGGAGGGAAGGGACAAGGACAGCCTCTGCTTACTTGTGCCCTGGGATAGGGCAAAGGACAATAGATGGAAACCACAGCACAGGAGGTTCCACCTCAACATGAGAAGGATCTTCTTTACTGTGAGGGTCACAGAGCACTGGAGCAGGCTGCCCAGAGAGGTTGTGGAGTCTCCTTCTCTGGAGACTTTCCAGCCCTGTCTGGATGTGTTCCTGTGTGACCTGTGCTGGATTCTAGGGTCCTGCTCTGGCAGGGGGGTGGAGTGGAAGATCTTTGGATGTCCCTTCCAGCCCCTAGCATCCTATGATCATCCTGTGAACTCATGTCTTATCCAGGGATAGGAACTTTCTGGTTGATGTTTCATAAAGCTCCCCCAGCTTCCTGAAAGAAAAAGTCCCTTTGCTTACCTAGCAGAGATAGAGACAACTGTAGGGTGCCACAATCAGGGCCTTGGGTGGATGGAAAACAGTAGGAAACTGGAGTCTTGCTTATTGCAAAAGGCCACACCCTTCCTCTCCTGAAACCAGTTCCTTAGCCTCCAAAATTATTTTGTCCCCCTAACTAAACCCTGATCAGAAGCCACTGCATTACTGCAGCAACCAGCAGGTAGTAACAGGGGAGACGCAGCCGGAGAAGCTGCTGGCATTAATTCACGCTAATAATACAACCTCAAAGAGCATATCAAACAAGATACAGCACTGCTGTGGTTATCAATTTTTTAGGAGAGAATTTCAATGTGAATTTTTAAACCAGAATTACTTAAAAATTTAGAAATTATTATCTTTTAAAAAGGAAGTCTCTCCAGAAGAGGTTGTGCTGCTCTTCTGCTGCTCCTTCACAGGCAGCTTCCTCAATGGGTCCTGTCAGTCATGATACCAAACCTTGGGACCCCAGGCTTTCTGTCCCACTAGATCAAAGCTTTCTTGGCTACTAGATTTTGGCACTCTGAGCCTTCAACCACAGGGTGAGGTCCTTGCAATGCTTCCCTCTTCTGAAACTTGATTTGCAGCCACAACAGATGTAAGAACAAGACTTGTAGTCTCATGATGCTCTCCAAGGAGGCCTCCTGAAGGTTGGGTCAGAGCCATACACTGGAACAGTGCAAATGCAAGAGCAGGGCTGTGGGGGCTTGCTGCAAGCCTCCTAAAGGCAGGGTCAAAGCCACACAATGGGAAAGTGCAAATGCAAGAGCAGGGCTGAAGGCTGGGTCAAAGCCATACACTGGGACAGCGCAAATGCAAGAGCAGAGCTGTGGGGGCTTGCTGCAAGCCTCCTAAAGGCTGAGTCAAAGCCATACACTGGGACAGTGCAAATGCAAGAGCAGAGCTGTGGGGGGCATGCTGCAAGCCTCCTAAAGGCTGGGCTAAAGCCATACACTGGGACAGTGCAAATGCAAGAGCAGGGCTGTGGGGGCTTGCTGCAAGCCTCCTAAAGGCTGAGTCAAAGCCATACACTGGGACAGTGCAAATGCAAGAGCAGAGCTGTGGGGGGCATGCTGCAAGCTTCCTAAAGGCTGGGCTAAAGCCATACACTGGGACAGTGCAAATGCAAGAGCAGGGCTGTGGGGGCTTGCTGCAAGCCTCCTAAAGGCTGAGTCAAAGCCATACACTGGGACAGTGCAAATGCAAGAGCAGAGCTGTGGGGGGCATGCTGCAAGCCTCCTAAAGGCTGGGCTAAAGCCATACACTGGGACAGTGCAAATGCAAGAGCAGGGCTGTGGGGGCTTGCTGCAAGCCTCCTAAAGGCTGAGTCAAAGCCATACACTGGGACAGTGCAAATGCAAGAGCAGAGCTGTGGGGGGCATGCTGCAAGCCTCCTAAAGGCTGGGCTAAAGCCATACACTGGGACAGTGCAAATGCAAGAGCAGGGCTGTGGGGGCTTGCTGCAAGCCTCCTAAAGGCTGAGTCAAAGCCATACACTGGGACAGTGCAAATGCAAGAGCAGAGCTGTGGGGGGCATGCTGCAAGCCTCCTAAAGGCTGGGCTAAAGCCATACACTGGGACAGTGCAAATGCAAGAGCAGGGCTGTGGGGGCTTGCTGCAAGCCTCCTAAAGGCTGAGTCAAAGCCATACACTGGGACAGTGCAAATGCAAGAGCAGAGCTGTGGGGGGCATGCTGCAAGCCTCCTAAAGGCTGGGCTAAAGCCATACACTGGGACAGTGCAAATGCAAGAGCAGGGCTGTGGGGGCTTGCTGCAAGCTTCCTAAAGGCTGAGTCAAAGCCATACACTGGGACAGTGCAAATGCAAGAGCAGGGCTGTAGAGGCATGCTGCTGACCCCATCTTCCCTCATCTAGATGTAGCTGAAGTGTGCCCACTGGCCAGGGGCACTTGCTGTCTCTGTTCATAGGGAACTTTGGCTCTCCATGTCATGTTCAAGGGCTCCCTCACAGGCATAAAAGCAATAATTCCTTTCTGTGCAGTTGCCAAACATGATCTTGGAAAGGCAATGTTCTAGGACGGCTTAAAATAAGGCTTTAAATATTACTGCAAACATCAGCCAGGCAGTGGCCTTACCTTCCAAAGTCAAATAAGACAGCAAACCCAGGACTATCTTAAACAGGAAAATAAGCAGAGGCCAGCATTTGTCTAATTTAAGTCTAATCAGTAGGCCCTAAAGCACACAGCCTCAGCTCCTTGTATGAGTTTCAGGAAGCCTGAGACTTTTAGCAAAAGTCTGAACCAATCCAGAGTCAGATAAGTGTTCTTGTGTTGTCTGCCAGGCTGCATCAATTACTAATACACTTTGGCTATGAATAAGTAGTACTGAGCTACTGAGAAACTATTTTCTCTCCATAATTGATGTGCTGATGCCAACAACTCTGGGTTTGAGAGGGCAGGAGACCTGATGACAAAGCATTTTCGGACTCTACCCTGTCTGGCCAGGAACTGAATTGCTGACTTACAGAGTAGGTAGCAAAGCTAATTTTGCTGAGGTTTCAGCTGAAGTGGTAGAGAGAGGAGACAGTTGCTCATGACTTGACTGATTGAAGATCATCTTTGGGAAGAGCAGGCAAATCATTGCAGAACAAACAAATACTTCTGTTTCCTCTTAATGCACATCCAATATCCTGATTTCTAGACAGGGTGAAATGAAATAGGTGACCCAAGGAAAAGTGTGGAAAAATTAACTCACTTTTGTGAAGAGTGAATTCCAAGGTTAATTCAGTAATTTTCTAAGCTGTGAGCTGGAGTGCTGAGGGGTTTTGCATCTGCTCTAGCTGCTAGCTGGGATGGGCAGCAGGCATTTGGATGAGTGTGATACAACTCAGGTGTGTGGCAATGATATGTGTGGGGTGAAACTGCACAATCTCTGTCTTTTATAAACACTTGGAAACATGATTAACCAAGAAAGCTAACAGCCAGCCTTAGTCTGTGCTGTGCTGCTTTCCCATCAAGAAATTAATTGATGAAACAGAACAGAAAATACTGAGGGGAACGCTTAGTCTAGGCTTGGTCATACACAACAAACTTCCAGAGACTTTACAGAAGGTGCCTGTGTGACCATCCAAATGGTCTGGTAGTTTGGGGTCTAAGTCTCATGGAGTCTAATTAAGAAACTGGAGCACTGCCTGATGAGGAGAGGCTGAGAGTCCTGGGACTGATAAGTCTGGAGAGGAGAAGACTGAGAAGCAATCTGATCAATGTCTATACTGTGATACTGTGAAATATCTGAGGGCTGGGTGTCAAGACCCAAGTCAGGAGCAGATGTTGGTCAGTTAGAGGGTAGAAAGGCTCTGCAGAGGGACGTCGACCGACTGGACAGATGGGCAGAGTCCAATGGGATGGCATTCAACAAGTCCAAGTGCCAGGTGCTGCACTTTGGCCACAGCAACCCCATGCAGAGCTACAGGCTGGGGTTGGAGTGGCTGGAGAGCTGCCAAACAGAGAGGGACCTGGGGATGCTGATTGACACCTGCCTAAACATGAGCCAGCTGTGTGCCCAGGTGGCCAAGAGGGCCAACAACATCCTGGCTTGCATCAAGAATAGTGTGGCCAGCAGGAGCAGGGAGGTCATTGTGCCCCTGTACACTGCAGTGGTTAGGCCACACCTTGAGTCCTGTGTCCAGTTCTGGGCCCCTCAGTTTAGGAAGGACATTGAGACTCTTGAAAGCGTCCAGAGAAGGGCAATGAGGCTGGGGAGAGGCCTCGAGCACAGCCCTATGAGTAGAGGCTGAGGGAGCTGGGGTTGTTTAGCCTGGAGAAGAGGAGGCTCAGGGAACACCTCATTGCTCTCTACAACTACCTGAAAGGTGGTTGTAGCCAGGAAGGGGTTGGTCTCTTCTCCCAGGCAACCAGCACCAGAAGAAGAGGACACAGTCTCAAGCTGCGCCAGGGGAGGTTTAGACTTGAGGTGAGGAGAAAGTTCTTCACTGAGCGAGTCATTCGTCATTGGAATGGGCTGCCCAGGGAGGTGGTGGAGTCACTATCCCTGGAGGTGTTCAAGAGGGGATTGGACGTGGCACTTGGTGCCATGGTCCAGTCATGGGGTTTGTGGTGACAGGTTGGACTCAATGATCCTTGAGGTCTCTTCCAACCTTAGTGATACTGTGATACGGTGAAGAGGGAGGGGACAGGCTCTGCTCACTTGCACCTTATGATAGGACAAGGGGCAATGCATATAAACTACAGCACAGGAGGTTCCACCTCAACATGAGGAAGAACTTCTTTCCTTTGAGGGTCACAGAGCCCTGGAGCAGGCTGCCCAGAGAGGGTGTGGAGTCTCCTTCTCTGGAGACTTTCCAGCCCTGTCTGGATGTGTTTCTGTGTGAGCTGTGCTGGATTCTAGGGTCCTGCTCTGGCAGGGGGGTGGGACTGGAAGATCTCCAGAGGTCCCTTCTAATCCTTAGCATCCTGTGACCTGTGATCTGTTCACAAGAAGCCAAGCCAAAAGTCATCCAATAACACTGAAAAGCAGCCATCTTTTCTATAGCAATAAATAATGCATGAAAATGCAGCCTCAGGAGCCCAGGAAGGATTCCTCTCCTAAGTAATGAACAGAGAGAGGGAATGCTGATGAAACTGCTTATTGTTCAGAGCTGTGCTTTCAAGCATTTTAGGGTCAGAGAGCATAGGGAATGGTAAACAATATTTTAATGAAGTGAATTAATGGATAAAGCCAAAGTGGACACATTGAAATAACTGCTGAGGAGATGGATATTTATAATAATCATAGAATCACAGAATTGTCAGGGATGGAAGGGACCTCAAGGATCAGCCAATTCCCACCCCCATGCTGTGGGCAGGGACACCTCACACTACAGCAGGTTGCTCACAGCCACATCCAGCCTGGCCTTCAAAACCTCCAGGGATGAGGCTTCCACCACCTCCCTGGGCAACCTGTGCCAGTGTCTCACCACCCTCATTGGGAAGAACTTCTTCCTAATATCCAATCTGAATCTACCCATTTCTAGTTTTAGAATAAAATAGAATTAACCAGGCTGGAAAGGATCTTTGTCCAACCTATCACCCAGCACCATCTAATAAACTAAACCATGGCACCAAGCACCCCATCCAGTCTCTTCCTAAACACCTCCAGGGATGGTGACTCCACCACCTCCCTGGGCAGCACATTCCAATGGGCAATTACTCTTTCTATGAAGAACTTCTTCCTAACCTCCAGCCTAAACCTCCCCTGGCACAGCTTGAAACTGTGTTCTCTTGTTCTGGTGCTGGTTGCCTGGATGAAGAGACCAGCCCCCACCTGGCTGCAACTTCCCTTCAGGTAGTTGTAGAGAGCAATGCGGTCACCCCTGAGCCTCCTCTTCTCCAGGCTAAGCAACCCCATCTCCCTCAGTCTCTCCTCACAGGGCTGTGCTCCAAACCCCTCCCCAGCTTTGTTGCCCTTCTCTGGACACCTTTCAGCAACTCAACATCTTCCCTAAACTGAGGGGCCCAGAACTGGACACAGGACTCAAGGTGTGGCCTAACCAGTGCTGAGTACAGGGCAGAATGACCTCCCTGCTCCTGCTGGCCACACTGTTTGTGATGCAGGCCAGGATGCCATTGGCCTTCTTGGCCACATGGTCACACTGCTGGCTCATGTTCAGCCTACTATCAACCAGCACTTACATCTGTTCAATCTCATGCCCTTGGACTCTGCCCATCTGTGCAGCCTGTCAAGGTCCCTCTGCAGAGCTCTCCTGCCCTCTAACAGATCAACTCCTGCCCCCAGCTTGGTGTCATCTGCAAACTTACTGACGATGGACTCAATCTCTTCATCCAGATCATTGATAAAGATATTGAAGATCATGAGGCCCAGAACTGATCCCTGGGGCAAACCACTAGTGACTGGCTACCAGCTGGATGTGGCACCATTCACCACCAGTTCCAGTTCCAGCCAGTTCCATTCCCCCCCAGTCCTATCACTACCTGACACCCTAAAAAGTCCCAAAGTCCCTCCCCAGAGTTTAGGATTAAATCACCTCTGATCATTAGAAGGGATAAACTCCTAAGCACATAGGGGATTTAATAGCACAGTTCCCAATGAAAGCACAAACACAGACCTCCATGAGTTTAACTGCCTGCTTTTAAACCTTTCTGCACTGTGGGTGGGTTAGTTGGGGGTTTGTTGTTGGTTTTTTTGTATTCCCAGGTATTCCAATGTCACCAAACTCCCCATGCACTGCTATCTTTTGTCATCTCAGCATCTGCCTGGCAAAAAAAACCCAAACACCCAACACTGATTAATATGAATATGTGGATCATAGCAAGTGCTTCGAAGATGGCAACAGGCAGAGTAATTAGATCATTCTTGTCTCCATACATCTGCATCAGTGCTGTCTGTTTGTCCCCATCTGTCTCTATACAGCCACGATTCAATGTGTTTCTGTTGGAGGGAAAACGTCAGGAACAGAGCCAAACCCCATACATTAAAGGGCCATTATTTCATTGTTTATAATTGCATTATCCCAAACCTAGAAGCCTGAAGCACTTTTCTAGAGTATTTTACAGGAAGAAAAGGAAAATTCCAACCCTTCCTCTCTCCAAAGACTTTCCAAAAGCTCCCTTTTAACTGATGAACTGTACAAATCCCCAGCAACACTGTGGTTTTTGTTTCAGGAGTTCCTCCAGGGATTCATCATTGATGAATTTGCTCTCAGCAGAAAAGCTAAATCCTACTCATTTGAAGATAACATATCTTCCACTAAAACTGTCTCAATCCAGATATAAAAAAGCATTACCCTGCCAATGGAGAACTGACAACATAATGAATCAACAATGAAACGATAAGCCAGGAGAGCTTTAAAGTGAATAAGTCTGTTTTGATTATAATTTATTCATGGATCAATCTAAAGGTAATTGAGCATATTATGAACTCAAAAAGGAGGTACTTGGCTCCTAATAGTAACAAGTAGAGAGAATCCTCCACTTCACACTGCTGCATTTTTATGGGCACACCAGCAAGTAGCCTAAAGAGTCACAGAATCACAGAAAACAAAACCTTGCAGACACTGCTGACTTCTGACTAACTCACAGAATCACAGAGCGCAGCTGGTTGGAAGAGCCCTCCAAGCTCACCCAGTCCAACCCTCCACCCAGCACTGCAGGGTCAGCACCAAACCACAGCTGGTCCCTAAGCACCAGCTCCACAGGCTGCTTGGGCACCTCAAATGTCAACAGCTTTCAAGATGTAAACAATTTTAAGGGGCACAGTGATGTCCCTCAGAAACACAGGAAGGAAACTGAAGCCGAATTTGCTTGTTTCCTGCGGCTCACACTTCTCAAGCCTAGATGTTTCTGCTTACTCGTGGCAAAATGAGGTGAGAACAAGAATGAAGACTGAAAAGCACCTGACAAACTGAGCTGCTAAAAGAAAGTTCAAGCTTCTCTGCTGAAATATTCTCTACTGTTTGCAGCAGAGGTGCACCAAACAAAGGGCCACATGCTCTAGGCCATGCAAATGAACGTATGATTGTTACACCAAACCTTTGCCACAGAGTGGCCAAGACTGCTGCGTGTTCCAGAAATCAAACAAGAGCTGGTTCTTAGTCTTCATTCTCCTGGCTTGTTTTACTGAATATAGCTTTCTCTGAGATAACTTAGCCCACAGCTCTACCTCAGAGCTGGAGAAAAGGAAGTTGGAGATAACACAAACTGTTGAATTGATGGTAAAGGACAACGACGGTCGATGACAAACACACAGACACAGAGTGATGGAGATTGGAAGGGATGTCTCGAGGCCATCCAGTCCAATATTGTGCTCAAAGCAGGTAGCTACAGCAGGTTTCATAGAATCATAGAATCAATAAGTTTGGAAGAGACCTAAAAGATCATCGAGTCCAACCTGTCAGCCAAGACCTCATGACTACTAAACCATGGCACCAAGTGCCACGTCCAGTCCCTTCTTGAACACCTCCAAGAATGGTGACTCCACCACCTCCCTGGGCAGCACATTACAATGGCTATCAACTCTCTCTGTGAAGAACTTTCTCCCCACCTTGAGCCTAAACTTCCCCTGGTGCAGCTTGAGACTGTGTCCTCTTGTTCTGGTGCTGGTTGCCTGGGAGAAGAGACCAACCGCCTCCTGGCTACAACCTCCCTTCAGGTAGTTGTAGACAGCAATGAGGTCTCCCCTGAGCCTCTTCTTCTCCAGGCTAAACAATCCCAGCTCCCTTAGCCTCTCCTCACAGGGCTTGTGCTCGAGGCCTCTCCCCAGCCTCATTGCCCTTCTCTGGACACATTCAAGAGTCTCAATAGAATAGAGCAGAATAGAATAGAATAGAATAGAATAGAATAGAATAGACCAGGTTGGAAGAGACCTTCAAGATCATCGCGTCCAACACATCAACCAATCCAACCCACCTAATCAACTAAACCAATGCACCAAGCACCCCATCAAGTGTTAGGTATTAGGTGATAGGTTGGTCTTGATGATCTCTGAGGTCTTTTCCAACCTGGTTGATTCTGTGATTCTATGACTCTGTGACTACATCTTGGAAGGTTCCTTGTTGGCTTCAGAGAACTGAGGAGAGAAGCCGGTGGGCAAGTAAAAGCTAAGAGTGAAACAGCTTTCAGAATACAGAATACAGAATTAACCAGGTTGGAAAAGACCTTTGAGATCATCAACCTATCATCCAACACCATCTAATCAACTAAACTATGGCACCAAGTGCCTCATCCAGTCTCTTCTTAAACACCTCCAGTGATGGTGACTCCACCACCACCTCTGCGGGCAGCACATTCCAATGGCCAATCTCTCTTTCCGTGAAGAATTTATTCCTCACATCCAGCCTAAACCTCCCCTGGTGCTGCTTGAGACTGTGTCCTCTTGTTCTGTCACAGGTTGTCTGGGAGAACAGACTAATCCCCACCTGGCTACAACCTCCCTTCAGGTAGTTGTAGATGGCTATAAGGTCTCCTCTGAGCCTCCTCTTCTGTGTAGCTTAGGAGGCTACACAGCAAAGTAACTACCCCAGACACAGTTAAAGCTATGAAGATGCCAGGCAAGAATTAATAGCTTTGAAGAGGGTAATAGGTGAAGCAGGACCCCTGAAAGTGGGAGCATGGCAGAGAAAGGCAATCAGATAAGGGAAACATTAACATTTAAGCAAGGTAGACAGCTGCCCTCACCCAGGAGCTACAGGAATTTAAATTAGGTTTGTGGGGGTCATTTTATATGCTCTCAGCACAAAGGTTTTAGTAACGTTTGACCTCCATTTGTTCATGAGGAAAACTTCTATATTTGCTATCTCACGTTTGGCAGAGAAAGCAGCTTCTATTTTAATGATTATTTCCAGTTGCTTCTGAATTCTTCAAGGTTATTTTTTTTCCTAAAGTCTAATGTGCTCCAAACGGCTGCATGGATCTAGAATCCTTATTCCACCCTGCACACACACACACGGTGCCACATCCACCTGGAGGGCAGTCACCAGTGGTGTCCCCCAGGGATCAGTGCTGGGCCCCATCCTCTTTAATATCTTCATTGATGATCTGGAGGAGGGGATTGAGACAGTCATCAGCAAATTTGCAGATGACACCAAGTTGGGAGCAGGTGCTGGTTGGTTAGAGGGTTGAAGGGCTCAGCAGAGGGATCTTGACCGACTGGACAGATGGGCAGAGTTCAACAGGATGGCATTCAACAAGTCCAAGTGCCGGGTGCTGCACTTTGGCCACAGCAACCCCATGCAGAGCTACAGGCTGGGGTTGGAGTGGCTGGAGAGCTGCCAAACAGAGAGGGACCTGGGGGTGCTGATTCACAGCTGGCTGAACATGAGCCAGCAGTGTGCCCAGGTGGCCAAGAAGGCCAATGGCATCCTGGCCTGCATCAAGAAGAGTGTGGCCAGCAGGAGCAGCGAAGTCATTGTGCCCCTGGACTCTGCATTGGTTAGGCCACACCTTGAGTCCTGTGTCCAGTTCTGGGCCCCTCAGTTTAAGAAGGACATCGAGACACTTGAACGTGTCCAGAGAAGGGCAACAAGGCTGGGGAGAGGCCTTGAGCACAGCCCTGTGAGGAGAGGCTGAGGGAGTTGGGATTGTTTAGCCTGGAGAAGAGGAGGCTCAGGGGAGACCTCATTGCTCTCTACAACTACCTGAAAGGTGGTTGTAGACAGGAAGGGGTTGGTCTCTTCTCCCAGGCAACCAGCACTAGAACAAGAGGACACAGTCTCAAGCTGTGCCAGGGGAAGTTTAGGCTGGAGGTGAGGAGAAAGTTCTTCCCAGAGAGAGTTGTTAGCCATTGGAATGTGCTGCCCAGGGAGGTGGTGGAGTCACCATCCCTGAAGGTGTTCAAGAGGGGATTGGATGTGGCACTTGGTGCCATGGTCTAGTCAGTGGTGACAGGTTGGACTTGATGATCTTTGAGGTCTCTTCCAACCTTGGTGATACATGTATCCACCACCCAACAGTTGCCATTCAGTGCTCTGCCTCCACCCCTTTGCAAATTTACATGAACAGCAAAAGCATTTGCTGAAGTATCCTGAAGTATACTGATACTTTGCTGAAGTATCCTGAAGTGCTGTCTGTTTTGTTCCTTGTTCTCAGGGAAGAAGATGAAACATGACTTCAACATTTCCAAAGAGGAGGAAAACACAAAGAACAGGAACAATAACCACAACAAAATCTTGTCACAATATCTAGGTAGCTTGGCAGCCTTCTGGGAAAAACATAACCAAAACACAAACCTCAAAGAATTCAACAGTAAAGCTTACAGCTGAACTCTGTTCCTCTGCAGGTGTCAAGTAACAGACATTCATAAGTACATGGAGAGAACTTTTCTCCCCTAAGCAGGTAAACTGCTTAACTAAAGAACATGGAATATGTGCATGACAATGGAGAAAGTGGAGCTGCTAATTCTCATTCTTTGGAACATTCGTACTCTTTCAGACATTCAAAGCTAAATCACCTTAAACAGCTGCTCTCTGTGTCATTCTGCCAGTCCTAACAGATGGGCCCTTCCCATACACTGCATGGAAAGGACCCATGGCATGAAGGAATCATCCAGAGAAGCACAGAAGACTTCTGGTTGGAAGAGACCTCCAAGCTCATCCAGTCCAACCCTTCACCCAGCACTGCAGGGTCAACACTAAACCATGTCCCTAAGCACCAGCTCCACAAGCTGCTTAAACACCTCCAGGGATGGTGACTCCAGCACTGCCCTGGGCAGACCATTCCAATGTCTCAGAACCCTCTCTGGGAAGAAAGATTTCTTAGCATCCAGCCTGAACCTCCCCTGCGGCAGCTTGGAACCATTTCCTCTGGTGCTGTCTCTTGCCATCAAGGAGCAGAGGCTGCCCCCTCCTTGCTCCAATCTCCTTTAAGGGAGCTGTAGAGAGGTCTCCCCTCGGCCTCCTCTTCTCCAGCCTGAGCACCCCCAGCTCCCTCAGCCCCTCCATGTGTTCTAGGCCCTTCATGAGCCTCATTGCCCTTCTCTGAACACACTCCAGCCCCTCAATGTCCCTCTTGTAGTGAGGGGCCCAAAACTGAACACATCACTCCAGATGGCAGAGTAGGGTTTATGTCAGGACCTTCAAGAGGGAATCTTGTCCTTCACATGACACGCTGGCAGGTGATATGTCATGGAGAGGATATTTCACTCTATCAGTTGCCATCTGACAGGGAGTTTTTTGGCCAGCACCAGGTGTTACAGCTCTCAGAGCTGCTGTAATTACATTAGTTCCAAGCCATGGAGAATTCATCCCTTTGTAGAAGGGTTCACATATTCTCCTGGCCCTGTTTCTTGGAGCCGAGACGTTACTGGCAGCGCTGCCTTTAATGAGGTGAAAATGCCTTCAAAATAAAAGGACGGAACACAACAGCTCTTCAGAAGGAAAAACTAACTCTGCCTTTCAGTCATTTTGCTTCCCCTTTCTTGGAACTTTCATTTGCTTCACAAACAGCTCTGTCTCCATAATCTGTAATTACTGCACACGCAGTTGTTCCTCTAACCTCTGCCACCGGCACTGTGTGCCTCCGTACCACTGCATTTAGTTACTCAACTCTTCTGCCTGCTCTTTAGACCATGATTATTTAAAGCAGGTGAGCTGACCCCTAGCCCTGCAGTAATTCTGAGACTAAATGGAACATTAATGTGTGTTCTAGGAAAACATATTGCTGTGACCTCACCACGCAGCAGCGTGCTTCAGTGTGCAGATGAAACCATTAGTCATGAAGAAAAAATTAAAATGAAAGCAAATGATTTCTCCTTTCCTCATCTTTCTAGCCCTGCCAAATTTTTTTCTCCAGTAGCTCAGAGATCTCTGGGATCACCAGGTCTTTTAGACACCTTCCACTCCTTCCTGCTAGCAAGTAAACAGTATTTCCCAAGCCTGTAAAGGAAGACTTGGTTGTCCACTAAGAGATAGCACCATAGAATTGTCAGGGTTGGAAGGGACCCCAAGGATCATTCAGTTCCTACCCTGCCATGGGCAGGGACACCTCACACTACATCAGGTTGCTCACAGCTGCATCCAGCCTGGCCTTGAAAACCTCCAGGGATGAGGCTTCCACCACCTCCCTGGGCAACCTCTGCCAGTGTCTTACCACCCTCATGGGGAAGAACTTCTTCCTGACATGGTTCTGCTAAATGATATCCTGACTTTGTCAAATGATAACTGGAAGTGTCAGTGGGCACCACAGTGGGTTGTAGAGAGCTCTGGGTGGGGATCAGAATGCTGAAAGATAAAGGATTAGCTAACTCACAGAGAGAAGACTTAGACTGGACATTATGAAGAAGTTCTTCCCCATGAAGGTGGTGAGACACTGGAACAGGATGCCCAGGAGGTGGTGGAAGCCTCATCCCTGGAAGTGTTTAAGGCTGGGTGAGACATTGAGCAACCTGGGCTAGTGTGAGGTGTCCCTGCCCATGGCAGGGGGTTTGAACTAGGATGATCCTTAAGGTCCCTTCCAACCCCAACCCTTTTATGAATCTATGAAAATCACAAACAAATTATTCTTCATGTTCTACCTGAAATGTTTGGCTTTTAGCATCTTATATCTACCAAGGGAAGTAAAAGATTTTAGGATTGCAGTCTTGCTATAGGGAGGCAAAAAGCTTCCTTTCTATGAACGTAGCAAAGCAATGAAATATTCATCAATACACCGAAAAGGAGTTCCTATTTGAAGTGAGCTTAGACATTTGCAATCACCAGCCAGGATGACATAGATGATAAAGAAAATGTTACCTTCTGGGGTGAAGAAAAGAAGATACTGATACACATTGCTGTGCTACTTCAGGAACATCTGGCAGTCTGTCACTTAATAGACAACAACATCTTCTCTAAACAGAAGAGACTTGAATTCATCAGGGATCCCTCCAGTACAGTATGTGCTTAACTTAAGTACCTGCTTTCTGTGATTTCCATAGATTACCATATTCATGACACTGTGAAGTGAAAGCATTCTTCTCACTCTTTAACCAGAACATGCAGAAGAAATTAAAACACTGGCAGGCACTTTGTCTCCAGTTTGTTGGACATGTGGACTTTCCACCCATTTATGCAGATGAAATTCTGTCAGCTAAGCAGCAGCATAACAAAGATGTCAGCAGAATGGCTATTAACAAACACCTGACAGGCAAACCATAACTAACTGCATTCAGATGCATTTAGGGAATGTGGATCAGGAGCAACTGAGCCTCAGTACTGGGGGGGGGAAAAAATGTGGTGTACTTTTCACAGAATCACAAAAACACTCAGGTTGGAAAAGCCCCAAGATCACCAAGTCCAACCTAGAACCCTACTCTACAAGGTTCACCCCTAAGCCATAGCCCCAAGAACCACATTTAAACTACCTTTAAACACTTCCAGAGCTGGGGACTCCACCACCTCCCTGGGCAGCACATTCCAATGCCTGACCACTCTTGCTGGGAAAAAAATTCTTCCTAATGTCCAGCCTAATCCTTCCCAGTTGTAGCCTGAGGCCATTCCCTCTTGTTCTATCACTAATGACCTGGGAGAAGAGACCAGCACCAACCTCTCTACAATGTCCTTTCAGGTAGTTGCAGAGAGCTATGAGGTCTCTCCTGGATATACTTTTACTGTTAGTAAGAATACATTAGTTGTGAGCTCACATTTTCCATAGGGTGATCTAGTTGAGGATGCCCCTGACGACTGCAGAGGGGGTTGGACTGGGTGACCTTTGGAGGTGCCT
Source organism: Dryobates pubescens (assembly GCF_014839835.1). Lineage (NCBI taxonomy): Eukaryota > Metazoa > Chordata > Aves > Piciformes > Picidae > Dryobates > Dryobates pubescens. Next base: position 35,955,340 of record NC_071622.1, on the reverse strand, counting down.
TCCAACCCAGACCATTCTATGTCTCTATGAATCTTTTGGGGGTACATAGAGATTGAACTCTAGCAGTACCTCATGTCTGTTATCCAGATCATCTCAAAGAAGCTTCAGAGGTGCTAGACAGACTATTAAAAGGGAGCAATGTTGGGTTTTTTTCTCACAGCTATGAGAAGATGTGACTATACTTGCTGCTCTGGCATCTTTAGTGCTTACCAACTGACCTGTCAGTCATCAATGCTGCTGACACAGCAAGGAGACTAAAGTTGTATTAAGATGACTCTGCTAATTCTGTGTGTTCTAAATGAGCTGGGCCAAGTACCTGGACCTCTTTCTAGAACTGTGAAGCCCTGTGAAGCTGCATCTAAACTGTCTACATGACCCATGTAAATCTACTCAAAAGCTCCTTGAGCAACCTGATGCTATCAAGCAGCCCAAGGGCAACTGAGACCCCTTTGGCAGGTGGAGTAGAATAGAATAGAATAGAATAGACCAGGTTGGAAGAGACCTTCAAGATCATCACATCCAACCCATCATCCAACACCACCTAATCAACTAAACCAGGGCACCAAGCACCCTATCAAGTCTCCTTCTAAACACCTCCAGTGATGGTGACTCTACCACCTCCCTGGGCAGCACATTCCAATCACTCTCTCTATAAAGAATTTCTTCCCAACATCCAGTCTGAACCTCCCCTGGCACTGCTTGAGACTGTGTCCTCTTGTTCTGGTGCTGGTTGCCTTGGAGAAGAGACCAACCCCCACCTGGCTACAACCTCCCTTCAGGTAGTTGTAGACAGCAATAAGGTCTCCCCTGAGCCTCCTCTTCTCCAGGCTAAGCAACCCCAGCTCCCTCAGCCTCTCCTCCCAGGGCTTGTGTTCCAAACCCCTCACCAGCTTTGTTGCCCTTAAATAGCCTACACAACCATCTTATGTTTGTAATGTTTTGTGTAGAACCTGGCACTTAGATGTGTTCAATCTCATGCCCTTGGACTCTGCCCATCTGTCCAGCCTGGCAAGGTCCCTCTGCAGACCTCTCCTACCCTTTAGATATATATCTAGACATGAGTTCTGCTTTCCCTGTCGGACTACAGGTCACATAACTCCACATGTGGTACTGGACTAATAGATTGCTTAAATGCAAGCCATTGCTGATGATTCCTAAGCAAACCCTCTTCCACTTCAGTTTCCTTGTAATCCATCTCTTATGGCAGATGAACTGCAGTACTTACCCTCCCTCTGCACGGACTACAATGCTTCCCCTCATTCATCTCTCACACCCACTAAATCCTTCCATCTCTGCTTCACATGATCCTCATTTAAATGTAAAGTATTCAGTGCAGAGCAAGAGCTCTAGTCAGCTCTTGCTGTTATGACCCTTTTAGAGTCTTCAAGCTCAATAATACAATGATTTTTATAATCAAAAATAACCAAATTTCATGGTAAGAGTGATAACACAAATAGCTCTGGCATTAATACTAAGTCCTTCCACCCTAGGCAGTCAAAACTCCCACTTCTCCAACTGGGTCACAACAACCTCATGGGGATGTGTGGTTGGCAAGTTGTGACTCAGAGAGAGGCCTGGAGGACCAGGTCAATTAAATATGAGCAGCAGTGCCAAGAAAGCCAATGGCATCCTGGCTTGGGTTAGAAACAGGGTGGGCAGCAGGGACAGGAGTTGATCATCCCCCTGTGCTCGGCACCGGGGAGGCCACACCTTGAGTGCTGTGTTCAGTTCTGGGCCCTCACTCCACGAAGGACAATGAGGGGCTGGAGAGTGTCCAGAGAAGGGCAATGAGGCAATGAGGCTGGAGAAGGGCCTGGAGCACCTGGGCTATGAGGAGGGGCTGAGGGAGCTGGGGGGTTTCAGTCTGGAGAAGAGGAAGCTGAGGAGACCTCATGGCTCTACCGCTCCCTTAAGGGAGGTTGGAGTGAGTAGGGAGCAGCCTCTACTCCCTGGTGGAAGGAGACAGCACCAGAGGAAATGGTTCCACGCTGCAGCAAGGGAGGTTCAGGCTGGATGCTAGGAAATATTTCTTCTCAGAGAGGATTCTCAGACACTGGAATGGTCTGCCCAGGGCAGTGCTGGAGTCACGATCCCTGGAGGTGTTTAAGCAGCCTGTGGAGCTGGTGCTTAGGGACATGGTTTGGTGTTGACCCTGCAGTGCTGGTTGGGCTGGATGAGCTTGGAGGTCTCTTCCAAGCAGATACATTCTGTGATTCTGGATTCAGTTGGTGAGAGGTAGGATGAGAAAAATGCTGAATGCTCTCCTATAAAGAGCTTGGCTATTCTGGTTTGAGTAAGGCCTTCTAGCACTTTTGAGAATGTGACAAAGCAACACATTACAAGTGACATTAAAGAAAAAACAATGAAAGAATAAAGATTCATGTATTCCTTTCTATGTATTATATAGCCAGGTGACAAAACTGGAATGGTCCCCTGAAAGAAACTGATGAAGAACTGGAACTTTCAAGCAGATCTGAAAAGAAGTCATTCCTAAACTATTTCAGATTAATAATATATCAAACTTATGATTACATTATCAGCAATGCATTAGAAAAGTGATGCCTTCATTAAACTGATAGAAATGTTTCTTATAGAATCACCATCAGTCAGTGAGGAAGTATCAGTGCAGTGGTAGCACAGCACTAGATGCTCTATAAAACAGCTTACATAGACAAACAGAAATGTGCTCATCAGAACCACCTTTTCAGGTCCCCCATGGTGCCTCTCTTGCTTATTTATCTGTCCTTATAACAGCTAAAGTAGAATGTCTGAAGTGTCATTATCAAAAGCAGCATGGCCAGCAGATTGAGTGAGGTAGTGCTGTCACTTTGCTCTGGTGAGACCTCACATGGAGTACTGTGAGGTCTCAATGCAGGAAGGACATGGACCTGATGGAGCAGGTACAGGGGAGGGCCACAAAAATGGTCAGCGGGTTGGAGCAGCTTTGCTACAAAGACAGGCTGAGGGAGCTGGGGGTGTTCAGCCTGGAGGAGAGAAGGCTCCAGGGAGACCTCATGGCAACCTGACAGTACCTGAAGGGGACCTACAAGAAAGCTGCAGAGAGACTGCTTGCAAAGGCCTGCAGTGACAGGACCAGGGGCGAGGGCTTCAAACTAGAGCAGAGCAGATTTAGATTGGATGTGAGGAACAGGTTCTTTACTATGAGGGTGGTGGAACACTGGAACAGGTTGCCCAAGGAGGTGGTTGGGGCCCCATCTCTGGAGATATTGAAGGTGAGGCTGGACAGGGCTCTGGGCAACCTGATCTAGTTGGGGATGTCCCTGCTGACTGCTGAGGGGATGAGACTGAATAGAATAGAATGGAATAGAATAAACCAGCGTGGAAGAGACCTTCAAGATCATCGTGTCCAACTCATCATCCAACACCTTCTAATCAACTAAACCAAGCACCTCATCAAGTCTCCTCCTAAACACCTCCAACGATGGCAACTCCACCACCTCCCCAGGCAGCACATTCCAATGGGCAATCACTCTCTCTGTGAAGAATTTCTTCCCAACATCAAATCTAAACCTCCCCTGGCACAGCTTGAGACTATGTCCTCTTGTTCTGGTGCTGGTTGCCTGGCAGAAGAGACCAGCCCCTGCCTGTCCACAACCTTGGAGGTCCCTTCCAACCCAGCCCATTCTGTGATGCTGTGATTATATTCACAAAACATCATTCCAATTGTCATGCATTCTAAAATCCTATTTGGATTATTAGATTCAGAGGAAGGATTTAATTCTTAACAAGTCTAACACTGGCAATCCAGATCAATGTATTTTCAAACCCATCTTCTTTGGCTTTAAAATAGTTCTGGCAATCTGGTTACTACTCCCAGGCAGCTGCACTGATCTGCATGCACAGTTAGGCACTCAGCTTGCCCTCTGCTATTAAACACAACCACAGCCACATATTGCTGCCACCAATGGCATCCTGGCCTGTATCATGAACAGTGTGGCCAGCAGGAGCAGGGAGGTCATTCTGCCCCTGCACACTGCACTGGTTAGACCACACCTTGAGTCCTGTGTCCAGTTCTGGGCTGCTCTCCAGCAGATCACCTCCCAGCCTGTACTGCTGCAGTTATTATTCCTACCCAGGTGCAGGACTCTGCACTTATGCTTAGGCTGAAGCTATCCTAGGAGCTTTATCCATGAGACTACATGGCACCTCTATAAAATATGGAGGGGGGAAAGAAAACCAGGCAGCCAGACAGCATGGATTATCTATAATAATACAGATTGTGTCATCTGTGACCTTTATAGCAGCAGCACTGTTGCAGGCAGCATTAATGTAGAGAAGCTGCAGGAGGTAAGAAATTTTGTTTTCCTTTCTCTCTTATGGTCAAAATGACTATAGCTATATTATTATTATTATTATTATTATTATTATTATTATTATTATTATTATTATTATTATTATTATCATTATCATTATCATTATTATCATTATCATCATTATCATTATTATTATTATTATTATTATTTTGGGGTGTTATTTGGGCTGCAGATTGAATTGCTATAAATACCTGGCATCAGTTTAGCAAGATTAATTATGCCAAGCAATAGAAATAATTTGGGGTTTATAATTTAAAGAAGGGTAAGGTTTTATTTTAAACATGGCAGCAAAGTGGCAAAGCTCTGTAGTGATTCTTTGTAACTGTGTCCAGTTCTGGGCCCCTCAGTTTAAGAAGGACATTGAGACACTTGAACGTGTCCAGAGAAGGGCAACAAGGCTGGGGAGAGGTCTGGAGCACAGCCCTACGAGGAGAGGCTGAGGGAGCTGGGATTGTTTAGCCTGGAGAAGAGGAGGCTCAGGAGAGACCTTATTGCTGTCTACAACTACCTGAAGGGAGGTTGTAGCCAGGAGGGGGTTGGTCTCTTCTCTCAAGCAACCAGCGCCAGAACAAGAGGACACAGTCTCAAGCTGTGCCAGGGGAAGTTTAGGCTGGAGGTGAGGAGAAAGTTCTTCCCAGAGAGAGTTGTTAGCCATTGGAATGTGCTGCCCAGGGAGGTGGTGGAGTCACCGTCCCTGGAGGTGTTCAAGAGGGGAATGGATATGGCACTTGGTGCCATGGTTTAGTCATGAGGTCTTGGGTGACAGGTTGGACTTGATGATCTTTGAGGTCTCTTCCAACCTTGGTGATTCTGTGATTCTGTTAGCTTGGTCACTCATCCCTGAAGAGGTGCAGTGCCTGGGACCAGCTGGGTGCAGAACAAGTGAAGACTTTTATTTTCAAACAACACAAGAGAGATCTGCACTGCAGTGCTCTGGTTTGTCTTTGGTTGGGCATCTGTAGCTCATGTGATGAAGTCAGGTGGCACCACCTGTGGACAGTCAAGAAGGGAGAGTTTGTTGCTGAAAATTAGGTATTTGGCTTATAAAAGGAATCCATTTTTCTTGTTTCCCAAGCAATTATTTTTCAGCCAAAACAAGAAAAGCTCAGGAAGAAAATATCCACAGGATTCCTGTCCTTATTTTCTTCACAGCTTTTAAGGGAAGATGATCTTTGGCTAGCACTTACAGCAGCTCCCATTAGGAATGTAGCTGCACCAGGGGAAGTTTAGGCTTGAGGTGAGGAGAAAGTTCTTCACCGAGCGAGTCGTTCGTCACTGGAATGTGCTGCCCAGGGAGGTGGTGGAGTCACCATCCCTGGAGGTGTTCGAGAGGGGATTGGATGTGGCACTTGGTGCCATGGTTTAGTAGTCATGAGGTGCTGGGTGACAGGTTGGACTTGATGATCCAACCTTATTGATTCTATGATTCCAATGGTTTAAATCAGAACAAAGTGGGTGTGGTGGGTTGAAAACTGCCCCCCGACATTAAATTTGCCAGCCCAGCCCAGCCCAGTTGGAAGAAAATGCAAGCTGCATTTACAAGCAAAAGTAGAATCTACAATGGAATGCAATGAATGTGTACAAAATATACAGGATTTACGATATTTACAGGGATTTACAATTTATAAACAGCACAGGAACCCCCCTGGCCAAAAACCAGGGCCTCTGCTAATAGCTTTCCTTTCCCTGCTCCCCTTCTTACACCCCTGGACACAAAGGGACCAGAGAAAGAGCAGAGAATTATTTTTTAGTACTTAGCCAAAACAAAGAACACAGCCAAGGTCAGTATAGCAGAAGCAAGTTAATGTTTCCCAGAGAGAGGGAGCCAAAAAGAGAGAGAAATAATTAGAATAGAATAGAATAGAATAGAATAGAATAGAATAGAATAGAATAGAATTAACCAGGCTGGAAGAGACCTTTGAGATCATCCAGTCCAACCTATTACCCAACACCATCTAATCAACTAAACCATGGCACCAAGCACCCCATCCAGTCCCTTCCTAAACACCTCCAGTGATAGTGACTCCACCACCACCCTGGCAAGCACATTCCAATGGCCAATCACTCCATGTCCTTCCTGTGTTGGGACCTCTAGAGCTGGATGTAATACTCCAGGTGAGTACTCCCCAGAGCAAAGTGGCAGAATCACCTCTCCCTCCCTGGCTACACTGCTTTGGATGCAGCCCAGGCTGCCATTGGCCTTCTGTGCTGCAAGCTCACACTGTCTGGGTTTTAGTCCTTGGTGGTTGCTCGCCTGTTGACCATAGCATTGCCATTTGATTTCTTTTTGTTTTTCCTTTCCTTATTACCAGCTGCAATGCTCCCTGAGGTGCAGACACTGAGGGAGGTATAGACATATCCTGAGGCCAGTGCAGCACCAGGCCACTGTGAGTGCTTTCTGCAAGAGACACTTTTCTATTGGAACACAGGAAGTGGTGGAGTCCCCATCCCTGGGATTGGGGGATTAGATGTGGCACTTGGAGCCATGGTTTAGTTGTCAGGAGGTGTTAGGCATGAGGTAATAGGTTGGACTTGATGATCTCTGAGGTCTTTTCCAACCTGGTTGATTCTCTGATGTCTTGCTCCTTGCCTTTTCAAAAAACAGGGCAATCTCAGTCCTTGACTCTGTTTTGCCACTTGACTTATTACAAGGCAGTGACAGTGACAGGAGTGATGAGGAGCAGAGTAGCCTTTTATTCCCATATTATATGCACAAGTGAACAAGCAATAGCCCAGGCTCCCCTGCTGCCAAATCCAGTTTGGTCAGGGGACTGCCAGAGTGCCTGACCTGATCACACCATCTGCAGCAGCTGCTGCAAAATGACTGCTGAGCTGCCTGACTCTGACTTGTGTAGCAAGGGCTAGAATCTGAGATTTGTTGTTTGAAACCAAGGCCTTTGCTCTGCTTTTACTCAAAGTCTACTAGGAATGCAATAAGCTTTTCTGTCTCTCCTTTCTGGCAGAACCATCTTTCTCCAGGAGTAATGCAGCTACCTGCACAGTTCAATGCTCCCCTCCTGCAGAAAGTAGGATTCTGTTCCAGAATGGCTTTAGCAGGTGCCCAGTGGTATTCCTGCTCAGTGATCTGGGTGCTGTAACTGGGACATGTGTTACACAGTTCCACTTCCCTATAGGCTTGCAGTAGTGCAGAAGATGATGGGACCTCTCCCTGCTCAGAGGGCCAGTGTCCAAGATCAATGGGCATCAGCTGACTCTAAACTTTTGCCTTGTTCAAGCACTCCTTTGGGGTTCTTTTCTAGCCCCTGCCCCAAACTGACAAATACTTATGCTGAATCTCCTAATTTTCTCTATTTCTCTATTTCTGGGACTCTGATATTCTTGTTCAGTCATCCTTGTTTTGTGCATGGCAGCCTGGATAAGAAGTCAGAGATGCACATCTCCATCCCTTTCCAGCTGCTGAGCAATGCACATCCCTGAGGGATGAGTAGGTTGAGAGAGGTTCTTCCCCCCTCTGCTCTGCCCTGGTGAGGTCACTTCTGGAGTATTGTGTCCAGTTCTGGCCCCCTCAGTTCAGGGGGGACAGGGAGCTACTAGAGAGAGTCCAGTGCAAAGCCACACAGACGATTAAATGAGTGGAACATCTTCCTTATGAGGAGAGCCTGAGGGAGCTGTGGCTCTTTAGCTTGGAGAGGAGGGGCCAGAGAGGTGACCTCATTGCTGTTGATAAAGATGTGCAGGGTGAGTGCCCAGAGGATGGAGCCAGGCTCTGCTGGGTGATGCCCAATGACAGCACAAGGGGCAATGGTGCAAGTTGAGCCATAGGAAGTGAATATGAGGAAGAATTTTTTTCCCTGTGAGAGTGACAGAACACTGGAAGAGGCTGCCCAGGGGGGTTGTGGAGTCTCCCTCTCTGGAGATATTCAAGACCTGTCTGGATGTGTTCCTGTGTGATCTGCTCTAGGTGACCTTGCTCTGGCAGCGGGGCTGGACTGGATGAGCTTTCGAGGTCCCTTCCAACCCCTATCATTCTGTGATTCTGTGATTTAGAATTCACAGCATTCCCTTGTGGTTACTGGGGGGGTGCTAGGTCTGGCTTTATGAAATGCTTTCTCCTAATTGATAGTCACTTTGTATTCATATAGTTTCCTGCCCTTAAAACGTAAGCATTGGAGTTTTGACTTGCATACATTACTCCAGTGTGTCTCAGCTGGGCTGCTCCTATGCTCTGCTTGTGGATGTTGAAGCATTTTTGGAGGAGCTGTGTTCCATGTAGGTCTCACATAAACAGTAGTGCCTCCCCCCTCCTGCCTTGTGCGGTATAATGGCCTTGACATTTACATGCGGCAGCGCTGCACCACAGGATGTTTTGTACAGCTGCAGGTGTGTGAGAAGCCTCCAGTTCTGTGGTCGTGTTCATAGTGTGGTTTTGTTCAGTAATCACCTCAGGAGCCTGCTCAGATCTGAAAAGCATGCAGAAGTATTGTGAGATGGTTTATGAATCCCAGGCACTCTCAGGCGTGGGTCTATCCTGCATGGTTTTTGCTTTTCAGGGGCTGGATAATACCCTTTAGGAGGTCAGCAATTATCCCAGTGCTCCAGGAGTCAGATGCAATTCCATCTCATTTGGCTTCATGTTAGATTTATTGTCTTAGCCATTTCAAGCAGATAGGTGGGAATGTAATCATGATCACTTCCAGCTTTTGCTGTTCTCATTCTGCATCTATGCAGCTATGGCATCAGTCATAGCCAGCTCTGTTAGTTCCTCTTGCTGATACCATTGGCATTCTTCTACAACAAGTTTGATCTAAAATTGCACTTTCTCCCACCTGTATCTGCCCTAATGGTTGCTTAACAGGTATTGAAGTTGTTACTGTAATTCTTTCATCTCACACATTTGCAAATCATCAGAAACAGAAAGTACCTTTAATGCTTTAAGCTGGAAAGCACATCTGTCTTTGCAGCTCTGGTCTGTACAATGCCTTGCTGAACTGCTCACACACCATGGGTATCTACAACTTTACATCTCCACAGCTGCATTGCTGCTCATCTCACCTGCAGCTCTGGAAAGCCTCAGCAATGAGACTTATGCTCTCCCTGATTTCACTTCCCAGACTGCTTTTTCTCTGAGTGCAGAGGACATTCTTTTAAGCAAGTGCTCTCCTGGCTGCGTCGCTGCATCCATTTCCAGCTCTCGCCTGCCTAGGAGTCACCCAGACCTTTAAAACACCACAGAGACGACAGGATGATCACAGGATGCTAGGGGTTGGAAGGGACCTCTGGAGATCAAGTCCAAACCTCCTGCAAGAGCAGGACCATAGAATCCAGCACAGGTCACACAGGAGCACATCCAGACAGGGATGGAAAGCCTCCTGAGAAGGAGACTCCACAACCTCTCTGGGCAGCCTGTTCCAGTGCTCTGTGACCATCACAGGAAAGTTCTTCCTCATGTTGAGATGGAACCTCCTGTGCTGTAGCTTATTGCCCTTTGTCCTATCACAGGGCACAAGTGAGCAGAGCCTATCCCCTCCCTCCTGACCCCCAGCCCTCAGATATTGATAGACATTGATCAGATCCCCTCTCAGTCTTCTCCTCTCCAGACTGAACAGCCCCAGGGCTCTCAGCCTCTCCTCATCAGGCAGTGCTCCAGTCCCTTCATCATCCTTGTAGCCCTCTGTTGGACTCTCTCCAGCAGATCCCTGTCCCTCTTGAACTGGGGAGCCCAGACCTGGCTGCCTAAGGCATAAGGACACTTTGCTACAGGGGTTTCACTTTTTTTTCCCCCCATGTGAGCTGAGTTTTCTGACTATTTTTTTGCATTGAACTTGTGCCTTGTTCGGTCACATGCTTCATTCATTCACTTGATGCAGTTAAAAGCAGAGGGATTAGTCTGTTGTTTCCTGGTATGTTAATTCATTCAGCTCTTCCTGGTAATTTTACACTGTCCTGCTGGTATTTTGATTGTTCCGTTGTGTAATATTGGGCTGTATGCTTTTGTCAGCAGTTTCACACTCTCACTAAATGCCAACAAAGTGCCTTTTATCTAAGTGTTTACTGATGTTTAATGTCCAGCTGACATTCAAACTGTTCCCTGCTTTTGTGCTCCTGCCCTTATTTTAAAGTTCACGCTTGTGCAAATGGCACCAAAAGTTTATTTTTGCTCTTGTGTGGTACACCCAAGCCAGAGATGTGCAGAATTGCATTTGCTGAGCTGGTTTGTGCTCCCCATGTGGGGCATTTGTTCTTTTTGCTATTGTAAGCAAGCTTGGGCAAAAACACTTTCCCTGCCAATGCAAAGAATCCCATATGCAAGACAATTGCCAGGAGATTACCAGTGCTGGAAATGGCCCAGAGAAGGGCCACGAGGATGAGCAGAGTGCTGCAGCTCCTCTGCTACAGAGACAGGCTGAGAGAGTTGGGGTTGTTCAGTCTGGAGAAGAGAAGGCTCCCAGGAGACCTAATTGTGGCCTTCCAGCATCTGAAGGGGGCTACAAGAAACCTGGGGAGGGATGGGATTTTTTAGGGTGTCAGGGAGTGATAGGACTGGGGGGAATGGAGCAAAACTAGAAATGGGTAGATTGAGACTGGATGTTAGGAAGAAGTTCTTCCTCATGAGGGTGGTGAGACACTGGCACAGGTTGCCCAGGGAGATGGTAGAAGCCTCATCCCTGGAGGTGTTTAAGACCAGGCTGGATGCGGCTCTGGGCAATCTGCTGTAGTGTGAGTTGTCCCTGCCCATGGCAGGGGGATTGGAACTGGCTGATCCTTGAGGTCCCTTCCAATCCTTATGATTCTATGATTTTTTTCCCCCTCTGCTTTATGATAATGCACATTTTTTTCCCCTTGTCTATGCAAACATTTTCTTTTCTGAGTAGTTAACAGCTTCTGTCTCTGCTCCACTGCTGGCTGGCCTTGACTGGCTCACTAATCGTGCACATTAGCTCCACACGGCTGTAACGCTGCTGCATGAGCTCTCCAGGTGCCTCTGTAAGGGATTGGACACAGAATGATAACAATAGATAGGTTCAGATCATTCCATTGGAGTATTGAAAACCTTATGTTTTGCAGCAGAGTTTGCCTGTTCTCTTTGCCTGCTCTTAGCTGCTTTGCTTTGGCTTCAGGCTGTGCTATCCTCTCTCTGATCTTGGTGGCTTCTCTATTTTGATTTTCTCTACAAATACAGGGGGGGCTGAAAAGGGGAGTGTGTGGTTGTATAGGTTTCTTGGGGCCCTGTGTCCTCTGGGAGGGGAGAAGGGGGCACCTGTGCAAATTGTTAAGCTGTGGATCTCTATGTAAACTCCACTCTGTACATGTACATTGCCTTTTATACTTTTAGACTGAGTTTCTTTTGTAAATACAGTTCCATTTTTACTTCCAAGTTCTGAGTGTGCTGAGACTTGCTCTCTGGGGCAGTGTGGTGGGTGGAACTAATTTGGAGAACTACTCCCCAAAATGAAATTGCCAGACCAGTTCAGTTTAGGATGGAAACAAATGAAGCTCTGTTTACAAGCAAACCAAATTCTACAAATATGAAATGCAATGAATATCTACAAAATATACAGGACTGGGCCCAGCACTGATCCCTGGGGGACACCACTAGTGACTGGCTGCCAGCTGGATGTGGCACCATTCACCACACTCTCTGGGCCCAAAAAAAGGGAAAAAAGAGACAAGCAGAGAGCAGCGAGAAGAGAAGAGAAGAGAAGAGAAGAGAAGAGAAGAGAAGAGAAGAGAAGAGAAGAGAAGAGAAGAGAAGAGAAGAGAAGAGAAGAGAAGAGAAGAGAAGAGAAGAGAAGAGAAGAGAAGAGAAGAGAAGAGAAGAGAAGAGAAGAGAAGAGAAGAGAAGAGAAATCATAGAATCAACGAGGTTGGAAAAGACCTCAAAGATCATCAAGTCCAACCTGTCACTCAACACCTCCTGACTACTAAACCATGGCACCAAGTGCCATGTCCAGTCCCCTCTTGAACACCTCCAGGGACGGTGACTCCATCACCTCCCTGGGCAGCACATTCCAATGGCTAACAACTCTCTCTGTGAAGAACTTTCTCCTCACCTCCAGCTTAAACTTCCCCTGGTGCAGCTTGAGACTGTGTCCTCTTGTTCTGGTGCTGGTTGCCTGGGAGAAGAGACCAGCCTTCACCTGGCTAAGGTCTCCCCTGAGCCTCCTCTTCCCCAGGCTAAACAATCCCAGCTCCTTCAGCCTCTCCTCATAGGGCTTGTGCTCGAGGCCTCTCACTGGAATGGAATAGGATAGGATAGGATAGAATAGGATAGGATAGGATAGAATAGGAATTGGAATTAGAATAGAATAGAATAGAATAGAATAGAATAGAATAGAATAGAATAGAATAGAATAGAATAGAATAGAATAGAATTAACCAGGTTGGAAAAGACCTTTGAGATCATTGAGTCCATCCTATCACCCAACACCATCTCATTGACTAAACCATGGCACCAGCACCCCATCCAGCCTCTTCTTAAACACCTCCAGTGGTGGTGACTCCACCACCTCCACATCAAGAATGCAGCCAAGGTCAGCAAAAGCCAATCAAAGGCCACCAGCTAGGATCTGCTAGAGTGAAGAAGCCAAAAAGAAAGAGAGTTAGCTTACCCAACTAACTTTATGTTAGTTATCAGACCAATGGGGTATTTCAGACCTTATCATTATTTTCCCTCTTACATCCAATGGTAATTTATTGACATTCGACTCAAAACCTGTGGAAAATTTCCTAGGCATCAGCCTAAAACTGCCAGAGGCAGATTTCCCCAAGAGAAGTTCTTTGGGGCAGGGGGTAGAGGTGTCATTCAACCCACAGCACAACTGAATCGCTCCGTGAGGATGCAGCGGGCTGACGGGTTAGCTGTTTGCTGAGACTCAGAGGGACGGTCGGCTGGCATCGCTTCAGACTGGCCACACCTGGGTGACACAGGTACACGCATTTGGCACTTCCCACAAAACGCTGTGGCTTCTGCACACAGAGTCTATGACATTCCAGTCTCTCCTGTTTGAAATAAAAGATATTCTGGAGATCTTCTGAAAAAACAAACACAAACACCTCACTGGCTTTCTTGGGTTTGGAGCCTCAGGCTGGAAGAGTTCTTTTCTTCCAGTGCAATTTTCACTAACACCCAATGCAGCTCATTTTCATGTCCATCTGTCCATCTTTTGTGGCTACTCTGAACCCTTGCTTTCTCTCTTATTTTTTTTTAAATTTCCCTGTTTTTTTTCTTTTCCCCTTTTTTGTTTCCCTTTTTTCTTTTTTTCCCCCTTTTGTTTTGTTCCTTTTTTTCTTTTCCCCTTTTTTCCTTTTGCTTTCCCTTTTTTATTTTTCCTTTTATTTTCTTTCCCCTTTTTCCTTTTCCTTCCCCCCCCCCCCTTTTTTTTTTTTCCCCTTTCTTTTTTTCTTTCTTTTAAATTTTTTTTCCAATAGAATCATAGATTCATAGAATGGTCCAGGCTGGAAGGGACCTCCAAAGGTCACCCAGTCTGACTTTTCAGCAGTCACAGCAGGGACATCCCCAACTAGATCAGGCTGCACAGGGCCTCGTTGAGCCTCACCTTGAATCTTTCCAGGCCTCAACCACCTCCCTGGGCAACCTGTTCCAGTGTTCCACTACCCTCACAGTAAAGAACTTCTTCCTAACACCCAAGGTACACTCAGTCTATATACAGAGTAGTAGCTCGGTCCCTGGGAACGTTCCTGGCTATAGGGCTGATGTCATCTATCCTAACAAAGCATTACATTTTCATGCCTGCTTTTGGCCTGTGCTGACTTATCAGTGTCTCAGGCAATTCCTGGAGAGCCTTTGCAAGTCAGTATGCTCCAGGAGCCATTCCCCAGCAGGCAGCCTGCCTGCAGCCAGCCTGCTTTGGAAACTAATAGCTTCTGATCGTCAGCATAGGCCTAAGCACCGAGGAATATTCCTGGGCACATTTAATTCAAAAGTACTGACACATTCCTTCCTTTCTGAAGTTAGGTGGCTACAGGAATCTAGTCCCTCCTGAGGCAGTGCCCAGAGAGGATGAAGGAAAACAGGGTAACACCCAACTGTTTTCAATGAAGGAATTCTCTGCCATCAGGGACCTCCTGCAACTCGAGCTACAAAGCGTAATGCATAACCATAAAAAGTAAGCTCTGGTGTGGAGTTATTTAACACACACCTCACTGCATTTTATAACAGTTAAGGATATCTCTTTTGTCTCCTTTTCTGTTTGTTTGCTTGCTTGCAGGAAATAAAAATATAGACACAGCTTTAAAAAGGCAAGGAAATGAACAATGTTCCAGCAGGAGCTGAAGTAGGCACTGTGTCCTCAATCTAATATAAAGGAAGCTGCTGCACCAGGTATGCCCTTCAAACAAACTGCTTCTATATCTACTTTACATTACACAGGATCCCTTTCACAGTCTGCAAAATGCTGCTCTAGTCTTAATTAGAATAGAATAGAATAGAATAGAATAGAATAGAATAGAATAGAATAGAATAGAATAGAATAGAATAGAATAGAATAGAATAAGCCAGGTTGGAAGAGACCTTTGAGATCATCATGTCCAACCTATCATCCAACACCACCCAATCAACTAAACCATGCAACTAAGCACCCTGTCAAGCCTCGCCCTGAACACCCCCAGCAACGGTGACCCCACCACCTCCTTAGGGAGTGAAGCAACCTCAGGATGCTCTGAAGCTTTCTTTTTGATACTGCAACTGGTGTTGGTGATATTGATATTGATATTGATATTGATATTGATAGTGAGACTGGTACAGACAGATCATAAAATCACAAAATTTGCATTTAGCTCTCCCTCCTAAGTGCAGTGAAAACCTTACAAAAATAGTGTTGAAGATTGTGTCATTATAGAGTTTTGGATTGGAAGGGACCTTTAAAGGTCACAGAATCACAGAATCACTAAGGTTGGTAGAGACCTCAAAGCATCAAGTCCAACCTGTCACCACAGACCTCATGACTAAACCTGAGCCTCCTTTTCTTCAGGCTAAACAATCCCAGCTCCCTCACCCTCTCCTCACAGGGCTTGGGCTCAAGGCCTCTCCCCAGCCTTGTTGCCCTTCTCTGGACACATTCAAGAGTCTCGATGACCTTCTTAAACTGAGGGGCCCAGAAATGGACACAGGATTCAAGTTGTGGCCTAACCAGTGCAGAGTACAGGGGCACAATGACTTCCCTGCTCCTGCTGGCCACACTCTTCTTGATGCAGGCCAGGATGCCATTGGCCTTCTTGGCCACCTGGGCACACTGCTGGTTCATGTTTAGGCAGCCGTCAATCAGCACCCCCAGGTCCCTCTCTGTTTGGGAGCTCTCCAGCCGCTCTGACCCCACACCGAGGTCATCTAGTTCAACCCCCCTGCTGTGAGCAGGGACATCTTTAACTAGATCAGATTACCCAGAGCCCCATCTAACCTGAGCTGGAATGTTTCCAGGGATGTGGCATCCACTACCTCCCTGTGCCTCCTGGGCCACTGTTTCACCACCCTCATTGTCTTCCTTATATCTAGTCTAACTCACAGGATGTTGGGGGTTGGAAGGGACTGGCTTCTTGCTTTCTGTTCCAGAAGACAAAGGAAATGAGATAAAATGGACACTTGTTACACATTTTTGTCTTCCTTTGCAAAGGATTTATGCCTCCTTCATCATAAAAATATCCCAGCAGTGTCTGTTAACTGAGGGACTCTACCTATCGTGCATGATCAAGGGGCCAGAGCACATCTCCTATGAAGACAGACTGAGGGAGCTGTGATTGTTCCTCCTGGAAAAGGGGAGGCTCCAGGGGGACCCAAAAGCAACCTTCCAGTACCTGAAGGGGACCTACAAGAAGGCTGCAGAGAGACTGTTTGCAAAGGCCTGCAGGACAAGGGGCAATGGCTTCAAACTAGAGCAGAGCAGATTTAGATTGGATGTTAGGAACAAGTTGTGCACCATGAGGGTGGGGGAACACTGGAACAGGTCGCCCAGGGAGGTGGTTGGGGCCAAGATGGGGCTGGAAAGAGCTCTGGGCAACCTGGTCCAGTTGAGGATGTCCCTGCTGACTGCAGAGGGGATTGGGCTGGATGAACTTTGGGGGTCCCTTCTGGCCCAGACTATTCTATGATTCTATGATTCTTTTGGGGGTACATGGAGATCGAACTCTAGAAGCTTCAGAGGTGCTGTCTAGGGACTTAGATGACTTTTGGAGGTCCCTTCCAACCCAGACCATTCTGTGATTCCGTAGTCTTCCCCTGGGATTTAAACTAGCACAAAGGATCATTGTTAGTGATAGAGCCAAAATAAAGAGCCAAGTGCTGGTTTGTTTTTCTGTGCCACAATGGCCCAGCTAGAGCTTCCACTCCACCAACACTCCTCATTGCCAGCACATGCACAGAGGCAGGGGGGAAAAATATAGCAAGTGGAAGCCACACAGCAAGTTAGTGCTTCTGTAAGATGGAACATGGATCTTTCCTTCAACATATGCTGAACCTTAGAGCTCAGCTCTGTGTCAGAAAATGCTGGGAATGCAGCCTAGAGAAGGGAGGAAAGACAGCCTGGTGTGTCTCTGAGCCGGCATACTGCGAGCCGAAGATTGCCAGAAGATAATTACAGCCGCTGCTGCTTCATACTTGCCTTTGCCTTTGCCTTTTAGTAGAAGGTAGATCACAGTAATAATAAATCCTTCTGTGTAAATGCAAAGCAGAGCTAAAAACGAAATGGATGTCGCGGGTTTGAGTTACCACTTTGGTTGATTTCTCTGCCAGCCCTGTGCCAGGAGCTGCCTCTAGCAAGCAGCCTAACTCCTTCCAGCTCCTCTTTCGTGAACGCCAGACACAAGCACCCTGACCTCCCTGCTCTGTTTTTTGTATGTCTCTGTGGTGGTTTGAGCCTTAACTGGGATTTAAGAGCTCAGATGAGGGGCATGGCTGAGAATCCCTCCCCTCCCTTCCTCTTTCCCAATCGAGAGGGAAAAAAAGGGAAGGAGCAAATCTACCGAGAAATAATTTGAAGTTGGTTTGGAAGTAGAGAGGTAAACATTTTCTTCAAACAAAACACACAAGCCCTATGAGGAGAGGCTAAGGGAGCTGGGGTTGCTTAGCCTGGAGAAGAGGAGGCTCAGGGCAGACCTTATTACTGTCTACAACTACCTGAAGGGAGGTTGTATCCAGGTGGGGGCTGGTCTCTTCTCCCAGGTAACCATCACCAGAACAAGAGGACACAGTCTCAAGCTGTGCCAGGGAAGGTTTATGCTGGATATTAGGAAGAAATTCTTCATGGAGGGAGTTACTGGCCATTGGAATGGGCTGGCCAGGGAGGTGGTGGAGTCACCATCACTGGAGGTGTTTAGGAAGAGACTGAATGGGGCACTTGGTGCCATGGTTTAGTTGATTAGATGGTGTTGGATGATAAGTTGGACTCGATGATCTCAAAGGTCTTTTCCAACCTGGTTTATTCTCATGACCTCCTCTGGACCTGCTCCATCATGTCCATGTCCTTCCCATACTGAGGCTCCAGACCTGCAGACAGCACTCCAGGTGAGATCTCACCAGAGCAGAGCAAAGTGTCAGGATCCCCTCTCTGGATCTCTGGCCACGCTGCTTTTGATGTAGCCCAGGCTGCCATTGGCCTTCTGTGCTGCAATCTCACACTGCCTGCTCATGTCCAGCTTCTCACCCACCAGCACCCCCATGTCCATTTCCTCAGGCCTGCTTTCTATCACCTCCTCCCCTAGGCTGTATTGATGGTGAGGAGGTGGAGAACCCTGCACTTGCTCTTGTTGAACCTCATTACTCACTTTTTAAGCAGGAAACAGAGAGCAACACTTCTGAGGGCAATCATGTTGTTTCCTCCGTTGGGTTTCCAGAGAGAAGGGCCATGCTTAGGGGGAGTGTGAAACTGATTTCAAATTCTACAAAGCACCTGTAGGTTGGTCACCAGCATTACTGCACTAACCCTTTCATTGCAATGTGACTGAATTACCCAACATTTCAATTTGCAGGAGCAAATGCTTTCATCTCTTCACTGGAAATATTTCCCTAAACAGTAAAACACCTCCAAAAGATGAATATCATAAATCAGCTCCGTGCCAGTCGAGCTACAACTGAGTAGTCCTCAGCAACACACTGGAGTTCTGTTAGGTGTTTAAGCAAAAGTTGGCAAGCCCTGTTAGAATAAAAATCCTGCATTTGCTTAACTCTAAACCAAAGAATTTGGTCCCTTCACAACTGTACAAGTCAAGCAGGACTCGAAGGCAATAAAGCCATCGCAGGTAATATTTTAATTCATCTGCTCAATAATTTCTATTTCTCGCCATTATTTTTACTTTATTGTACTTCCATAATCCCCTCAAACACATCTATAAAAGTTTACAGCCCCTTTCCAGCAGCATATGGTGTGTGTTGTGAGGAGAAGCGTGTTTATGAGCTGCAAGACAGGAGGAAAATAGAAGTGCCCTTATGGGACTGATGAAGGGAGACTTAACTATGCTTATGAGCTGAGATTTTGTGGTAGCCACCACGACCTGCCTAATCCTCAAGCATCCATGTTTCCACCAAAATTGCACTGCAGAATTACCTTGTCTTGGGTGAGAGTGTAAAGTTGCAATGCTTGAAACTGAAAGCAGGTTTGGTTGGCACCCAGTCCCTCTCACAGCAGCAATTCAAGGCAACAATGAAGGGCCACGAGGATGGGCAGAGGGCTGGAGCCCCTCTCCTGTGGAGACAGACTGAGGGAGTTGGGCTTGGTCAGTCTGGAGAAGAGAAAGCTTCAAGATGTAATTGTGGCCTTCCAGTGTCTGAAGGGGGCTACAAGAAAGCTGGGGAGGGACTTTTTAGGGTGTCAGACAGTGATAGGACTGGGGGGAATGGAGCAATACTAGAAATGGGTAGATTCAGATTGGATGTTAGGAAGAAGTTCTTCCCCATGAGGGTGGTGAGACACTGGCACAGGTTGCCCAGGGAGGTGGTGGAAGCCTTATCTCTGGAGGTTTTGAAGGCCAGGCTGGATGTGGCTGTGAGCAACCTGCTGTAGTGTGAGGTGTCCCTGCCCATGGCAAGGGGCTTGGAATGAGATGATCCTCGAGGTCCCTTCCAACCCTGACAATTCTGTGATTCTATGTTCTACATTTTAAGGATGGGCAGTATAAATAAGTAACATTATAGCTGATATGGTCCAGAATTCAACTACTTTGAACTCAACTGCAAGGTCTTGCCTTGGATGACCTAAAAAGAAGTATAGTTTCGGTGCCATGCTCCAGGCTTCCTCATGAATTCAGACATGCTGTCTAAAACAAGGTATTTTGTAGCTTTTGTCTATAAATAGATCACCAACCCAGGAAAAATACAACATAGTAATAGAAAAAACAAAAAAGTAGTAATTATTGCAAGCAGTCAAACAGGAAAAGAGACAAAATAACTGATGAAAGCACAGACCCATGACATGACATATCCTGACTAATATATGGGTTACACAAGTGACACACTTAAACTAAATAGTCCCAAAAGTGGCAGTGAAAAACAGAGCTGTGGCATATAAAAGAAAAGGGAATAAAATTAAAACCAAGTTCTGCATGGGACAGCAATGTGCCCTGGTGGCCAAGAAGGCAAATGGGATCCTGGGGTGCATTAAGAGGAGTGTGTTCAGCAGATCCAGGGAGGTTCTCCTCCCTATCTACTCTGCCCTGGTGAGACCTTACCTTGAGCACTGCATTCAGTTTTGTGCTCCCCAGATCAGGAGGGACAGGGATCTGCTCAAGAGAGTCCAACAGAGGGGTAGAAGGATGCTGAAGGGACTGCAGCACTGCCTGATGAGGAGAGGCTGAGAGCCCTGGGGCTGTTTAGTCTGGAGAGGAGAAGACTGAGAGGGGATTTGATCAATGTCTATAAATATCTGAGGGCTGAGGGTCAGGAAGGAAGGGAGAGGGACAGTCTGTGCTCACTTGTGCCCTGGGATAGGACAAGGAGCAATGAATGGAAACTACAGCACAGGAGGTTCCACCTCAACATGAGGAAGAAGTTCTTCACTGTGAAGGTCCCAGAGCACTGGAACAGGCTGCCCAGAGAGGTTGTGGAATTTCCTTCTCTGGAGACTTTCCAACCCTGTCTGGATGCATTCCTGTGCAACCCGCACTGGATTCTGTGGTCCTGCTCTGGCAGGGAGGGTGGACCTGAAGTCACCATCCCTGGAGGTGTTGAAGAAGGGATTGGACGCAGCACTTGGTGCCACGGTTTAGTCATGAGGACTTGGGTGACAGGTTGGACTCGAGGTCTTTTCCAACCTTATTGATTCTATGATTCTGTGATCTCCAGAGGTCCCTTCCAACTCCTAACATCCTGTGAGCCTGTGATCATGATCCTGTGAGTGATTTCATTAAAACTTGTCTGCTGAATTGAATGAAGGGCAAACAAGGTCTTAGCAATGCAAGGATTAGAGCCACCTTCTTAATAACAACTACAGGAGGTATTCTTAAACACCAGCCATCAGAGTAACCACGTGCAATCAGCCTGAATGAGAGCCCAAGAAATCAATAACATGCTTGCCAGGCCCCTTCAAACCATTACAGAGTCCCAATGTGCTGTGGAGCAGCAGATTACAGGCTGCCTGTAATTGTTCCCTGGAACAATCCAAACAGAGTTCCTGGGCCTTAATGAATTCTGTACAGCATGAATAGGTCAGCAAAGTGCAGAAATCTCTATTCTTAACTCCTACATGTATAAATGGTGTGCCCAGCAGCTCCCTTCACACAGTTGCCCTGTGCCAGTGTATGACTAATGGGCAATGAAACAGAAAGTCATTTTTAATCCATTTCTCCATAAAAACCTCAGGAATTATTGCTCTGACTGCTGAGGCATCCGTGTGGTTAGGTCAAAACCACACAAGATTACAGAAAAACCTTCAAGGTAACAACCTTTTTATAGCAATAAAAATAAAACAGGTGGGAAAGGACATAATCGTGTTCCTTAGGTATGATCTTAATCTGGAAGCAAACAGACATTGCAGCTGCATATTGTTAGATACTGTTGGCTCCAGTGGCTTATACTGAGTCACTCTCTGAGCACTGTTAGGATGTGGTGGCTTCCAAGGATAGCCCCTAGTGTGCAGCTGAAAGGGCCAGAGGCTGGCTTGTGCAGATCAGCCAGGACAAGGCTCCAAGTCCAGCAAATGCTGGTAGCAACCTGAAATTTCTCCCAGCAGTACTCAATGCATTCAAGGTTTAAAAGTCCTCCCTACCTTTAGTCTCTGAAAGCCAGCATGAGAGCTCCATCATTTCTACAAAAAGGCTTTCCTTCCAATCAGGATCAGACACTTTTCAGGTGGCTGAGCCCAGTGTCTGGAATGTCTGGGAAAAGTTGAGCATAAATGCAGCCCTACTAATTTGTTTAATACATTTGTCCAATAATATCCAAACCAGGAAGGACATGGACCTGATGGAGCAGGCCCAGAGGAGGGCCAGAAAAATGATGAGGGGGTTGGGAGCAGTTCTGCTAGGAGGACAGGCTGAGGGATCTGAGGGTGTTCAGCCTAGAGAAGGCTCCAGTGAGACCTAATATCAGCCTTCCAGTACTTGCAGGGGTACAAGAAGGATATAGAGGGACTGTTTGCAAAGACCTGCAGTGATGGGACATGGGGCAATGGTTTGAAATGAGACAAGAGCAGATTTAGATTGTATATCAGGAAGAATCTTTACTGTGAGGGTGGTGGAACACTGGAAGAGGTTGCTCAGGAAGGTGGTTGGGGCCCTATTCCTGGAGATATTCAAGGAGAGGCTGGACAAGGCTCTGAGCAACATGTTCTAATGGAGAATGTCCCTGGTGACTGCAGAGGGGGTTGGACTGGATGAGCTTTGGAGGACCCTTCCAGCCCAGAGCATTCTGTGATTCTATGATTCTATTTTGCTCCTGCTTTTCCTGAATACTTCATTTTTCCTATACACCCCTACCCCTCCAGTTCAACTCATCAGCTTGGTTGAGTTGTCACTCTACATCATAAAATCCCCCTCACTCAACTGATTGGAGTGTTTCTAAACCACTGAGTTTCCCTACATCATCATTTAGGCAGGACATGTGGACACTTGAGAGTTTAAGCTTCTTGAGCCTCTCCCCATAAACCACTCCTTCTAGTTTTCTTGTACATCTGTGCATGTCACCACACCTAGGGCTGTCCTTAAGGGCCAAATCTGTTCCTGAGAGAGTTAGGAGATGTTGTACTCAAAGGTCCTCTCCAAACTACCACAAGAATAACTCAGTTCTCAGAAACCAGGCTGAAAATGAGTATGTTCTCTGCTGTCTATGATTAACACCACTGACTTTGTTTTGCCCTGTCCTTGCACAAAGCACTGTGGTGCACCCAGCACCTTGCTGCCCATGTAAATGTCTTTCTTAGGTGAGAAGTTTAAAGTGCCAATGATGCTTTCAGAAGCTATAAACCCAGGTCTTTACTTGCATGTCAGTAAGTAGATATGGGACTAGAAGCTTAAACAAAATGGGAAACCAAATACAAAAGTGTCCTGCTAGGAATAGCTGCCTGTAGACATGGAAGAGTCATTTATAGAATCATAGAATTGTCAGGGTTGGAAGGGACCTCAAGGATCAGCCAGTTCCAAGCCCCCTCCCATGGGCAGGGACACCTCACACTACAGCAGGTTGCTCACAGCTACATCCAGCCTGGCTCTAAAAACCTCCAGGCATAAGGTTTCCAACACATCCCTGGGCAACCTGTGCCAGTGTCTCACCACCCTCACGGGGAGGAACTTCTTCCTGACATCCACTCTGAATCTACCCATTTCTAGTTTTGCTCCATCCCCTCCCCAAGTCCTATCACTCTGTGACACCCTGAATAGTCCCTCCCCAGCTTTCTTGTAGCCCCTTTCAGATATTGGAAGGCCACAATAAGGTCTCCTTGGAGCCTTCTCTTCTCCAGACTGAACAGCCCCAACTCTCTCAGTCTGTCTGTGTAACAGAGGAGCTCCAGGAGGTCATCCTCTTGGCCCTTTTCTGGACACATTCCAGCACCTCCAGATCCTTCCTGTAATAGGGGCTCCAGAACTGGACACAGTGCTCCAGGTGGGGTCTCACCAGAGTGGAGCAGAGGGGGAGAATCACCTCCCTCACCCTGCTTGCATAGATGTTCCTAAGCCATCTGTATGGCTGTCAGATAGAGCCTGCAACTCTGTAAGGCTACATTGTGTGCAGTATCAAACGTTTTAACAGTGCTTAATGAATAAAAAGATGGTTAGAAGTACTGCTTAGAAATACACAGTATTGTTAATAAATGACTTTGCTGGCTAGGGGTGTAGATTTCAGGGGAAGAATTTCATGTCATCAGGTTGCCAGACGAGTAATTATAGCTTCCATTTTGAAAGACACAACTTTGCTTTCACGGATGCAATTTGCATCAAAATCTGCACTTAGGAAATCAGGGAGAAGAGTTTTGCACATGTAAATTAATTGCTGACACATTTTTCTGGTGCTTGAACCACAGACAACAAACTATCAATCACCACTGACCAGGGCTCTTTACTCAGAGAGGACACAGAGTATAAGGCTCTGAAGCTAATACCAGTCCCACGAATAGCTCAGCATCCTAAGCATCCTTAAACTCCATGAGTTTCACCTTACAAAGAATAATCTTTGTACCAGCAGTAAAAGCTGGTACAGAACTGAAGAAAGAGGGAGGGAGAGGGGGAGAGAGAGAGAGAGAGTGATTTGCTCTCAATGAATATGAAAAAGCTGATCCCTGCCATTGAGGAAAATTCTTGCACCAGCAAGTGCTGACTGATTGCAATGAGGAATGCTTTATCACCAAGATCCAGACACCCTTCCATATGGTGATTATTATTCCTGTCATGACCTTCTGGTCATCAAGCCACAGTGCCTTTTGTCATGAAACAACTATCCAATAAGGAATAATCTAGGAATAAGCCTGTAGAATAATATCTTCTACTTGCGTATACACACAGCAGGAGGAGGAAAATCTTCTTCCTATGAGTTATTACCTGCCCTAATCCACTTTGGAAAATAGCAGTATTTCCCTAATTTTCTGAAGCATGCAAGCACATTTTTCACAACCCACAGATACCTGAGTAGCTCAGCCCACAGCTGAAAGCAAATCTGGAAGATCTCTCAGGTACTAACAAATAGTCCAACATCACCATCAAACCCGCGGCAGCAGAGGAATTGTCAAACCTTCCCATTAAAATTTGATAAGGGCATGCAAAGCTTGCCTCTGTGTTTAATTTGATTTCCTCTCCTATAAAGCTGAGAGCTGGCCTAATTCTATGCCTAGTGCTATTCTTGGAGGAACAGCTCTGACAGAGGTAACACATGTACAACACCCCAACAAGCAGCACACACCACCTAGTACAATTCGCTCTGTTTTGGTTGCCATACAACAAAAGTAATTCCTCCACTGTCCAGAGGAATATTATCCAGGCACAACATCCTGCAGAATCCATTTATCCTTCCACACACTCTTTTGTTACTGGCTTTTCTAATTGAGACAGGGGCTGCCACTCTGCATTTGAAGACAGCATGCACTGTGCTGAAAGCATCCAGAGAAGAAAAATTCTTCCCTGCGATGGTGGTGAGACACTGGAACAGGTTGCCCAGGGAGCTGGTGGCAGCCTCATCCCTGGAGGTTTTGAAGGCCAGGCTGGATGTGGCTGTGAGCAACCTGCTGTAGTGTGAGGTGTCCCTGCCCATGGCAAGGGGCTTGGAATGAGATGACCCTTGAGGTCCCTTCCAACCCTGACAATTCTATGATTGCATGATTGTGTGATTCTACAAGAAGGGCTGGGAACCCTTGCTCATGAAAAGCCACACCTGCCCACATAGGCCTGTTCATCTTTCTGTCATACAATCACAGAATCAGCCAGGTTGGAAAAGACCTCAGAGATAATCAAGTCTGACTTGACACCTAATACCTAACACCTCCTGACAAGTATCACAGTAACACAGTATCACCAAGTTTGGAAGAGACCTCAAAGATCATCAAGTCCAACCTGTCACCACAGACCTCATGACTAGACCATGGCACCAAGTGCCACATCCAATCCCCTCTTGAACCCCTCCAGGGATGGTGACTCCACCACCTCCCTGGGCAGCACATTCCAATGACGAACGACTCTCTCAGTGAAGAACTTGCTCCTCACCTCGAGCCTAAACTTCCCCTGGTGCAGCTTGAGACTGTGTCCTCTTGTTCTGGTGCTGGTCCCTAGAGAGAAGAGACCAACCCCTTCCTGGCTACAGCCACCTTTCAGGTAGTTGTAGAGAGCAATGAGGTCTCCCCTGAGCCTCCTCTTCTCCAGGCTAAACAATCCCAGCTCCCTCAGCCTCTCCTTGTAGGGCTTGTACTCAAGGCTTCTCAACCATGGCTCCATGCACCACATCCAATCCCTTTTTGAACACTTCCAGGGATAGTGTCTCCACCACCTCCCTGGCCAGCCCATTCCAAGGGCCAATTACTCTTTCTGTGAAGGAGTCCTTGCTGCTTATGTAGATCATGGTTTAGCCATGAGGTCTGTGATGATGGTTTGGACTTGATGATCTTTGAGGTCTCTTCCAACCTTGGTGAGTCTGGGATTCTGTGATCACCTAACACAAGGGCTGCTTGGACTGGCTTCCTCCAGCCAGCAAGCTAAGCTTAAGCAACTCACAACACCTACCGAACCGCGCAGAGTGAAAAATTAACGGTGTCGGAGGATGATGATGATGCACAGAGACGTCAGCTGTGACACTGGGGAGAGGAAGCAGGGCTAAGTGTGCATGGTTAAAATGAAAAGATGTCAAAAAAAAAAAGGGAAAAAAAAAAAAACACCAAGGCAGCATAATAATAGTGCAATTTATCCTTGCTAAACGTGCTGCGCTGTGCTATAATTAAATATGAAAACCTAAATTTATCTCTGTGTTCGGCTGTCATTAACTTAACAGGGAGTGCACATGTTCTAATCCAATGGCTTTTTTCCCCCCCCCCCCCCCCTCCATGTGCAGCATATTAAAATGTATATTAGCCTCAAGGTGCATAAACACAAAATAATAGACCAAAGGTTTTGGCCTGTGGAGAAAAAAAACCCGTGCTCAAAGGCCGTCAAGTAGCTGGTGATGCAGGGGAGACACTCACTTAGCCTCATTAAGCCAAAGCTCTCTTTTGCTTGTCTTTTGTTCTGCATGACAGCAGCCTCTTTGTTGTATAATAATTCATTCCAAGTTCGTTCCAAGCTACCAAAACTGGTGAACTGTGGCCATTTTAATGAGCAGTATTGGTGGTATGCATAATCTGGGAGCCACGTGGACCAGGCAATCACAGAGCGCCGCAGCCAGCAAAATGAGATACTGTCGAAATCACAGATTTGTCAAGTTGTTTTTGGACAGGGTATTATAATAAGCACTAAAATATGCATCTTATTACTCTGCATCTGCCAGTCAAAGATCACTGTAATGAATGCATGCTGCAGGGTATGACCAGGCCATTTCCCTAAGTAAAACAAACTGCAGAGCACACACACACACACACATAAAAAAAGAGAGAGAGAGAATTATGTATTTTTGGCAGTGCCTAGATTGTTGTTTGGGGTTTATTTTTTGGGGTGTTTTTTGTTTTTAATCCTTTTGCAGTGGGGGTTGGCTTTTCCCAGCTTGCTGTCCATTGCCAAGCAGTGAACACACTAAACCCGCCACAGCCAAGGAGTAAAGGTGGATGCATTGTTTCTTAATGGCCACACTTACTGGCTGGGAATGGGAAACTTTAAACACAACAAATGTGGCATACAGTTCATGGAAAGATCACACAGATTAAACAACTCTAAATCCATTTTAATAAGCCCAGTTCCTCTTCTTCCCCACCCCCTCCTCACCCCCCACCCCCAATCTGCTTCTACCACATCTGGCTTCGCCTTTTGGGAAGATACATTTTAGGTATTTTAGTATTGTGGTAGGTTGAAATTGCACCCCCCCCCAACTCATTTGGAGAAGTACCCTCCAAATAAAAATCACTCAGCCCAGCTGGGTTTGGGATGGAAGCTAATGAAGCTCTATTTACAAGTAAACTAAAATCTAGGCATATGAAATGCAATGAATGTGTACAAAATAGACAATAGATGTGCAAGATAGAGATATGTACGATTTATAAACAACACAGAAACTCCTCTGAACCCCTGGATGGATCCAGGGAACCATTCACCTCCTCCCCCACTCCATTCCTCCTTCCTGTTACCTCACACAGTAGTCAAAAGAGAGATCCCCTGGCAAGGCCATTGGAGAGAGAGAGATGTTGCAAGCAGAGGCAACAGAAGAAAAGAGAAAGAAAGGTTTATGCCCCTACTCTATTACCCCATTAGCAATCCAATTAATTATATCATAGAATCACAGAGTTGTCAGGCTTGGAAGGGACCTCAAGGATCATCCAGTTCCAACCCCCCTGACATGGGCAGGGACACCTCACACTACAGCAGGTTGCTCACAGCCACATCCAGCCTGGCCTTAAACACCTTCAGGCATGAGGCTGGCACCACCTCCCTGGGCAACCTGTTCCAGTGTCTCACCACCCTCATGGGGAAGAACTTCTTCCTAACATCCAATCTGAATCTACCCAATTCTAGTTTTGATTTCCCCCCCCTGCCAATTTCTATCTTTTTCTCCATATATAGACCTTAGCATTATTTTCCCTTTACATCCAATGCTAATTTATGTTACTTTCAGTCTTTGCAGTCAGGCACTAGGCTCTGGTTCCCCCTTCAAACTGTTGACAAGTCTCTATGAGAAACATCAAGGTAGATAACCACAGTTGGTCTTTGTTTTTTGGTGTGGTTTTTTTTTTCTATAAATTGGAATTTCTTACAATTGCTTTCAGCTTGCAAATGGTTCACCCATGACAGCCAACCTGCTAAGCATGACTAGTGCAGTGCAGTTAAGAGGTCTGGCACTCCCCAAGAATCTACTGGTGATGCTCCAAAGAGGAATAGAATAGAATAGAATAGAATAGAATAGAATAGAATAGAATAGAATAGAATAGAATAGAATAGAATAGACCAGGTTGGAAGAGACCTTCAAGATCATCGAGTCCAACCTATCATTCAACACAATCTAATCAACTAAACCATGACACCAAGCACCCCATCAAGTCTCTTCCTAAACACCTCCAGTGATGGCAATTCCACTACCTCCCCAGGAAGCCCATTCCAATGGCCAATCACTCTCTCTATGAAGAATTTCTTCCTAACATGCAGCTTAAACCTCCCCTGGTGCAGCTTGAGACTGTGTCCTCTTGTTCTGGTGCTGATTGCCTGGGAGAAGAGATCAGCCCCCACCTGTATCATGGAGAAACAGTCATAGAATCATAGAATTGTGACAGGTGGAAAAGCCCTCCATAATCATCAAGGCCAACCATCCATCAACCAACACAGATTCATAGATCAACCACCCCCCTGGATCAGCCTGCTCCAATGCCTGACCACTCTCACATCCTCCCACCCAGAGCTAGGCCTGTGGAGATCTTCCATTGTGTCAGAGAAGGAGATGAAAGACTGCAAGGGGGAAGCAGGGCTTACTTCCTCAGCTGTCTGCAGATGCTGTTCAGATACATTTTGGCAGAGCCCTATTTTCAGAAGCATATGAAGCAAGGAGGAAGGAGAAGGGCCTGGAGCAGCTGGGCTATGAGGAGGGGCTGAGGGAGCTGGGGGTGTTCAGGCTGGAGAAGAGGAGGCTGAGGGAGACCTCATTGATCTCTACAGCTCCCTTAAGGGAGGTTGGAGTGAGGAGGGGACAGCGTCCTTGGTGGCAAGTGAAATCACCAGAGGAAATGGTTCCAAGCTGCAGCAGGGGAGGTTCAGGCTGGAGGCTAGGAAATATTGCTTCCCAGAGAGGGTTCTGAGACATTGGAATGGTCTGCCCAGGGCAGTGCTGGAGTCACCACCCCTGGAGATGTCTAAGCATCCTGTGGGGCTGGTGCTTAGGGACACGGTTTGGTGCTGACCCTGCAGTGCTGGGTGGAGGGTTGGACTGGATGAGCTTGGAGGTCTCTTCCAAGCAGATGTCTTCTGTGATTCTGTAACAGTACCTGAGTGTGCTGATGCACAGTTCCCAAAATATCCTAAACTAAGAGGTCTCTTGATAATAGTGGCTTACACTGAAGAGGGAGAGGCTGGGGAGGGACTTGTAGGATATCAGGTAGTGATAGGACTAGGGGGAATGGAATGAAGCTGGAGGTGGGGAGATTCAGGCTGGAAGTGAGGAGGAAGTTCTTCCCCATGAGAGTGGTGAAGCCCTGGAATGGGTTGTCCAGGGAGCTGGTTCAGGCCCTGTCCCTGGAGGTGTTTAAGACCAGGCTGGAGGAGGCTCTGGGCAGCCTGATCTAGTGTGGGGTGTCCCTGCCCATGGCAGTGGGCTTGGAACTAGATGATCCTCGTGGTCCCTTCCAACCCTGACTGATACTGTGATACTGTGTTAAAAAAAGCCTGCTGCTAAATGCAAGATATGAAACATCCATATGTATTCAGCTCTTGCTATAAACCCACACCTACCAGCCCAGTTCACTGCTGTATTTTTAATGTTTATCTACCATGTATGGAGGCCACTGCATTAAGTATGTTTTTTATAGCTGCCATTAGGTGGAAGTTTATACAGAAAAAAGCCCACTGCACCAGCTCTGTGACAACCAGCTGACACCAGTGCATTTCTGGGATATAATCACTTCAGCTCTCTGGAGTAGGATCAGTGAGCACCTAATAAAAAAGAGCCCTGTAATAAACAGACAAGGTGAGACAGTGACTACACACAAGAGATCAAATTGCCCCTCTGGGGAATAGTGTACCTTATTCAGGTACCTGGTGAGAACAGTCACCTTTATCACTGCTGCTCCTGTGTCTTCCTGAGCAAGCCAGGACTGTGATTTTAAAAGCTAATTCTGTTAATTTGGGATTATAAGGATGCCACCTTTGCTCTCCCTCTATTTTAGGCAGCCACCTTAACAACTTTGGGTTGTGAGAGCATGCTCTACATCCTCCCCGCCTGCCTGATTGCACTAGGCACTTGATCCCAGTCCTCAATTCATGCTGAGGTAAGTGTGCCTGGTGCAGCAGTTCCTCCTCGAGGGAGCCAGGGAGGAGAGGGGAGTGTCATCATTCCATTGCCCTGCTTTCATCTCGCTGCTGAGATTTGCAAGCTGAGATTACAGCTCAGACAGGCTGACAAGGTTGATTCCATGCACTTAATGGCAAGGTGATATTAATGACAATCATCTGTGCCAAGGCTTCAAAGCAGGGCCTTCCCCAGAAAAATAAAACAAAATTAACAGACCCCCAACTAAATAAGACATCAGAAAAGCTATGAGGAAGGAAGTGCAGGAGTCTGGCTTTGTCCAGCCTTCTGATTCTCAGGGCTTGAGAGCAGCCCTGAAGCAAAGGACTTGGGGGTGCTGGTGGATGAGAAGCTCAACATGAGCCAGCAGTGTGCACTTGCAGCCCAGAGAGCCAACCAGAGCCTGGGCTGCAAGAAGAGAAGTGTGGCCAGCAGGTTGAGGGAGGTGATTCTCCCCCTCTGCTCCACTCTGGTCAGACCCCACCTGGAGCACTGAGACCAGTTCTGGAGCCTCTGTTACAGGAAGGATCTGGAGGTGCTGGAAGGTATCCAGAGAAGGGCCACAAGGATGAGCAGAGGGCTGGAGCTCCTCTCCTATGACAGACTGAAGGAGTTGGGGCTGTTCAGTCTGGAGAAGAGAAGGCTCCAAGGAGACCTGCTTGTGGCCTTCCAGTGCCTGAAGGGGGCTACAAGAAAGCTGGGGAGGGACTTTTTAGGGTGTCAGGGAGTGATAGGACCAGGATGAATGGAAAAAAAATAGAAAGGGGTAGGTTCAGACTGGATGTTAGTAAGAAATTCTTCCCCATGAGGGTGGTGAGACAGCGGAAAGGGTTCCCCAGGGAGGTCGTGGAAGTCTCATCCCTGGAGGTTTTGAAGTCCAGGCTGGATGTGGCTGTGAGCAGCCTGATGTAGTGTGAAGTATCCCTGCCCATGGCAGGGGCTCAGAACTAGATAATCCTTGAGGTCCCTTCCAACCCTAACAATTCTATGATGCAGCACCTGTGCTAGGAGTGTCTGTGGAGCAGTTATGGGTAAAGGTACAACCCCAGGAAAGAATTCATAAAATTGGTGGAGCTATGGAAAATGGTCTCAGCTGCTGACTGGAATCCATGACTGAGGTTAGCATTCCTGGTAGAGGCAGTGGAGTACCACCAGTGACATCTTGAACAATGGCAAGTATTGACTGCAGCAGCAGCTGCTGTGCCAGCAAAAGATGAAAAGCCTATTGAAAAGGCTACCAGGAAGTATTCACTGGCTGGCTCAGAGATATGAATTTAGAGAATTAACCAGGTTGGAAAAGACCTTCAAGATCATCAAGTCCAACCTATCACCCAGCACCATCTAATCAACTAAACCATGGCACTGAGTGCCTCATCCAGTCTCTTTTTAAACCCTTTCAGGGATGGTGACTCCACCACCTCCCTGGGCAGCACATTCCAAGGGCCAGTCTCTGTGAAGAATTTCTTCCTCACATCCAGCCTAAACCTCCCCTGGCACAGCTTGAGACTGTGTCCTCCCCTTCCGTCCCTGGTTGCCCTGGAGAAGAGCCCAACTCCCACATGGCTGCAGCCTCCCCTGAGCCTCCTCCTCTCCAGGCTAAACAACCCCAGCTCTCTCAGCCTCTCCTCACAGGGCTTGGGCTATATACCAAAACAAATCCCATTCTGCAACAATGAAAAAAATAAAACCAGCCCTCAAGCTTCCCAAATATTTTCCAATGCTATAATGCTTCTCAGATGTTAAGGACAATAAATTACCAGACGAAAGTATTAGCTTCATTAATGCAGAAGCATGAACAGGTGCTAACCAACACGATTCTCTTTTACAGCCTACAGTTGGTATGCTTGCAAGTAAACTGGTGTTACATTACACTACTGAGCACAGTATTTTTAGTGCTCTTGCTGTTTGGGAAGGAAATGGTTGTGATCAATGTAGCAATGGACAGTGATAACCACGCAGTTTTTTATCTGGTGACTACATGGTAAGACAGCTTCAATTTGATGTCAGGTGTACTAGTTAGAAGGAAGTATTTATCCTTTAGGTTACTCTAGTCATAAAATACTATGGTATTAGAATAGAATAGAACAGAATAGAATAGAGTAGAGTAGAGTAGAGTAGAGTAGAGTAGAGTAGAGTAGAGTAGAGTAGAGTAGAGTAGAGTAGAGTAGAATAGAATTAACCAGGTTGGAAGAGAACTTGGAGATCATTGAGTCCAATCTATCATCCAACACCATCTAATCAACTAAACCATGGCACTAAGCACCCCATCCAGTCTCTTCCTAAACACCTCCAGGGATGGTGACTCCACCACCTCCCTGGGCAGCACATTCCAATGGGCAATTACTCTCCCTATGAAGGATTTCTTC
The DNA here is from genome assembly GCF_014839835.1 of Dryobates pubescens. Taxonomy (NCBI): domain Eukaryota; kingdom Metazoa; phylum Chordata; class Aves; order Piciformes; family Picidae; genus Dryobates; species Dryobates pubescens. Next base: position 35,922,629 of record NC_071622.1, on the reverse strand, counting down.
CTAACATGTAGCCTAAACCTCCCCTGGTGCAGCTTGAGACTGTGTCCTCTTGTTCTGGTGCTGGTTGCCTGGGAGAAGAGACCAACCCCCACCTGGCTGCAACCTTGAACGCCCTGGCATAGTGGAAGTGATCACCAACTGGCCAGAGGATGCTGACTTTGGAATGCCACCAGAGCAGACAGTGACCTGTGCTGAGGAGGGTCCCCTGAGTCTTGAGATCGGGGGGACAACACCATGGGGAGGGGGGCACACCATGTGGCTTAGTTGGTAGAGCATAAGACTCTTAATGGCAAGATTGCAGGTTCAAGCCTGCAGCAGGCAGCAGTGTCTTCCTTTTATACCCTAGCTGGGCAGGGAGGGGGAGTGGAACAGACTCAGTTTCCCAGGGAGAAAACACCCTGCAGGGAGGGCAAAGCACCCACAAGCCCTCCACCCTGTTTTTTTTGTCAGGATGGGTGTCAACCCACCACACACATTTTACTCCCTAACATACACATTCCTACACATTTCTTTTATACAGCCTATCAACAGGCTATCTTAATTGTTGGGGTTTTTTTTGTTTGGTTTTATTTTCTCCAAAGCTTTTTAGCTAATTTATTTTAGAAAGATGTGGCAGTTTTAGGCTATGCCTTTAAAAGTTAGCTGCAGATTTCGAGCAGAAAAGTAAAGAGAAATATCAAATAATTCACTATTGGGTGTACAAAGGAAAACAAAAGATTATTCTGAATGAATTTCACTGGACAGAATATCTGGTATAGAAGCAAGTGTTTTATAAACATCCCACACATTTTGCTTCCATCCCCATTCCTTTCTTTTCTCCTGTGGTTCTAGTTGCTTTGGCTGTTCTGGTGGGGAGATCATAGTATCAGTCAGGGTTGGAAGGGACCACAAGGATCATCTAGTTCCAACCCCCCTGCCATGGGCAGGGACACCCCACCCTAGATCAGGCTGGCCAGAGCCTCATCCAGCCTGGGCTTAAACACCTCCAGGGATGGGGCCTCAACCACCTCCCTGGACAACCCATTCCAGGGCTTCACCACTCTCATGGTGAAGAATTTCCTCCTCACTTCCAGCCTGAATCTCCCCACCTCCAGCTTCATTCCATTCCCCCTAGTCCTATCACTACCTGATATCCTGAGAAGTCCCTCCCCAGCCTTCTTGTAGCCCCCTTCAGATATTGGAAGGCCACAATAAGGTCACCTTGGAGCCTTTTTTTTCCCCAGACTGAACACCCCCAACTCCTTCAGTCTGTAACTCTTTCAGTCTGATAACGCTGGCCTTGCAGATAAGAACACCAACACTGCTTTTCTTCCAGCTTCTCTCTCTCTCTTTTGGTACAAGGGGGTGTGGGAGGTTTGGGGAGGGCAGGCAGTGGAGCAGCCTCCCTGGTTGTTTTGACCAGGGTGGGGTTTCCATGCTGTTTTCTGATTGTAAATACCTGTATAATACTGTCAATCCTTTATATTTTGCACATGTTCATTGCATTCCATTGTGGAGTGCAGTTTTTGCTTTGAAAATACAGCTTCCATTTGCTTCCCACTGGGACTGGTCGTGCTTAGTTAATGTGAATGGGAAACTCCAACCCACCACCAAAGAGAGCCAGAAGTGTGTGCTATGAATTCCTGCCAGGCAAGCCAGATATTTGTGTTTGAATCCAGATGAAACCTACAGTACTTAACTCAATTTACTAGGCACAAGTACATGAAATCCAATATTGATAATAATTTATGAAGATAAGAACAGCGATTCCTATAACATTGCAAACAGTTTATCATAACATAATTAGTTACACTACTAACACTGCTGAGTCACAGCCTTGCTAATTATGATATTATAAATATTAATGATATCAAGCCTTTGTATTTGATTGCCCCTAGTAGGTTCATTTATCACAGCATTTGCCTTTACCTGTCTCGCATTAGGTTTCTTCCTTTCCCCTGGAATCTTCATCCCTGGACAAACAGCCATCCTGAGCTCATGTTTAAAATCTATCACTAGCTTGTCAGTGATCCAGTCTGGTTAACTGTCTATGTTATTGCTTAGTAGCAATGATCCCATGATATAATTCAGTGCTAAGGGCAATCAGGCACACAATCAGTTGTATTCTGTGTGCCTTATTAGTTTTAAATGACACAGAATCACAGAAACACTCAGGTTGGAAAAGACCCTCAGGATCACCAAGTCCAGCCCAGAACCCTGCTCTACAAGGGTCACCCCTAAACCATAGCCCCAAGTACCACATCCAAACTACCTTTAAACACATCCAGGCTTGGGGACTCCACCACCTCCCTGGGCACCACATTCCAATGCCTTGGAACTCTTGCTGGGAAAAAATTCTTCCTATTGTCCAGTCTAAACCTACCCTGCTGCAGCTTGAGGCTGTTCCCTCTTGTTCTAGCACTAATTATCTGTGTGCTGGGTTACACCCATCCTTGATGGGAGCTGAAAGAGCCCAGCCCCCAGGTGGATAAAAAAAAGCTTGATCCAGGTGGGCAGAGAGAGGTTTGGTTTTCCCCTTCCCAGGAGGTGGGGTCTCCTGGGTCAAAGGTGGTCCACTCCCCCTTTCTGTCCAGCAAGCCTATAAGAATGGCAGACATCTTTTATTGCTCTCTCTTTGCTTGCCTTGCCTGCTCAAGAGAAATCATCATGTGCTGCTTCTTGCACTGACTGCATGGTTGGGGTCTGTTCTCCAAGCTGCATCCATGCTTTCTAAAGAACTGAATCCACTTACACCCAGGGAAATACAAGGCCATCCAGGCTTGCTTTTGTGTATTTTCCTATTTATCCTTATCCCTCACCCTTGTGAACCCTCCCTGTTGTTGCTATCTATATATATTGTTAAAAAAAATACCTTTTCTACTTCCAAACCAATTCCAGACTATTTCTTTCGTGACTTTACCTTCCCTTTCCCCTACCTTTTTTGTTTTACCTTAGCAGAAAAAAAAGGGGGGAAGGGGAGGGATGAATCTCTATCTGTCACCACTTGGGCTTCTAGACTCCTGGTAAAGTTCAAACCAGCACAACCTGTGAGAAGAGATCAGCACCAACCTCTCCACAATCTCCTTTCAGGTAGCTGTAGAGTGTCACAAGGTCTCCCCTCAGCCTCCTGTTTGAAACCAAGCAGCCCCAGCTCCTTCAGTTGCTCTTCACAAGACTCCAGGCCCTTCCCCAGCTTCATTGCCCTCTTCTGCATTCACTCCAGCACCTCCATCTCTCTTCTACTGAGGTGCCCCAAAAACTGAACACAGCACTTGCGGTGTGGCCAAAGCTCTGTCTGTCGGAGCCAGGCAGACGCAGCTACGCAGGGCTTTGTTTTTCACTCTTTTTCATGTGACCTGTTTCAGGGTAAGACTCTTCTGAATTACAAAATGCTTCCTTAAGGCATCATTACTGGTGCAGTGACAAGCAGAAGAGACTAAGAAGTACAATTATCACAGTATCACAGTATAACCAAGGTTGGAAGAGACCCCAAGGATCATCAAGTCCAACCTGTCCCAACAGACCTCACAACTAGACCATGGCACCAAGTGCCACGTCCGATCTCCCCTTGAACACCTCCAGGGACAGTGACTCCACCACCTCCCTGGGCAGCCCATTCCAATGACGAACGACTCACTCAGTGAAGAACTTTTTCCTCACCTCGAGTCTAAACCTCACCTGGCACAGCTTGAGACTGTGTCCCCTTGTTCTGGTGCTGGTTGCCTGGGAGAAGAGACCAACCCCTTCCTGGCTACAACCACCTTTCAGGTAGTTGTAGAGGGCAATGAGGTCACCCCTGATCCTTCTCTTCTCCAGGCTAAACAATCCCAGCTCCCTCAGCCTCTCCTCATAGGGCTTGTGCTCAAGGCCTCTCCCCAGCCTTGTTGCCCTTCTCTGGACACGTTCAAGTGTCTCACTGTCCTTCTTAAACTGAGGGGCCCAGAGCTGGACACAGGACTCAAGGTGCGGCCTAACCAATGCCAAGTACAGGGGCAGAATGACCTCCCTGCTCCTGCTGGCCACACTATTCCTAATGCAGGCCAGGATGCCATTGGCCCTCTTGGCCACCTGGGCACACTGCTGGCTCATGTTTAGGTGGGTGTCAATCATCACCCCCAAGTCCCTCTCTGTTTGGCAGCTCTCCAGCCACTCTGACCCCAGCCTGTAGCTCTTCATGGGGTTGCCGTGGCCAAAGTGCAGCACCTGGCACTTGGACTTGTTGAATGCCATGCCATTGGACTCTGCCCATCTGTCCAGTTGGTCGAGGTCCCTCTGCAGAGCCTTTCTACCCTCTAACTGACTAACATCTGTTCCCAACTTGGTGTCATCTGCAAACTTGCTGATGACTGACTCAACCCCCTCATCCATATCATCAATGAAGATGTTAAAGAGGATGGGGCCGAGCACTGATCCCTGGGGGACGCCACTGGTGACTGGCCGCCAGCCGGATGTGGCACCATTCACCACCACTCTCTGGGCTCAGCCCTCCAGCCAGTTCCTAACCCAGCACAGAGTGTTGCGGTCCAAACCACGAGCTGACAGCTTAGCTTGGTTGGTTGGGTTTGCATTCGGAAGGACCTGAGCGAGCAGCCGAGGCTGCTCGCCTGCCGGCGGCTGGCTGGCTGGTCGGTAAAAAAGCAAAGCAACACAGCTGTAAAGATTTACAGCAGATTTCTCCTCCAGGAGCTGGAAAATGCCATGCATGTTTCTACAGGTGTTAAAGGAAGGCGGTTTAGGTATAACCCTTTGAGCCTGGCTTAACTGCTTAACATAAGCAGATGAAAATGAAACTGCTTAGATCTTGTTTTATTTTTAAGCAGTGTATTATCCAGAGCTTTAGGAACAGGATTGTCTTTTCTCCTGGAACGCAATGTTGTAATTTTCAGAGCTCCACAGAGAACAACAACAATATAGGAGACTCTAATCTCATGCTAAATCCAGCTCCAGTCGTCGGCAACGGCAAGCGGAGATTTGGAGGCGTTTGACACTCCAAATCCTATCCTTTTGTAATTCTTTCCTTTCGACAACAGTTTCAACGTTGCTATATCAGATTTTTGGAAGGATAATCAATAGGCATGTTGTATAACTGAAATCAGTCTTCAAAGTGATCCCCTCGAGGAACCAGAAACAAAAGCTCAGCCTCCCTGCTGGGCAGGTATTTTGCTTAGAGCAGTAGGCAGTGGAGCATCAGTAGGAGGCCAGTTAGAACTCCCTGCTTCTCAGCATGGATCTGCTGGTGACCTGGTGGGAGGGGTCTGCAGCCCTTATGGGTCTGCAACTCACACACACAGAATCACCAAAGGTTGGAAGAGACCTCAAAGATCATCAAGTCCAACCTGTCTCCACAGACCTCATGACTAAACCATGGCACCAAGTGCCACATCCAATCCCCTCTTGAACACCTCCAGGGACGGTGACTCCACCACCTCCCTGGGCAGCACATTCCAATGGCTAACAACTCTCTCTGGGAAGAACTTTTTCCTCACCTCCAGCCTAAACTTCCCCTGGTGCAGCTTGAGACTGTGTCCTCTTGTTCTGGTGCTGGTTGCCTGAGAGAAGAGACCAACTCCCTCCTGTCTACAACCTCCCTTCAGGTAGTTGTAGACAGCAATAAGGTCTCCCCTGAGCCTCCACTTCTCCAGGCTAAATAATCCCAGCTCCCTCAGCCTCTCTTCATAGGGCTGTGCTCAAGGCCTCTCCCCAGCCTTGTTGCTCTTCTCTGGACACATTCAAGTGTCTCAATGTCTTTCTTAAATTGAGGGCCCCAAACTGGACGCAGGACTCAAGGAGGGAACTACTAGGGCAGAGGAAAGACAGTCCAGAGGTTAGGATTTCAGAGGGACCAGCGTTTGTGTCCATATTCCACCACAGCCTTTCTAGGTTTAAACAATCTTGTGGAATTTATTACATTATTCATAATCACTGCTATTCACCTGAAGCTTCTCTGCCTTGCAGAGGGTCTGGGACTCCGCAGCCACGAATCACAGAATCATAGAATTATTAGGGCTGGAAGGGACCTCAAGGATCATTCAGATCATCTAGGGAAGAATCACCTCCCTCGACCTGCTGGCACACTTCTCTTGCTGCAGCCCAGGCTCTGGCTGGCTCCCTGGGCTGCAAGTGCACACTGCTGGCTCATGTTGAGCTTCTCATCCCCCAGCACCCCCAAGGCCTTTTCTTCAGGGCTGCTCTCAAGCCAGTCCCTGCCCAGCCTATATCGGTGCTTCAGAATGACCCGATCCAGATGCAGGACCTTGCACTTGGTCTTCTTGAAGCTCATGAGGTTGGTTTGGGCCCAGCTCTGCAGCCTGCCCAGGTCCCTCTGGATGGATCCCTTCCCTCCAGCATGTCTGCTGCACCACACAGCTTGGTGTCATCATCAAACTTGCTGGGGGTGCCTCAATGCCACTGTCCATGTTGCCAACAAAGATGTTAAACAAGACCATGAGAAAGACCATGAGAAGCTCAGGGAGGATGAACAAAGAGACATTCCTAACTGACCTACTGTTGCAACTAATAGGTGGGCTTTTTCAAGCTATCTCAGCTAGTCAGGTCAAGTACCAGGGGGTTTCCAAGTGTCCTGAATGTTGCACCCTGGAACACACAGGAGCTTCTGGCACAGCATCAGTATCACTATGTATCAAGCTGACTTCCATCAAAATGAGGAGCTCCAGAATGCATTTTATGCATTTGTAACTTTACAGCCTACACTTTTATCAAGACACCATGCTGTGCATCAAGTGGAAAGGTCATATTTACAGTGAACTCATTATCCCCTAGCAAGGCATTTCTCGTTTTCCTTCTTAAACTGCCTTCAGATATTTATCAATTCCCAGGAGGGAAAAAGACTTAGTGACTGACTGTGACAGGAGCATTGGTTAGCCAAAGTAAGGAGTAGAAAATGCATACAATGATTATGGAATGGCATTCAAAGGCAAGACACAATGCTTTCAATGAAAGAACATACCTTGCCTATCAGATCAGCAATCCTAGGCACTGGTTTTCCTTTCTGATGGCGCATGGTGGCAGGACTCTGTCCGTTCCAGTCCTCAAGTTCCTCAATGCTTTTCAGGTAAAGAAGAGCTTGCAGTCCCGTGCAGTAGTCATCAATGACAGTGAAATCTTGATTCTGGATTGCACTGCACACCTACAAAATGCAAGTTGTATCAGCAACATCCTGGCAGAGGAGCACATGAAATTAGCAAGTTCTTTAGGCATACTGATTATCAGATGACCTTTTCTGCCACTTCATGGGGAAAGAACTACATGAACTCAGGATACTAATTGGCTGCTTAATCCTATGTCATGATACTACCACTGCAGTTCAGGGGAAAAAAGGATGCAGTAACACTACTTGTGCCTGGGTTTCCTAATGGCAGCCTTCAGACCAAACCTGAAGGCTGTCTATAAGGAAGCCTACCCAAAAGGAAGCCTGCAGGCTCAGCCCCGCAGGTGCCTTCCATGGCACTGATGCTGAGATTATCAAGCACACTGCTAAACCATCAGCGATGCTCACACCTTTGCCTGCAGAAAAACAGTGGTATCCCCCCTGGTCTGCTCTGCTCAGGAAGCACAGACATACCCAGCTAGGTCCCAGTCAAGTACATCACGGAAGCACAGACTAGCTGAGGTTGCAAAGTGTCTCTGGAGATTGTCTCCTCCAACCTCCCAGGTCAGAAAAGGGCTGACTAGAGGAGGCCACCCAGGATCAGATCTAGTTGCGGTCTGAAAATCCCCAGAGACACTGGCTACACAAAATCGTCCAATGGTCAAAGCCTCTTGCATCTGTACCTTAAACAGAATTTCTTGTGTTCCAGTCTGTGTCCATTGCTTCTTGTCCTTCATCTGTACACCCTTGAGGAGAAGCTGGCTCCAACAAAGGCATCTCAGCCATAAGCACCCATTAAGCTTGGTGCCCTGGTTTAACTGATTAGATGGTGTTGACTGATAGGTTGGATTCAATGATCTCACAGGTCTTTTCCAACCCGGTTAATTCTATTCTATTCTATTCTATTCTATTCTATTCTATTCTATTCTATTCTATTCTATTCTATTCTATTCTATTCTATTCTATTCTATTCCATTCCATTCCATTCCATTCCGGTGAGAGGCCTTGAGCACAAGCCGTATGAGGAGAGGCTGAAGGAGCTGGGATTGTTTAGCCTGGAGAAGAGGAAGCTCAGAGGAGACCTCATTGCTCCCTACAACTACCTGAAGGGAGGTTGTAGCCAGGTGGGGGGTTGGTCTCTTCTCTCAGGCAACCAGCACCAGAACAAGAGGACACAGTCTCAAGCTGTGCCAGGGGAAGTTTAGGCTGGAGGTGAGGAGAAAGTTCTTCCCAGAGAGAGTCGTTAGCCATTGGAATGTGCTGCCCAGGGAGGTGGTGGAGTCACCGTCCCTGGAGGTGTTCAAGAGGGGATTGGCTGTGGCACTTGGTGCCATGGTTTAGTCATGAGGTCTTGGGTGACAGGTTGGACTTGATGATTTTTGAGGTCTCTTCCAGCCTTGGTGATTCTGTGATTCTGTGGCTAAGTACTAACAAGCTGCTCTCAGCTCTTTTCTCTCCTTTCCCCCTTGTACATGGTGGGGGGAATGGAGTAGAGATGGGGAAGCTATTGGTAGCCCCCTTGGTTTTGTCCAGGGAGGTTCTTGTGTTGTTTACAAATTGTAAATACCTGTAAATATTGCCTATTTTGTCCATACTCATCGTGTTCCATATTTCTAGGTTTTAGTCTGCTTCTGAATAAAGCTTCATTTGCTTCCATCTGAGCTGATCTGGCAGTCTTTATTTTGGGGGTAATTTTTCAACCCACCACAGGTGCATTCTCTCTGGAGAAACAGTGTGGCCATTAATTAGGTCTGTTAGGCCTTCCACTTGCTTCCACACTTTTTAATCTTTTTTTTTGTTTTCCCTGAGCAATTATAGAGAACATTATAATTCCTGTACAAGTTACTCAACTGCAAAACAATTGGTACTTAATTAAACCATTTTATTTTATTTTACTTTACTTTCTTTGATTTTATTTATTGCTTTTCATCTTATTTTGGTTTTTTATTTATATTTTTTATTATTATTTTTTCTTCTATTTATTTTGTTTTATTTTAGCTTTTCTTTATTTTATTTTATTTTATTTTATCTTATTTTTCTTTATTCTTTATTTTATTTTACTGTATTTAATTTTAGTTTATGTGTTATTTTATTTTTCTTTATTTTATATTCTTTTGTTTTTCTTTCTTTTCCTTTCCTCTCTTATTTTCTTTTATTTTTAATTTAATTTTATTTCATTTTAATTTATTTTTTCTTATTTTTATTTTTATTTTATTTTATTTATTGCACTTTATTTAATTTTATTTTTTATTTTATTTTATTTCTTTATTATATATTATTTTGGTTTTCTCTTTTATTTTATTTTCTTTTTTCTTTATTTTATTTTTAATTTAATTTAATTTTTTCTTTATTTTATTTTTTTTTCTTTATTTTATTTATTGCATTTCACTTAATTTTTTCTTTTCTTTATTATATATTATTTTGGTGTTCTTTTCTTCCCTTCCCTTCCCTTCCCTTCCCTTCCCTTCCCTTCCCTTCCCTTCCCTTCCCTTCCCTTCCCTTCCCTTCCCTTTCCTTCCCTTTCCTTCCCTTTCCTTTCCTTTCCTTTCCTTTCCTTTCCTTTCCTTTCCTTTCCTTTCCTTTCCTTTCCTTTCCTTTCCTTTTTTCTTTATTTTATTTTTAATTAAAATTTTTCTTTCTTTTATTTTCTTTTTTCTTTATTTTATTTATTTCATTTCCTTTAATTTCTTCCCCCCCCCCTTTATTATATATTATTTTGGTTTTCTTTTATTGCTTTTATACATTTTTCTTTTACTTCATTTATTTATTTATTTTACCAAGGGATTATTAATTATTTTTTTGAATTATTTTTATTTTTTTTGTAGTGCATGGCTAACACTCTGACCAGCTATTCCTGAAATATAATAAAACTGGAAACAAAATAAGCCAACTAAAGGAATAGAGTGAAAATCCATGTCATGTCACTCGAAACTAGTTCAGGCATTGTTGTCAAAATGCCGAAATATTTTGACAGGATGTACACACACGAGGTCCACTGGAGGATACTTGTAATAACCTTATAAATAAAGAGGCTTTGACTGTTTTCCATCTTGTGGTGCAGTGGTTATGAACTGCAATAATGTAAAGCCGTGCAGAAGATGATATCATGCTAAGACCTCACCTTTGAGCCCTCTGAGCCTGTGTGCAGCACATTGTTTTCCTTCCCTGGGAAGCCAAGCAGGTTCCAGAAGGGAAGGCAAAAATGCAGTTTTGAAAGGAAAAGGGAAAATTCTGAACCACAGCAAAATGTGATCTGAAATGGAAAGCCTTGGAAGCACAATCAGCAAGTGGTTTCACACAACCCTCCCCTTCTCTAAAAGCCTTCTGACTGTGGTGCCCAGTGGTGCAGATAATTAAGCAAAGACATGCCTCTCGCTGATTTCACTGGGAGAAAAGGCAGTGGCCTTGCCTGCACCAAGAGACATTCAACCACTGACACTTACAAAAAACAACTGTGGTGGGTTGAAATTCAACCCCCCTCCCCCCCCCCACACACATTAACTTTGCTAGACCAGCTCAGCTGGAAGCAAATGAAGCTGTATTTACAAGAAAAACTACAATCTACAGTGGAATGCAATGAATATGTACAAATATACAGGATTTACCATATTTAAAGATACTGACAATGAATAAACAACACAAGAACCCCCCCTGGTCAAGAGACCAGAGAAGCTGTCTCTCTGTCCCCCAAACCCTGCCCAAACAGGAGAAAGAAGCAGAGAAATTTGCTGTTAGATTTAACAGCCTCGAGGTGAGGAGAAAGTTCTTCACTGAGAGAGCTGTTAGCGATTGGAATGGGCTGCCTGGGGAGGTGGTGGAGTTGCAGTCCCTGGAGGTGTTCAAGAGGGTATTGGATGTGGCACTTGGTGCCATGGTCTAGCAAGCATGAGGTCTTGGGTGACAGGTTGGACTTGATGATCCTTGAGGTCTTTTCCAACCTTGTTGATTCTATGATTGTAACCAAAACAATGAAGCCAAGGTCAAGCAGAAGGAAGTTAGTATCTCTCCAGAGCAACAATGCAAGAAGGGAAGAAATGAGAAGAAGGAATTCTTCTGGTACAAGCAGGCTTATGGTAGATCCCCCTCCAATGGGATGCTTGGAATTACCTTTATTTTCCTTTGCGCACCCAGTAGTGATTTATTTACATTTTGTTACTTTTCTGCTCAAGAGCTGTGAAAAAATTTTAAAGGCATAGCCTAAAACTACCACACCAACAGAATGAGATTTGCCATGCCTTTGGTAAATCCCCCAAAGCATTCTGAGCTTCAGCATTCCTCCTGTTGCGCAGGTCAGACGGGGAGGTGGTAGTTTAGGCTTACGTGATCAATAGAGAAGCCAAAAGAAAAGGTCACCCTGACCCATCAGCCATGACAATTTCTGTGCCACAGAGAGAGGTTTTTAGCATCATCCTTGGCTGCCTCTGAGTCACCAGTTGGAATGACACTGTGCCCTCCTTTCAGCACAAGAGAAGTGGCAGGGCAGCAGACCAGGTGAGACTCAAACCCACGCAGCCGTGACAATGGCAGAAGAACGGAGCCACGCTGTCTCCACATATCATTAACGCCTCCCCTTCTGCTGCCTGCTTCCCCTCCCTTGCAAAGAGAAATACTGAGCCCCTCTTCCATTGTGTCTTATTTTACAGGTGTGAAGAGCAGGCTGGGCAGTCCCGCTATGTCCATATTTAAAATGGAACTACCTTTTGGTCCCTACCACCTCTCATTTAAAGTCACAGAATCACAGAATGGTCTGGGTTGGAAGGGACCTCCAAAGATCATCCAGTCCACCCCCCCTGCAGTCAGCAGAGACATCCCCAACTAGATAAGGTTGCCCAGAACCCTGTCCAGCTTCACCCTGAATATCTCCAGGGAAAGGGCCCCAGCCACCTCCCTGGGCAACCTGTTCCAGTGTTCCACCACTTTCAGGGTGAAGAACCTATTCCTACCATCCAGTCGAAATCTGCTCTGCTCTAGTTTGAAGCCATTGTCCCTGGTCCTGTCACTGCAGACCTTTGCAAACAGTCTCTCTGCAGTCCTCTTATAGCCTCCTTCAGGTACTGGAAGGTTGCTTCCCCTTCTCCAGGCTGAACATCCCCAGTTCCCTTAGCCTGTCCTCATAGTAGTGTTGCTCCAACCCCCTGATCATTCCCATGGCCCTCCTCTGGACCTGCCCCATCAAGTCCATGCCCTTCCTGTATTGAGGGCTCCAAAGCTGGCTGCAGTATTGCAGGAGAGGTCTCACCAGAGCAGAGTGAAGTGGCAGAATCACCTCTCTCCATCTGCTGACCAAACTGCTTTGCATGCATCCCAGTCTTACTAAACTACCTCAAGAGGAGATAAAGGTGAGCAGAGTGGTGCTGTAATGGCTGTTGTCTGTGCCTTGCACACTGTCTGCAGCAGCACCATGAAACTGAACTGCAACTAACCCTGCCTGCTCTGCTCCTCTCCCCAGCATCATGCTCTTACCAAGCAAACATTGTGAAATGTGCTTCCCTTTAAATCAAGAAGCAAAAGCCTGACTCAAAATGCAGCTTCCCAGCTGAGGACATGCACAGGGCCATACGGCGCCAGACGAGCAGCGTGTGGCCCGCAGCCAACAGAAGCTGCTTGTGCACAAGTAAAGGAAGCAGAGCAGGTGTGGGGTAGTTCTCACATGGTTATCAACCTAGATTCTGGAAAGTAGCCCTCCTGTGACTTCATGTGGCAGAGGTGGCACCTGGTTTTAATATCCACTGATCCCACACAAGCCAAGTGAAACTGTTTAATGAGGAAAGTTAACACCCAGCTGTTCACTGACCCAGGCTTTCACCTGAAACATTTAGGTAGAAACCAGCTTTTTCTTCTTTGGAAGATGTGAAACAGGCCCTGGGAGTAACCTGCAGGACAGACTGAGGCCCAGACCACAATGAAGCTGTTGGTTGTCCTGGTGTCTTGCTTGTGTTATCTCCAACTTGGGACTAGAACCTGGGCTAAAGTAGGTCATTTACAATGATATAACCGTGGGTTTCATGCTGCTATTATAGTTAGCTTTGTGAAAGTGCATTTTGTCTCTGCTTGGAAACCAAGTCAAGTTGGAAAAGTTTCTCGGTGTTTTAATGTAGGGTCACTGAGGATCCCCACCTATGGGTACAGTGGTGGCAAAGTGTGTTTTACACATGTTGTTGGCCAGGGAGAGTTTAAATTTCATGATCAGGTTAAATGGGAACTGGAGGAAGCAAAGCTACGTGCATAAGAAAATATTAGTGTTTGTATTCTGCTCAACTCATGTGAGAGTCAAACCCACCAGCCTGGAGGGTGGGAATAAATGTCCAGTGAAAGCAAGAGAGCTCTCTTTATGGTCTCTGATGTTGCCTCTTGGGTATCTCTGAAGCGTTAGAGAAGAGTAGATTTAGATTGGATGTTAGGAGGAAGTTTTTTCCTGTGAGGGTGGTGGAACACAAGAACAGGTCACCCAGGGAGGTAGTTGAGACCCTGACCCTGGAGATATTCCAAGTCAGGCTTGACATGAATAGAATAGAATAGAATAGAATAGAATAGAATAGACCAGGCTGGAAGAGACCTTCAAGATCATTGTTTAGGCAGGATGAAGGATGGCATAGAGGGAGCAGGAGCTACTTTGAGAGGATGAAACAGGGAGATGGTGGGGGAGCAGGAGCTGCTTTGGGAAGATGAAAGGGAAGTTAAGCTGGTTTCATGCTACTACTTGGGGAAACTGTCTATGGATTCAAGCAGTTGCATTAATCTGAGCTGCAGTCTTCATAATCCTTGTTTGATATTGAGAATTTGATGATTAAATTATATGCTGTAAGTGACAGGGTCAAGCTCCTGACAGCCCCCCAGCCTTTGTTTTGCCACAGAAAGATGCCCAAACACCAGGTAGAGCACACCTTGGCACCTGGAGACTAAGGAGAATAGAATAGAATAAACCAGGTTGGAGGAGACCTTCAAGATCATTGTGTCCAACCTATCATCCAACACCACCTAGTCAACTAAACCATGGCACCAAGCACCCTATCAAGTGTCCTCCTGAACGCCTCCAGTGATGGTAACTCCACCACCTCCTTGGGCAGCCCATTCCAATGGGCAATCACTCTCTCTGTGTAGAACTTCCTCCTAACCTCCAGCCTAAACCTCCCCTGGCACAGCTTCAGACTGTGTCCTCTTGTTCTGGTACTGGTTGCCTGGGAGAAGAGACCAACCTCTGCCTGTCTACAACGCCCCTTGATCTAGTGGAGGATGCTCCTGCTCACTGCAGGGAGATTGGACTGGATGACCTTTGGAGGTCCCTTCCCACACAAACGATTCTATAACTCTATAATTCAAGACAAAGGTGTTACATTTTTCCTGCTTAGAAAAGGAACACTTACATTCATAGCTAATATTGCACTAATACACAGGGAGATGATTTTGCAGAAGCTTGGTGTTACTGCATTGCCTGCCTCTGCCTTGGCAGTGTAACTGCTACAATTCCATTTTTAACATCTGACCTGTTGCCCTTTCCCCCGCTCCAGACTCCAGCGATTGCCTCCTAGGTCCCAACAGAGACAAATCGGCCAATGCGCCCTTAGTATTCTGAAATCCAAACCCATTCCGCACAAGCTGCAGCTGCAGGTTACAATTCTAATCTATACAGACATGCCTGCGATGCTAAAAGACACAATGCCTGCTTTGCTGCTGGTAAATCAAACACACACCAAAGGATCTCACTGGGGAATGGGGGGATGCAAAGTGAATCAATGAATCACAGGCTCAGGCGCCGAGTAAAACTGCTCTGCGAAACGCAGCGATGACAGAGGCACGCAAAGGGCCCTGCTGCTGCCTTGCATAAGAAATGACCTGTCTGCTCCATGGCTGAAGAAATGTAACTATTCAGTCTGACTTTGTCAAAGGATCTAGAACCATTACAAATCTTACTTGAGGAACTGGAGTAACGTGTCATCAGGCTACTGCTGGGCAAAAAGAATTGTACAGGCTTGCATGACTGTTACCACTTGGTGCCATGGTCTACTCATGAGGTCTGTTGGGACAGGTTGGACTCAATGATCCCTGGGGTCTCTTCCAACCTTAGTTATACTGTGATACATCACTCTGAAACTTTCAATTTAAATATCTGGAAGAAAAACCTCATTATTGGTGATAGATTACCACCACCACCACCCCAGTCACAAAATGTCATAAACACCTTTGCTTTTAGCAGAAACTGATGCCAATTTCTGGAGTCTTTACTAAGGCAAATCCCCTGCTCCACTTGCTGACAGCTCTGCCTGAGTAAAGCCTTCTAGGTTTTGTCCAGAGGGAAAATTGCCCAGAGGCTGCACTTCAGTTTTGTTTTGCTCTCTACAAAATAGATGTGGTTCCTGTCCAAACCTTGGCATAACCTAGGGGATCGTGTAGAAGAACTGCGCCATCCATGCAGAACCCAGACAAAGTGGCTGAGGCTTTTCTGGCCACATCACTGTAAGAGACTAAATCTTGTCTCTCTTGATGTGAATCAACAAAGATAAAATCACCTTTGCTCCTTGCCCAGACAATAGCTGCCAAGGGAGGGGATGGTGAGCAGCCTCTGCTGGCTAACCCATCAGCTACCCCAGAAAGGGAGGCTGGTGAGGAGGACAAGGGATTCCCCACCTGGACACATATCTAAAAAAAACTGTGGCTAAAAAATTGTGACTAAAAAAACTGTAGAGCAGGGGCATAAAGTGTGCTCTCTCTTTTCTTCTTCTGTTGCTGCTGCTTGCAACTTCTCTCTCTCTCTCACTCTTTCTCTCTCTCCCCCATGGCCTTGCCAGGGGATCCCTGTATTGACTGCTGTGTGAAGTATTGGGAATCATAGAATTGTTAGGGTTGGAAGGGACCTCAAGGATCAGCCAGTTCCAATTCCCCTGCCATGAGCAGGGACACCTCACACTATATCAGGTTGCTCACAGCCACATCCAGCCTGGCCTTCAAAACCTCCAGGGATGAGCCTTCCACCACCTCCCTGGGCAACCTGTGCCAGTGTCTCACCACCCTCACAGTGAAAAATTTCTTCCTAACATCCAATCTGAATCTACCCATTTCTGGTTTTATTCCATTCCCCCCAGTCATATCACTCCCTGACACCCTAAAAAGTCCCTCCCCAGCTTTCTTGTAGCCCCCTGCAGATACTGGAAGGCCACAATTAGGTCACCTCGGAGCCTTCTCTTCTCCAGACTGAACAGCCCCAAATCCCTCAGTCTGTCCTCATAGGAGAGTAGTTCCATCCCTCTGATCATCCTCGTGGCCCTTCTTTGGATACCTTCCAGCACCTCCAGAGCCTTCCTGTAATAGAGGCTCCAGAACTGGACACAGCAAGGAGGGGGTGTCACCAGAGCAGAGTAGAGGGGGAGAATCACCTCCCTCGACCTGCTGGCCACACTTCTCTTGCTGCTGCCCAGGCTTTGGTTGGCTTTCTGGGCTGCAAGTGCACACTGGTGGCTCATGTTGAGCTTTTCATCCACCAGCACCCCCAAGTCACTTTCTTCAGGAGGGAGGGAGTGGGGAAGGAGGTAAATGGTCCCCCTGGAGCGATCCAGGGGTGTCTGAGGAGTTTCTATGTTGTTTATAAATTGTAAGTATCTCTATATTTTACTTCAGCCACAGCAACCCCATGCAGAGCTACAGGCTGGGGTCAGGGTGGCTGGAGAGTGGCCAGGCAGAAAGGGACCTGGGGGTGCTGGTTGACAGTAGGCTGAACATGAGCCAGCACTGTGCCCAGGTGGCAAAGAAGGCATCCTGGCCTGGATCAGGAACAGTGTGGCCAGCAAGAACAGGGAGGTCATTCTGCCCCTGTACTCAGCACTAGTTAGGCCACACCAGTGGGCTCCTCAGTTTAGGAAAGATGTTGACTTGCTGGAATGTGTCCAGAGAAGGGCAACAAAGCTGGGGAGGGGTTTGGAGCACAGCCCTGTGAGGAGAGGCTGAGGGAGCTGGGGTTGCTTAGCCTGGAGAGAAGGAGACTCAGGGGTGACCTTATCACTCTCTACAACTACCTGAAGGGAGGTTGTAGACAGACAGATGATGGTCTCTTCTCCCAGGCAGCCAATACCAGAACAAGAGGACACAGTCTCCGGCTGCGCCAGGGGAGGTTTAGGTTGGCTGTGAGGAAGAAGTTCTATACAGAGAGAGTGATTGCCCATTGGAATGGGCTGCCTGGGGAGGTGGTGGAGTCACCATCATTGGAGGTGTTCAGGAGGAGACTTGATGGGGTGCTTGGTGCCATGGGTTAGTTGATTAGGTGGTGTTGGATTGGTTGATGGGTTGGATGTGATGATCTTGAAGGTCTCTTCCAACCCATTCTATTCTATTCTATTCTATTCTATTCTATTCTATTCTATTCTATTCTATTCTATTCTATTCTACCCCTTTGCCTGCAAACGAACTTGTGGCAGGAGACACTCGCTTGGAGGAAATGTTCATTCAGACTAGGAGTGTCAAATAACTGTCATGTTAATGAAAACAGAAGCTAGAGCAGGGAGGCAGATGTGTGGCAGTGATCCCCAGCCTAGAACTCCCAAGATTGATGGGTGTGTGTTTGTATATGCAAACACAAATCACAGCGCTCCGCTCTTCTGCCGTATTAGCTCCAGTTTGTCGGAGCTGTACCACATCAAAGCAGCAATTTCCCCATATATTGCATTTAGTGCTAATGTAAAGGACTACTAAACAAAAAGCACAAAATAAAACAAACAAACAAAAAAAATCAAAGTGAGAGTTTCTAAGCAGTTTCCTGGCAATGGAGACAGCAGGCACTTTCATCTGTGCTGCAACTCTGGCACTGCATTGATTTAAACTCCTTCTGAGCTCTCAAATGCTTTTATATTCTTAGGTCTCACAGGCTGCTTTCTTTTACCTTTTTTTTTCCCTTTTCTTTTCCCTTCAGATGATAAAATTCTAGCATTTAGAAGAATTCCATCTTGCTCCCCCAGTAGACAGAGACTTATTTCAGCTCTGGTTCTAAACTGCATGGGATCTCTAAATTAAACAGCTTTCAGAATGCCATCCGACCAGGAAATTTGCCTTTGACTCCACAGTTTCTAATATCCTAATACCATAGCAAGGGGATAAACCACTATTACTCCTCTGACATACCTCTGAGAGGTTTTACACTGGACTACCAATTCTGCTGTTCCATTAATTGGGTTACTGACATGCTCAAATGGTAAGCTAAAGATTTACTGTGCTGATCTTATCACAGAATCACAGAATCGCCAAGGTTGGAAGAGACCTCAAAGATCATCAAGTCCAACCTGTCACTACAGACCTCATGACTAAACCATGGCACCAAGTGCAACACAAGCCCTATGAGGAGAGGCTGAGGGAGCTGGGGCTGCTTAGCCTGGAGAGGAGGAGGCTCAGGGGTGACCTTATTGCTCTCTACAACTACCTGAAGGGAGGTTGTAGACAGGCAGAGGTTGGTCTCTTCTCCCAGGCAGCCAGCACCAGAACAAGAGGACACAGTCTCAGGCTGCGCCAGGGGAGGTTTAGGCTGGATGTTAGGAAGAAATTCTTCATAGAGAGAGTGATTGCCCATGGGAATGGGCTGCCTGGGGAGGTGGTGGAGTCACCATCACTGGAGGTGTTCAGGAGGAGACTTGATAGGGTGCTTGGTGCCACGGTTTAGTTGATTGGGTGGGTAGGATTGGTTGATAGGTTGGATGTGATGATCTTGAAGGTCTCTTCCAACCTGGTCTATTCTATTCTATTCTATTCTATTCTATTCTATTCTATTCTATTCTATCCAATCCCCTCTTGAACACCTCCAGAGACGGTGACTCCACCACCTCCCTGGGCAGCACATTCCAATGGCGAATGACTCTCTCAGTGAAGAACTTTCTTATGTTACAATACATTTGAAGTTTTACCTTTGCCTATTGTTTTATGGAAGTTTTGGGTTCTTTCTATTAAACATTCTTCCTCATAAGTACTGAGAACATAAATCCACCTTCTTGTCAGTGAAACATTTATGAATGACTCTCAGGTGGTTTTCAATGGAGCGTTGAGGCTAGACCTACTTTGATTAGGATCCACTGATTAAAGATTCTGGTAGAAAAGGACAACAGTTGTAAGTGAATGCAGGGTGCTTCAGGAAGGATTTTGTTTTATACAATCATAGAATCACAGAATTACAGAATCATAGAATCATAGAAAGGTCCAGGCCAGAAGGGACCTCCAAAGGTCATCCAGTCCAATCCCCCCTGCAGTCAGCAGGGACATGCCCAACTAGATCAGGTTGCCCAGAGCCCTGTCCAGCTTACCCTGAATATCTCCAGGGATGGAGCCTCAACCACCTTCCTGGGCAACCTGTTCCAGTGTTCCACCACTTTCAGGTGGAACCATCCCATCTAAATCTGCTCTGCTCTAGTTTGAAGCCATTGGCCCTGGCGCTGTTGCTGCAGGCCTTTGCAAACAGTCTCTGCAGCCTTCCTGTAGCCCCCCTCAGACACTGGAAGGTTGCTATTAGGTCTCCCTGGAGCCTTCTCCTCTCCAGGCTGAACACCCCCAGCTCCCTCAGCCTGTCCCCCTAGCAAAGCTGCACCAACCCCCTGATCATTCTCACGGCCCTCCTCTAGACCTGCTCCATCAAGTCCATCTCCTTCCTGGTTATGCATTAGGAATCAACAGCTTTAAGCAAATTAATGTTATTGTAGTGGGCAAGCCCACGATTCTCATCTGCATAAAGCATCCACACAAGCTGAAAGCTATCCTCAGCAGTGACTCCACTAGAGGAAGGCGTTTCAGGGCCACACAGTCTGTATGCTGCACAGCTCTCCCCTGTGGCAATGAAACTATGTTTTCTAGACTCCCTGCAATGATGTTGTATGGTAAGTGTTAACTGCTGGACTCTAAGGTGGAACTCCATTCTTGTGGGTGGAAACCCCCACCCCAAGGAAAGCACCAGATTATGTTATTCCCTTGCCTTTCCTGCCCTCTATTTAAGGGGCAGGAATTTCCAGGGAGCTCTCTCCTGCTTTGGCTTTTGCTGGGTGGTGGGGAGCTTCTTGCTGGCTGGGAGCTGGTTTGCCATGTGGTGGGGCCTACTCCACTGCTGATTCTGGTTTTTTATACATTCCTGTACCTATTCCCTTCCCCCATTTCTCTGTATGCCCCTGTTGCCATAGTATGTTTTATTTTTTTGTGTTGAAATTACTTTTTTAACTTCCAATTCAGTTCAAGTCTTTTTGTTTACCCCTTTACCTTCCCCTGCCTTTTCCATATGAGGGAGAAGGGAGGGGGGCAAGGGGAGAGGGGGATAACCTACATTCTGCCCTGTGGGGCTTTGCCCTGGAAGCTGAAACCAGGACAAATGCTTTAGATGTGTCCAAATCTACAAAGCAAAAAGCAGTGGGCTGACACAGCACTCGTACTAATGTGGCAAGAGCTGCAATGGGAGAGCAAGCAGACAAAGAAAATCTCCTTGGAGAGGGCCTGGATTTACAATCTGCAGGATGCAGCATCTATGGAAAGGCTCCTCATGTCTCACTGAACACTGACTTACCAGTCCATTAAATATGTAGTCCCAATTATCCTTTCTATCAGTAATTATTACTTTTGCTAGAGGGTAGTAGGATTAAGAACATTAGGAGAAGTGGATTATCAGATAATGTTGTGCACTCTCTGGGAAAAGAAAAAGGAAAAGAGATTCTTTGTTTTAAAGGACAGATTTGTAGGTAAGAAAAAGCTTCCCAAATATTGATACAGTGAAGATGGAATGATCGGCCTCGTTCACATTAGCTGTTTAAATGACCCTAGAGAGAGAGGTTAGCAGATGGGATGTTACTTAACAAGGCTTCTGATACTGGGTCAAGATGCAAAACTGCTTTGGGTGATGGCTGATGGCCTTTTGGAAACATTAGAATTGAGCTAATACACATCAGCTAATGAACTACTCTTTGTTCCAAAGCCTAGTACAGCGCTCAGAAAGCAGTTTGAAGAACTCACATGTTACATCTACATTGGCTAAAAAAAACAACCCACATAGTATTTTCCTGCTGAGTCCTAGACTTGAAGCCCTAATGAGCTGAGAGCTTACTAGTGACACTTGAGGGGCAAGACACAGAACTCAAATGCAAACGTACTAACAACCCCAGGCTCTGCAGAGGAGGTAACCAGCGACATAGGGCTTAAGAAATCTGTATGAAATAAACAATTAGTGGATGGTCTGATGTCATGTGGGTGTCAGTAATGAAGTATACTTCAAGCTAGTTAAGTTATATCTCCTGTGAGCTTACAGAATCACAGAATCACCAAGGTTAGAAGAGTCCTCAAAGATCATCGAGTCCAACCTGTCACCACAGACCTCATGACTAAACAATGGCACCAAGTGCCACATCCAATCCCCTCTTGGACACCTCCAGGGATGGTGACTCCACCACCTCCCTGGGCAGCACATTCCAATGGCTAACAACTCTCTCTGGGAAGAACTTTCTCCTCACCTCCAGCCTAAACTTCCCCTGGTGCAGACTGGGACTGTGTGCTCTTGTTCTGATGCTGGTTGCCTGGGAGAAGAGACCAACCCCCTCCTGGCTACAACCTCCCTTCAGGTAGTTGTAGAGAGCAATAAGGTCTCCCCTGAGCCTCCTCTTCTCCAGGCTTAACAATCCCAGCTCCCTCAGCCTCTCCTCATAGGGCTGTGCTCAAGGCCCCTCACCAGCCTCATTAATCAGACAAGCTTGAGGTAAAGTCATTCTCATCAGAAGTACATGCTAATGGCAGGAAGTAATAGAGCTCCAAATGGCTTAAAAGGAGAATAAGGTCTCCAGCCCATGCAAGAAACACTTATGGAGTACAAGTTCTATCTCCTGCACAGCTTGCACAGAATAATTCTGACAGGGTGTCGAGCAGAACTGAGCTGACATTTCGGGAGCATTGGGTCAGGGACCACAGGTAAGGAAATAAGAATGCAGTAGGTGGGCAGCAAGAAGAGCCACACAGTTTGTACTGACACCAGAAGCCTCCTGACACAGGCTGTCCCCAGCGCCGAGGTGCCAGTTACTCCCACGGGCAGAGAGACCCAAAAGAACCTGATTCTGGAGGGTGAAAAAGAGACTTTGTTTGCATTTTGCACTCCAGCAACCTTGAGCAGCCATGTGTGGCCAACAATGAAGGAGGATTAAAAAATACAGAATCCATTAGCCACTTATCAGGTGAGGGCACAGCAGAGGATAAGAGCACTGCAAGAGATCCTTTAGGTATGTTATATGACACATTAATTCCTAGCCTACTCAAATGTCTTTTCCCTCCTCCTAAGTTCTTCCCTGCCAATTAATGTGTCTTTGATCTAAAGAGCTAAACTGGGTGTTTAAGAGTGGGAAACTGGTATTTATCAAGGGACCCTGAATGATGCAAATTCTTTATCCTGTGTCTTTGAGAGGGGAACTGTGGAAAAATATCAAGCATTTTCATAAGGCTCCCTGAGGTAACTAGGTTGTCTTGGTTTTTTTTTCCCCTCTCAACCACCCCTACAAGAGTGGTTATATTTCCTTATCTCACTAAAGCATTCTGTCAGTTCTTGGAACTACAAAGTGGACCTTTATGCAGTAGGTGGGCATGCCCACTGAGAAAAGTACTGATCATCATCATCTTTCCTAAGAAAACAAATAGGATTCCTCTTGCCTTGAGCATTGAGGAGCATGGGGAACAGGCTCATAATCAGCCATCTATAGCCAATTGTATCACTGTACTCTAGATCCACAAAATAAGAGCTACCTTGGAAAGCGGATGAGCTGCCTCCCTGGTCTGAACAGTCCAGTCACACACAAAGACTCAACAACTACCTTTAAATTTATGTTGAATATCACTTCATATTCTGTTTGTTAGCACCCAAAAGGTCTTGCCTCTTTCTTTTAAGTACTGTTGTGTAAAATGAAATCCTTCCATTCCCCCAGGAGTTCTGCAGTTGCTGTTACAGCATCAGCAGCTGTGCCAGGGAGGTGTAGATTTACTCGACCCATTTCCATGAACTGCATCCTCCAGCTCCTCAGAAATATTTCTAGGGCAGCTATCAGTTAAGTTGCTCCTGTCTGGTGGTTTGATGTCAAAAGCCCAAGTAAAAGAACACACTGACGTCTGGCTGCTGCCCAGTCACCAGTGGAGTCCCACAGGGATCAGTACTGGGGCCTGTCCTCTTCAACATCGTTATCAGTGATCTGGGTCAGGGCATTGAAGCACCCCCAGTAAGTCTGCAGATGACACCAAGCTGGGGGGCTGTGTCCTTCTGCTAGAGGACAGCAGGATCTGGACAGGTGAGACCCGTGGGCCAAAACTGAAGTTTAACAAGGCCAAGTGCCAGGTCCTGCACCTGGGTCGCAACCACCCCATGGCAAGCTACAGACCTGGGGATGTGTGGTTGGAAAGCTGTGACTCCAAGAGGGACCTGGGGGTGCTGGTTGACAGTCAACTGAATATGAGCCAGCAGTGCCCAGGTGGCCAAGAAAGCCAGTGGCATCCTGGCTTGGGGTAGAACCAGTGTGGGCAGCAGGGATAGGAGGTGATCAGCCCCCGGTGCTCAGCACTGGGTGGGGGCACACCTCGAGTGCTGTGTTCAGCTCTGGAGCCCTCACTCCAGGAAGGACATTGAGGAGCTGGAGAGTGTCCAGAGAAGGACAAGGAGGCTGGAGAAGGGCCTGGAGCAGCTGGGCTATGAGGAGGGGCTGAGGGAGCTGGAGATGTTCAGGCTGGAGAAGAGGAAGCTGAGGGGAAACCTCATTGGTCTCCACAGCTCCCTGAAGGGAGGTTGGAGTGAAGAGGGGGCAGCCTCTGCTCCTTGGTGGCAAGAGACAGGAGCAGAGGAAATGGTTCCAAGCTGCAGCAGGGGAGGTTCATGCTGGATGATAGGAAATATTTCTTCCCAGAGAGGGTTCTCAGACCTTGGAATGTTCTGCTCAGGGCTGGAGTCACCATCCCCGGAGGTGTCTAAGCAGCCTTTGGAGCTGGTGCTTAGGGACACGGTTTGGTGCTGACCCTGCAGTACTGGGTGGAGGGTTGGACTGGATGAGCTTGGAGGGCTCTTCCAACCAGATGTTTTCTGTGATTCTGTGTCATTCCAAGTGTTGATTCAGTACCACCTCCAACAGTGTCCAGAGCAGATGCTTAAGGTAAGTCTATAGAACACAGATATACTTCACTCGGTAAAGTCCCAGCTTCTACCTACCTAACTTGGGGGCTTGCTATGCAGTGAATCTTCATCTACTGAACCATTCAGTAGTTCACTTTACTTGATATGATCTCCAGATTCTATAATGGCCCCCTGTTTTGGTACAAAGAAAGTAGAACTGAACTGTGAAAGGTTCTATGAAACTGGTGCTTAGGGACATGGTTTAGTGTTGATCCTGCAGTGCTGGGTGGAGGGTTGGACTGGATGAGCTTGGAGGTCTCTTCCAACCAGCTGTGTTCTGTGGTTCAGTGATTTGGTCAGAAATTAGCAGTGTTTGCAAGGTTTTGTTTTCTAAGAGCTACCCAACAGGAACACCATCCTCTGGGCCTGGAGCTGGGCTGTTCCTCCAGGTTTGGAAAGGCACTTCTGCAGCAGAGAGCATGGCTCAAGGAAGGCACTCTTCAGAAAATAACTGCTCTGGGAAACATGTGGGGAAGAGTCTCAGAATTACCACTCTGTGCTGTTTGACAACACAGAACACAGCAGCTTGATTCAACTTGGAAGTGTCTGGTTTGCAAGCCAGGTTAATTGGAAGGAAAAGGTCACAACTAAAATGCATTGCAAAAAAGGATGGAAAGAAAGATTTGATTCACCTAAACAGTGTTTTGGGGGTTGGTTTGTTTAGTTTTGGTGGTATTTTTTTTGTTTCATTTAAATGTGGAGATTCCACACAGCTTTAGAATTTTGATTATCATTTCCAAGTGGAAAACTTTTCTGTCTTTAAACTTCCCTGTGACAGAGTATTTCCTGATTATTGGTGATCCTCAGGTTCATTAATGCATTAACAGAATGCACTGGTGTCTGGCTGCTGCCCAGTCACCAGTGGAGTCCCCCAGGGATCAGTACTGGGGCCTGTCCTCTTCAACATCTTTATCAGTGATCTGGGTCAGGGCATTGAAGCACCCCCAGTAAGTTTGCAGATGATACCAAGCTGGGGGGCTGTGTCCTTCTGCTAGAGGACAACAGGACCTGGACAGGTGAGACCCATGGGCCAAAACTGAAGTTTAACAAGGCCAAGCGCCAGGTCCTGCACCTGGGTCACAACCACCCCACGGCAAGCTACAGACCTGGGGATGTGTGGTTGGAAAGCTGTGACTCCAAGAGGGACCTGGGGGTGCTGGTTGACAGTCAACTGAATATGAGCCAGCAGTGCCCAGGTGGCCAAGAAAGCCCATGGCATCCTGGCTTGGGGTAGAACCAGTGTGGGCAGCAGGGATAGGAGGTGACCATCCCCCTGTGCTCAGCACTGGGGATGCCACACCTCGAGTGCTGTGTTCAGCTCTGGAGCCCTCACTCCAGGAAGGACATTGAGGAGTTGGAGAGTGTCCAGAGAAGGACAAGCAGGCTGGAGAAGGGCCTGGAGCACCTGGGCTATGAGGAGGAGCTGAGGGAGCTGGGGGTGTTCAGGCTGGAGAAGAGAAGGCTAAGGGGAGACATGGCTCTCTACACCTTGAGTGCTGTGTTCAGTATTGTTCATCCCAGGACACTCTGAAACAGACACACAGCAGGGCCACGAACCCAGGTCTGTTTTGATTAAATGAAATTTGTCAATGAAAAAACAGCTTCCTCAAAGCATTTTCCAACAAACTCTAATGAGAGCAATCTACTGAGGGACATCCTCCTGTGACTTGAATTTTGAAAGCTGCAGACCCCTCAAAAAATCAAACAGAAAAAAAAAAGCAATTTTTCCATCTTGGAACCTGAGTTCAGTCCTACAATGATTAACCCCTCATCCTTGTGACTCTTTCCCTGTAGTACTCTCACATTTTATTTCAGCTAAAATTACTTTCATCCTTTATCAGCTTGCCTGTATGAATTTGTGCAGCAGCTGCTGTGTCTATTAAAGAGTGAGATTCATGTGAATAAAATAGTTCTGACCCTTTGAATCCTTCGTGCCTGAGATAAAAACCCACTTCCACATTCCCTTGGGGATTGTTTTACCTATCTCTGTCCAAATAATAAATACCAGCAAGAAAAGCAGTGACATAACTCAGATATTGAAGGAAGTTAAACCCTTTCTTAAACATACTGCCAGCCTCAGAAAAATGGTTTCTCTGTTTGTTTCTTTCATTCTAATTGCATGGATAAAAGGGCCTCTCACCATCCAGATCAAGCTGTGTCAGGGGGTTTGTGCTCGAGCAGGAAAATAGCTTCAAAAAGGCATCAGGGCTGATATTCTCAGATTTCTCCCTCCTTCCTGTGCAGAACAAAATAAAACCCAAAGATTTTTCTACCATTGTTAAAAAATGGCAGATTGGTCACCAACCTCCAGCTAGCCTCACACCAGCTCCAAGCCAAGCTGCAGGGGAGCACACTCCTGTGTCCCCACGGGCTCCAGGACCATGCCTACCCTGAGCACAGCCTCCTCCCCTGCTGACTCTGCCTCTCTCCCCTTCCCTGCCTGCTCCAGCCTCTGACTAAAATGTCAACAGGGCTGCCACGGCACAAAAAGGAAAATGTCTTACTGCTTATTTTCTTTGTATGATCAATAATGCTTCCAAGAAAAACTCCTCTGACAGCAGAGCTTTGCAATCCTGAATGGTTTCCATGTTCCCTTTTTGGAAAGCAAGTCTCCTGTAGCTACAACATATATAATTTAGAACAAAACCCAGGAAATTCCCTCAGTAATGATTGGAGATGGCAGCAATGAAAAAAAATGCAGCTCAGCATTTTCCACTGTGCTTATCTTCCCTCCTATCTACATTTTCAATATCCATTAAGGAGTTTGGTACATTTTTCAGATTCAATTTCCAGTCACCTCCACGCTGGGAAGGAACCTCTTGTCTACAGCAGAGCTATCTTTGTGCCTGGAAGCAACCTAAGCTGAGTAAAGCAACTTGCCCACAATTTCCGCAACACTTCACGGAGCCAACGGTATGAGACTCAACAAAGCCAAGCGCAGGGTCCTGCGCTCTGGCCACAATTAACCTCATGCAGGCTACAGGCTGGGGGTGAGGGGCTGGAGAGCAGCCTGGCAGAGAGGGACCTGGCAGTGTTGGGTGGCAGCAGCTGGACATGAGCCAGCAATGTGCCCAGGGGGCAGGGAAGGCCAATGGCATCCTGGCCTGGATCAGGAATGGTGTGGCCAGCAGGAGCAGGGATGGAATTCTGCCCTGTGCTCGGCACTGGTGAGGCCTCACCTCGAGCACTGTCTGCAGCTCTGGAGCCCTCACTTCAGGAAGGGTATTGAGGTGCTGGAGCAGGTCCAGAGGAAAGCAACCAGACTGGGGAGGAGGCTAGAGGGAAAGTCTGATGAGGAGAGGCTGAGGGAGCTGGGGGTGTTCAGCCTGGGGAAGAGGAGACTCAGGATGCATCCTATCACTCTACAACTACCTCAAAGGAAGTTGTAGTCAGGTGGAGGTCAGGTTCTTCTCCTAGGCAACTTGTGACAGGACAAGAAGGCATGGCCTGCAGCTGTGCCAGGGGAGGTTTAGGTTGGATGTTAGGAAGCACTTCCTGACAGAAAGGCTGATTAGGCACTGGGATGGACTGCCCAGGGAGGCAGTGGAGTCACCATTCCTCAGGGCTGCTTTCTGTCACCTCCTCCCCCAGCCTGTATTGACAGCGAGGATTGTTCCAGCCCAGGTGCAGAACCTTGAGGACGTCTGCCCCAACTCCCCTCTTCCACATGGGTTTTTCCTTTTGATTTGGCATCACCATGCTCAAGCAGCACTTTGTTCCCTCTTTAGTTTGTGCCTGTCCCGTACATCCCAGCTCTGCAGAGAGGGCCGCTCCATTCAGCACCGCTGCTGCCGCGGAAGGCTTTTCAGAGCGCGCAGCGCTGTGAGCAGCAGAGCTAATGATACCTGGCTGCCAGCAGCCCCGTGTCTCCTGCTTGGCTTCTCTGACGTCTAATAAGGTGTGACTGCCAATTAAAGCCTTTCCTGTGGCTGGCAGTGCTAACAAACGCTGTCCCATGTGGATTCTCAGAGGTCTGATGAAGGTGAAGCCGTGGCGCGTTCAGCGCTGCCGGTGAAGGAATGCAGGGAACACTCTCTTCCTTGCCTGACTTTTTTGTTTTCTCAAAACTTGTTACAGCAAAATACTTTCTATCTTCTGGCAAATTTCAGGGAAAATGGCCACTGAGGGTATTCAAAAGGACACACAGACACACAGTGAGTTTCTTTGGGAATATTGGCTAAACCCTGCTTGTTCTCTGTGAGGCTGTACGAATCTCTGCCAGGTTTAGACTTGAAAATCTGCCCTGTGAGGAGAGGCTGAGAGCCCTGGGGCTGTTTAGTCTGGAGAGGAGAAGACTGAGAGGGGATATGATCAATGTCTATCAATATTTGAGGGTCAGTGGGGAGGGGACAGCCTCTGCTCTGTTGTACCCTGTGACAGGACAAGGGGCAATGGAAGGAAACTACAGCACAGGAGGTTCCACCTCAACAGGAGGAAGAATTTATTGTGAGGGTCACAGAGCTGCCCAGAGAGGCTGTGCAGTCTCCTTCTCTGGAGACTTCCAAGACCCATCTAGATGTGTTCCTGTGTGAGCTGTGCTGGATTCTACAGTCCTGCTCTGGCAGGGGGTTTGGACTGGAAGATCTCCAGGGGTCCCTTCCAACCCCAACATCCTGTGATCCTGTGAAAAATAGTTTTGCCATAAGGGGTGTTTCTTTTCCCTTAAACATTGTTGATGGATTGTCTTAGGTAGAGTCTCAATCTGCTGCTATTGATACGACCCTGCCTTAGGCCAGCTTCGAAATGAAAGTGCTGGCAGGAGCAAAGTATTCTGGTGCTTGAAGTTCAGATTGTAACATGAGAGGCTTCCTGTTCTAGTTGCTGCTTTTGTGTTCAGGGGTTTTGGGGTGTTTGCTTTCTTCCACTGTGATGGCAGCTGGAGGGGGAGGGATGTAGTGTTTTAGCTCACTTGCTTCTCTGGCTGCTGCTTTCTGCTGTGCTTTTTCTGCAAAGAGGCTAAGGTAATTGTGCATTCTCATTTACAGCAAACTCTCATCTTGTCTCAATTCTTTATCTCAACCTGGAGTTTTTCTCTGTGTGTGTTACTTTCCCTCACTTCTATGTTGTAGGGAAAAGGCTGTGCCAAACTAGCACATGGATCTTGGAGAGAGCCATATCTTGCATCTTATTTCATATCATTTTGGTGGCCTGCTACCTCATCCAGCAATTTATTCTTCACTCATCCATTTACTTTTAACTTCTCTGTCTCGTGGATGGCTTTGTGCAGAAAGGTTTTGTTCTACCCACCCAAGCCACAGTGTGTCACAACTTTGGCAAGTGTCCAGCTGGTGCCAAAGTGTGCCCATTGTCAGGCTTACCCACTCATGGAACTCTCTGACTGGCACAAAGCAGAGCCTTCAGTGGTGGTGCAAGTATAGGCTGGGGGCAGAGGAAGGCTGGGCTTTTGGCAAGCCAAAGCAGAAGCTCAGTCTTGCTCTGCCACACCAATGACTCCCCGTGGTTGTTTAAGACTTGCAGCCACCCACTCAACTTCATTCATTCTCCTCACACAGAGCTGAAATTAAGCAGGAGGAAGGACTCAGCCCTTCCTCTGCATTCAAAATCACTGCTATTCATTGCAGGACAAACTAATTTTTCTTCCATGTGTCATCAGTATAAACTTAACCTGGAATTCTAAAGCACTGGGCCTGCTCCATCACTGCCCTGCTTTGTCACTCCCACCATTTCAATCCCTTTTAGTTTTTCACTTTCCATACCATTAAGTGGCACAAATAATAATTCCTGGATGAGATTTTTTTGGGGGGGGGCCTTATCTAGTCCTTGTTTAACTCAAATATCAGTGTCTTTATTGACTTGAACAGACACTGTGACAGACTGAAAAGAACATTAATTAAGTGCATGGAGAACCAGCTCTCTACTTTGCATTTCTGTAGCCTTAATAAACCTATCAAATGACATCTGGAACCTTAATATATTTTTTAATATGATTATTATTTTAATAAACCAGGAGAAAATATGATAAACGATGGCAGCATACATTTACTTCATGGTATTACGTGGGGGTTTTTTTTAGTTAGTTGGGTTTTTTGGGGGGAGGTTTGTTTTGCTTTTGAGATAGGGGTGGAAAAAATGGTAGCATCTAAACATTAAGGACATTGAGGCACTTGAATGTGTCCAGAGAAGGGCAACAAGGTTGGGGAGAGGCCTTGAGCACAGCCCTGTGAGGAGAGGCTGAGGGAGCTGGGATTGTTTAGCCTGGAGAAGAGGAGGCTCAGAGGAGACCTCATTGCTCTCTACAACTACCTGAAGGGAGGTTGTAGCCAGGAGGGGGCTGGTCTCTTCTCTCAAGCAACCAGCACCAGAACAAGAGGACACAGTCTCAAGCTGTGCCAGGGGAAGTTTAGGCTGGAGGTGAGGAGAAAGTTCTTCACTGAGAGAGTTGTTAGCCATTGGAATGTGCTGCCCAGGGAGGTGGTGGAGTCACCATCCCTGAAGGTGTTCAAGAGGGGATTGGATGTGGCACTTGGTGTCATGGGGTCTGTGGTGACAGGTTGGACTTGATGATCTTTGAGGTCTCTTCCAAGCTTGGGGATTCTGTGATTCTGTGATTAAGACATGACATTATGTTTATGAAATGGTATTTCCCCCTCCCCCCGCTTTCATTTCAGTGACTGTATTTTCAGAGCCTTGCTTTTCTTTTCTGATACCCAGGGCATTTTATACCATGTAGAAGAGTCCCCCACAAGGTTTCACATTTGCACAAATACAAAAGCAATGCTTTCTCATAGTTCAAGTCCAGCTATTTTGTGATGCAGAAACTTGTTTGTTCACACACAAAAGGCCAGCCTGCTGTTACAAAAATCCTTCAGTTAAATGCTTCAGTAAAAAGTCTGTAGAAGGAAAAGTAATCATCAGACTGTCCTGAACCCCTCGAGACTCTGGCTCGAAAGAGGCATCAACAAGAATGCTCCCTGAAAACATTAGAGAAGCCCACAGGTAGTCTCATAAAGACAACCTCGTTCTGTGTCAGAGGGAGATTTTATCTTGCAGAGGCCATTGCTTTCCTATCACCACCTGCCATGCTTCCAGAAGGATTTTCTTCTTCCTTGGATCCTTGAGGTCTCATAGGCAACTGGTGTGGGGCAGGGAAGAAGGGCACTGGACAGGCTCATCTGTCTCTGAGGATGGGTACAGTCACACCTAACTCTCTTGCCTGACAGATAAGAAGGGTCATGGTGCAAGGACCAGAGGCAGTGGAAGTGCACAGGCTGAATACAAAACCATGCAGATCTGCCATGTCAGGACATAGTTTAATGGCCATGGTAGTGGTGAGCTGAGGGGTGGACTTGATGAGCTTAGAGGACTTTTCATAGATTCACAGAATCATAGAAGCATGGAATCATAGAATCACAGAATGGTCCAGGACAGAAGGAATCTCCAAAGGTCATCCAGTCCGACCCCCTCTGCAGTCAGCAGGGACATCCCCAACTAGATCAGGCTGCCCAGGGCCTCGTCCAGCCTCACCTTGATTATCTCCAGGGATGGGGCCTCAACCACCTCCCTGGGCAACCTGTTCCAGGGTTCCACCACCCTCATGGTGCAGAACCTGTTCCTGACATCCAATCTAAATCTGCTCTTCTTTTAATGATTCTATGATTCTATTAAAGAGGGCTTGGAGCAAAGCTGAGAAGCAGCATTACATGGGTAGACTGTAAACCACCACCATGTAGAGGGCCTTACAGACACCCATGGTGGAGCAACAGGGCACATTTGTGACTTCATCACTTTGCAAGAAAAGAAATTTCTGCAGTTCTGTGAAATATGTTTGAAAAGGAAACCATATACTTCACATGCTAGTGACCAATACTTGAGATTAACAAAAGTATCTCATACCAGAATGGAAAGAGAAGAATCATAGAATCATAGAATTGTCAGGGTTGGAAGGGACCTGAAGGATCAGCCAGTTCCAAGCCCCCTGCCATGGGCAGGGACACCTCACACTACAGCAGGTTGCTCACAGCCACATCCAGCCTGGCTGCAAAAACCTCCAGGGATGAGGCTTCCACCACCTCCCTGGGCAACCTGTGCCAGTGTCTCACCACCCTCATGGGGAAGAACTTCTCACTAACATCCAATCTGAATCTACCCATTTCTAGCTTTGTTCCATTCCCCCCAGTCCTATTACTCCATGACACCCTCAGAAGTCCTTCCCCACCTTTCTTGTAGCCCCTTTCAGATGCTGGAAGGCCACAATTAGGGATGGGGCCTCAACCATCTCCCTGGACAACCCATTCCAGGGCTTCGCTACTCTCACGGTGAAGAACTTCTTCCTCATGTCCAGTCTGAATCTCCTCACCTCCAGCTTCATTCCATTCCCCCTAGTCCTATCACTACCTGATGTCCTAAGTCCCTCCCCAGCCTTCTTGTAGGTCCCCTTCAGATACTGGAAGGCCACAATTAGGTCACCTCGGAGCCTTCTCTTCTCCAGACTGAACAGCCCCAACTCTTTCAGTCTGTCCTCATAGCAGAGGAGCTCCAGCTCTCTGATCATCCTCGTGGCAATTCTCTGGACACCTTCCAGCACCTCCAGAGCCTTCCTGTAATAGAGGCTCCAGAACTGGACACAATACTCCAGGTGGGGTCTCAGCAGAGTGGAGCAGAGGGGGAGAATCACCTCCCTCGCCCTGCTGGCCACACTTCTCTTGCTGCAGCCCAGGCTCTGGTTGGCTTTCTGGGCTTCAAGTGCACACTGCTGGCTCATGTGGAGCTTCTCATCCCCCAGCACCCCTAAGGCTTCAGGGCTGCTCTCAAGCCAGTCCCTGCCCAGCCTGTATCAGTGCCTGGAGACTCTACCACGGAACAGGACTCCTTAAGCAGCTACTCTTTTGTTCTACCTTTTTTTTTTTCTTTTTCTTTTTCTTTTTCTTTTTTTTTGTTTTAGCTACATCTGCTGGAAATAATGACTACAGAATGTCTTTCAGCAAAAGGTCATTGAAGTCAATGGACAGAACACAGAGGATCAGATCACCTACAGTAATTGCAAATTAATGCTCTACTGCTAATGCATTAACTACACGATATTGATCTACAATTCACTCATACAGCCCTGCTCTGAAGTGATTTTTACTTGAATATTTTTAGGCTTTTATTGCTTTTTTTTCCACCATGCATTTTTCTCTTTCCACTGGAATTTGCTCTAATTGTCTCCATTTTTAATTTCCTACAGCCAGATGACTTTGAAGGGGGGGGGGGGGGGGGGGAAATAAATGAAAGGGAAAAAAAAATAATAAAATAAATGCATGCCTCTGTCAAAGCTCTGAAAGAAAAAAAACCTATCTAACCCACCAGCAATGTGAGACAGGGCAAACCACACACAGGGTGAATCACACACAGGGTAAGTCACACACAGGATGCAAAAGAGGCAAAGAAAAATTGCCACACACAACTTATTTTGATAAACTGGGGGGGGTGGGAGGAGGGGTGGTGTTAAAAAAGGTTAGAGCAGTGAATTGCTTTAGGAAGCACTTCTTCCCCTTGAGGGTGGTGAGACACTGGTTGCCCAGGGAGGTGGTAGAAGCCTCCTCATCCCTGGAGGTTTACAAGGCCAGGCTGGATGTGGCTGTGAGCAACCTGCTGTAGTGTGAGGTGTCCCTGCCCATGGCAGGGGGGTTGGAACTGGCTGATCCTTCATGTCCCTTCCAACCCTGACAATTCTGTGATTCTATGAATTGTACCTCAGGAGGATGCCAGACATTTCTGCAGCTTTTAGTATGCAAGGAGTGCAGGACTGTCTCCATAAATAAAGAGGTTATATAGTTATTTATTTATCTTTACATCTCATGCCCAGAATGACAAGAGTTTGGTGGACCTGGGCATGTTAGTAAAATAAAAGCTGTAGTGCAAAGAAATCGCACTACAGAATGGTTAAGCTATTCCAGCATTTAAAATGTAAAACCAATAATAACTTAAAAAAAAGCAGTGGTGTCTTTTTGCAGCTGTTGCTGGCATGAAGTAGAAGAAGGCTCTATGAAATTGCTCTGTAAAAATTCTAGCCCCAGCTGCTACTGCCTGTAATGATCCAGCTCACTTTTGGTACCTGCTGCAAAACTTGGTGCTGAGGAAACTTTTTGCCAGAAATTACATGAATCGTAGAATCATAGAGCTGTCAGGGTTGGAAGGGACCTCAAGGATCAGCCAGGTCCAACCCCCCTTTTCGGATGACGGAAATGATTGGAATCAATACAGCTGACCAATATGATCGGGTATTGATCCTCCATTGTTCCAGTATTGGAGGCCTATGGTGAGAGTATAGCATGGTAAAGTAAAGCATGGAAGGAGAAGGGATAGGACAGGCAGAAGTGCCTAGCAAGGGAACTTCTACAACATATAAACTCAGAGTGCCTTGTTGGCATGGACTCATTGGTTCCCTATGAGCGACCACACATCACACTATTACAGATTATTGGTCCAACTACTGATGACACGCGAGGTTTGTTGATGCAGGTGCATGTCCTGTTGTCCCAAGATAACTTGCTGTGTTTATAGCTACCAGTGCCTTGCTTTAGTTACAGTGCTGCAAGACAGCACTGCTTTGGTGCACTGGTAGCTGGCTCTGCAGCCATGCTGAGCATGGCCTACCGCCATGTCAGGCTCTAGGCCTGCACTGCCAGATTGCTCACACTGCTCATCGCTGGCATTCCCACACCCCCTGCCATGGGCAGGGACACCTCACACTACAGCAGGTTGCCCACAGCCACATCCAGCCTGGCCTTAAAAACCTCCAGGGATGACGCTTCCACCACCTACCTGGGCAACCCGTGCCAGTGTCTCACCACCCTCATGGGGAAGACGTTGCCCTCCATCTTTTAAAGGAGGGGATAGGACACCATTTCATAAGATACCTGCTTCATATCACTCGAGGTGGGTATAGCGTATACCAAAATGTAGCTTACCACCTGACTCCTGCCTTGCATTCCTGTGTGATGATTTCATAAATCTACAATAGATCCCCACTTTAAAAAAAAAAATAAATTATTAAAAAGACCAAGCAATTGGAAAAATGAAAATGCAGAGAACTGATTGTAGGTGAAAGAGCTGCAGAGGAAAAGCAGATCTTGCCTGTAATGGAGGCACATTCATTATTCATAAACCTCCCCTCTAACAGATCTGCCAAGCAGCAGTTAAATCAACCCACACAAGGCCTTCACATTCTCTTAGCCCATGAACATCACCTCTCATGGCTGGGGACTCTTGTTTAGGCAAAACCAAGGGAAGATGCAAGTGCTGCACTCAGCGGATGGATCAACACTACCTGTGGTGCTGTGGTACCAGTCTGTGTTTACTGCTGGATGAACTGCCATTACCTATCCCTTTAAAACACTGCTAAGGAAGGAACATCCACATGCTGCTCAGTGTGACAGGGCAGTGAGAGAACAGAATAGAA
The DNA here is from genome assembly GCF_014839835.1 of Dryobates pubescens. Classification (NCBI taxonomy): domain Eukaryota; kingdom Metazoa; phylum Chordata; class Aves; order Piciformes; family Picidae; genus Dryobates; species Dryobates pubescens. The sequence goes on along the minus strand of NC_071622.1, from coordinate 35,887,007 downwards.
TAGAATAGAATAGAATAGAATAGAATAGACCAGGTTGGAAAAGACCTTCAAGATCATCACATCCAACCTATCATCCAGCACCACCTAATCAACTAAACCATGGCACCAAACACCCTATCAAGTCTCCTCCTAAACACCTCCAATGACAGTGCCTCCACCACCTCCCCAGGCAGCCCATTCCTAACATCCAGTCTAAACTTCCCCTGGTGCAGCTTGAGCCTGTGTCCTCTTGTTCTGGTGCTGGTTGTCTGGGAGAAGAGACCAGCCCCCACCTGTCTACAACCTCCCTTCAGGTAGCTGTAGAGAGCAAGAAGGTCTCCCGTGAGCCTCCTCTTCTCCAGGCTAAGCAACCCCAGCTCCCTCAGCCTCTCCTCATAGGGATTGTGTTCCAAACCCCTCCCCAGCTTTGTTGCCCTTCTCTGGACACCTTCCAGCAAGTCAACATCTTTCCTAAACTGAGGGGCCCAGCTGTGGCAGCAGCCACTCTCAGGCTTTCAGAGCCCCACTCACTAGGCACAGCTGAGTGCAGATCTCCCTCCAGCACGTGGAGCAGCCTTAAGATGTCCTCATGGTTTTGGACCTCTGAAGGATGATCACACGAGGTGCAGTATTGTATTAGACACACCGGCCAGCAGGGACAGGAGGTGACCATCCCCCTGTGCTCAGCACTGGGGAGGACACACCTCGAGTGCTGTGTTCACTTCTGGGAGCCTTACTAGAGGAATTCAGGGGCTGGAGAGTGTCCAGAGAAGGGCAACGAGGCTGGAGAAGGATGTAGAGCACCTGGGCTATGAGGAGGGGCTGAGGGAGCTGGGGGTGTTCAGGCTGGAGCAGAGAAGCCTAAGGGGAGACCTCATGGCTCCCCTATAGGGAGGTTGGAGCAAGGAGTGGACAGCCTCTGCTCCTTGGTGGCAAGAGAAAGCACTAGAGGAAATGGTTCCAAGCTGCATCAGGGGAGGTTCAGGCTGGATGCTAGGAAATATTGCTTCCCAGGGTCCTCAGACATTGGAATGGTCTGCCCAGGGCAGTGCTGGAGTCACCATCCCTGGAGGTCTTTAAGCAGCCTGTGGAGCTGGTGCTTAGGGACATGGTTTGGTGTTGACCCTGCAGTGCTGGGTGGAGGGTTGGACTGGTCTCATCCAACTAGAAGTCTTCTGTGATTCTGTGTCATTCCAAGTGTTGATTCAGTACCACCTCCAACAGTGTCCAGAGCAGATGCTTAAGGTAAGTCTATAGAACACAGATATACTTCACTCAGTACAGTCCTGGCTTCTACCTACCTAACTTGGGGGCTTGCTAGGTAGTGAGTCTTCATCTACTGAACCATTCAGTAGTTCACTTTACTTGCTATGATCTCCAGATTCTGTACAGACTCCCTATTTTGGTACAGAGAAAGTAGAACTGAACTGTGAAAGGTGCTATGAAAAGCAGCAGAGGTTTGACTGGTGAAGAAGACACCCCTTGGGCATTTGGTACTAAGGCCATGTGGCAGAGAGCCTGGTATCTGGGGAAATGTATATTGTCTGGCTACTCAGGTCAACTCCTTAAGAAGGAAAACAACAGCAATGACCCTCATCCTCCTAAGTAGGTTCCAAAGATGAGCTATGAAGATGGAGTTGTCTTCTGCCTGTCTCCCTGAGCAGCAAATAAAAGTTTCAGTCCAGTCCCAGTCAAGTGTACTTCTTGTCAGACTGTCTAGAGAGATTACTTCTTTCTTTCTCCCTTCCATTTGCCTTTCCTGAGCTAATTGAAAGACTGAAGGCCTACACTCACAGTCTTGCAGGATGTTTACTAAAGGCTTCTTTTTAAACAAATGTAATTGAACTACTTCAGACCATTCCCTACACAGCAGCTTTAGAATCCATTTATCTCAGATTAGTTTAAATGACTCCCCTACTTCCAGGGAAGAGAAACAAACTGAACCTGAGGACAGGCTTGCTTCAGAGATGTTTAAAACCAGTTTTAGAGATGATTTAAACTACACTAGTGAAGTGTGAGGACAAGAAAAGAGCTTTTGTATCACCATTTCTGGGGGGAAAAATGATTGAAAATCAGACTAGCAGTGTAGATAGCAGAAGGCCAGTAGATCCAAGGCATTTCTGGAAGCCAGTGCCAGAGAACTTGATTATTACTAAAGAGAAAACAGTAATTAATGCTTTGTAAATCCAATATTCTTTCCCTTGAGCACTGACTGGGATGTCTACATTAAATTATCTTTCAGAACTTCCCATTACCATTGGGGCAAATAAACAGAAAGGAAAAGAAGAATATTCAGAAACAGAACAGATGCAAGCCAACAAACCAAAAAATCATTGCACTCTGTGCAGCTCAGATCACATCACAGTGTTACAGTCAAAGACAGCAAAACCTCAGCTCTATTAGCAATAATAAGCAAATCTTACTGGTTTTTGCCTTTGAGGCTTTTTGGGGGGTTGGGTTTGTTTTTTTGGACAAAAGCTGCTCTGCAATTTGCACCATTATGTAGCATTTATATGGAAGAACCTCCCACACCATAGGGAGGGAGCCCTACAGACTTGGGGATGTGTGGTTGGAAAGCTGTGACTCAAAGAGGGACCTGGGAGTGATGGTTGACACTTGACTGAATATGAGCCAGCAGTGCCCAGGTGGCCAAGAAAGCCAATAGCATCCTGGCTATTGGGTTAGAAATAGGGTGGGCAGCAGGGACAGGAGGTGATCATGCCCCTGTGCTCAGCACTGTGGAGGGCATACCTCAGGTGCTGTGTTCAGCTCTGAAGCCCTCACTACAGGAATATCATTGAGGGGCTGGAGAGTGTCCAGAGAAGGGCAACGAGGCTGGAGAATGACCTGGAGTACCTGGGCTATGAGGAGGGGCTGAGGGAGCTGGGGGTGTTCAGTGTGGAGAAGAGGAGGCTGAGGGGAGACCTCATTGCTCTCTACAGCTCCCTGAAGGGAGGTTGGAGTGAGGAGGGGGCAGTCTCTGCTCCTTGGTGGCAAGATAAAGCACCAGAGGAAATGGTTCCAAGCTGCAACAGGGGAGGTTCAGGCTGGATGCTAGGAAATATTGCTTCCCAGAGCGGGTTCTCAGACATTGGAATGTTCTGCCCAGGGCAGGGCTGGAGTCACCACCCCTGGAGGTGTTTAAGCATCCTGTGGAGCTGGTGCTTAGGGACATGGTTTGGTGCTGACCCTACAGTGCTGGGTGGAAGGTTGGACTGGATGAGCTTGGAGGTCTCTTCCAACTGCTTGTTTTCTGTCATTCTGTGAAAGGTGGAACTTTTTTCTCTCCCTGGGAAAAGAAGAGTTTGAGGCACTCCAAAATGGACTGAAAAAAAAATAATAATTAGGAAATAGTATTAATAAATCCAAAGAAGCTGGTAAGTCTGGAAGAAAAGAAGTAGTCATCTGCTCCAGCTTCCACACTTTGATGTGCATTAAAAACCAAACCAAAACAAGCTTCTGAGTTGGACTTTTTTTTTGCCTTTCCTGAAATACAGCAAACAAATGACTCATCTCAGCAGTCACCATAGCTATGCAGAAAGGATGGTCACACTGAATCAATTCTTCATGTCAAAGCCAGGTGTGTAATGAAACCGCTCCAGTCATCCCATGGAGTGACACAAAGCCGATACCCACAGGATCCACAGCTGCTATTGTCTATGATGGGAACTACAGATGAAGAGGGTGAGTGCCCACCAGAACGGAACAATAGAACATCACCACCACCTGCTCCTCATCAGCCATTCTAACACAGGGGATGCAATGGTGGCCTGCCAAGCCTAACAGAGCAGGTAAGGGGTGTATTTGCAGCCAGTTGCCTAGTGTCATCAAGACTTCCTTCCATGACTGAGAAGAATTAACCATGGTGGCAGGGCCAGGACCTCAAAACAGCTCACCAGGCAATGTAAACAGCCTCAACTACTGCATGCACCTCATTCCAATACAAAGGGATGCCAGCAATGCTAGCAACACATGCAGGAGGTACCTGTATCTCCTGTTTCAATAAACACACTTAAGGGACACAAATGGCTGGATAAATAAGAGTGACTTTAAACTGGCTCCCAGTGGGACTGAAGTCTCTCTCCCTTTGAAAAGGCTCTTTGCAGAAGACAAAATCAAGAATAAAGGAAGATCAGATAGCTCAAGTTTAACTCTGCATCAACCTTGTTTGCATGACAAGGGAGAGATGTTTAAAGTTTAAATCCTATAGGTCAGAGGAGAAAAAAGTGATGACATCCCAGATTGTGACACCCAAGATCTTCCACGGACAACTCCTCCCCTACAGCTGAATGTTTCTTAGCAAGAAACGTAGAGTTAAACTGTCATGGTAGGGCCAAACAGCCCCAGCACAAACCCAGACAGACCCTAATGTGTCTAGACATGGTCCTCCTCTCCCCCCTCCTTCCTGCAGAAGTCAGGGTAAGGTGGGAAAAGGAACAAAGGGGACAGCACCATGTGTGTCTGGTGAACAACTCTCCTTCTGGGGTAAGGGCACCTGTGCTGGCACTGCTCCTGCCTGACCAGGCTATGTTTCTGCCTTTTATGGCCACGGCCTGGCAGAACCTGTTCTCCTTGGGTAACCATGCGCTGGCTTCAGTTGTCCTGTTGGCCCAGTTGAATCTTGGGCAAGATTTATAGACAGGCTGATTTCTGGTTGCCTTGCCTTGCTTGAACCTGCTTGGACCTGGCTGGCTGGAAGTTGCCTCGAGATGCATTGCCTTGATTGCCTGGTCCAGAGCCTGGGATATAGCCACGAGCCTACACACTGCAAGCTACAAGAGAAGCCATGAGCTTAGGAGTCAGAGCCAAGCCAAGCCTGCTTCCCCTTGCAACCAGGATTTTGCAGTGCCTCAGTTTCCCCAGGACAAAGCAAGCGCAGTTGTGAGAAGCGTTGTAAGCAGCCTGCCTTCCGCTGAAGCCAGAGCAGCCATCGACCACCACGTGGCCTTCCTGCCGGCAACCTGCCGTGCCTGGCTCATGAGAGCACCCCAAAAGCCTCTAATACACAGCAGCAGCAACACTCCCACTTGGGTGGAGCCAGCTGTGAGTGATTAATGCATTGCCTCTTTGGCTTAACAGCTCTTGTCGAGTCTCCCCTGTGTGGCTGAGAGCCATTTCGCTCCCGGGGTTATCTCCTCCTGATATTCCTCCTGGCCTGCATCAAACTGCTAAAGCTGCCTAAACACTGCACATTCCCATTGTACAGATATATTGTAACCATACATCAAACCTAGCTAATACATTTTGGCAAGTTTTCTTACTAATAAAAGGTTATTGATATTTGTATTAATATTTGCCATATAGTTTATAAATCAAGGAAAACCACATTCCATAGCATTAAACCCAGGAAAATTCTGTTCAGTGGTATAACTTCACACACACACACAACCCCCACACACTCTCTATTCTAATGCCTTAAAGGAGAAGAGGGTAGATTTAGATTAGATGCAAGGAAGAAGTTCTTCAGTGAGAGGACAGTGAGATATTAGAGCAGGTTGCCCAGAGAGGCTGTAGATGTCTCCTCCCTGGAAATGTTCAAGGCCAGGTTGGATGGGACTTGGATCAGTCTGATCTAGTGGAAGATGTTGGGGATTTGAAGTAGATGATCTTTAAGGTTCCTTCCAATTCCCCTCAGTTTAAGGACATTGAGACACTTGAACGTGTCCAGAGAAGGGCAGCCAGGCTGGGGAGAGGCCTTGAGCACAGCCCTGTGAGGAGAGGCTGAGGGAGCTGGGATTGTTTAGCCTGGAGAAGAGGAGGCTCAGGGGAGACCTCATTGCTCTCCACAACTACCTGAAGGGTGGTTGTAGCCAGGAGGGGGTTGGTCTCTTCTCTCTAGCAACCAGCCCCAGAACAAGAGGACACAGTCTCAACCTGTGCCAGGGGAAGTTTAGGCTTGAGGTGAGGAGAAAGTTCTTCCCAGAGAGAGTTGTTAGGCATTGGAAGGGGCTGCCCAGGGATGTGGTGGAGTCACCATCCCTGGAGGTGTTCAAGAGGGGATTGGACGTGGCACTTGGTGCCATGGTTTAGTCATGGGGTCTGTGGTGACGGGTTGGACTTGATCTTTGAGGTCTCTTCCAACCTGGGTGATCCTGTGATTCTGTGAGGATACATGGCCATTTTAACAAGTTATTTGAATGTCAACAGTTTCAAAGAAAGAGAAGGTACCTGCAAAACAGAAGCTCCGCAGTGCAGAAACTGGAGCCCGCTCTCAGCAGAATCGATGCCTCCGGTTGCCAGGATGGGGAAGCCAGGCAGGGCACGGGCGATGGCAGACACTGCCCGCAGGGCAATGGGACGGATGGCATTTCCTAGGAGAAACCAGAACACCTGGTTAGCAAAGGCAGGGCCTGGTGATTTCAGGCTGTGCCTAGAAAATTTTCCACAGATCCTGAGCAAAAAGTAGGAGAATGTAAACAAATCACCAATGGATGCAAAAGGGAGAATAATGATAATGTCTGAATAATCCCATTGGACAGATATCTTACATAGAGCTAGTTTTGTACACTAACTTCCTTCACTCTAGCAGATACCAGCTTCTGGCCTCTGCTGGCTTTGCTGACCTTGGCTGTGTTCTTTGTTGTGGCTAAGTATCTACCAAAACAACTCTCTGCACTTCTCTCTCCTTTACTTTACACAGCAGGGAAGGGAGCAGGGAGGGGGAAGCCATTAGTAGCTCCCTGGTTTTGTCCAGGGAGGTTCTTGTGTTGTTTATAAATTGTACATATAGAAGCATAGAAACACAGAATTGTCAGGGTTGGAAGGGACCTCAAGGATCAGCCAGTTCCACACCCCCTTCCATGGGCAGGGACATCTCACAGCCACATCTAGCCTGGCTGCAAAAATCTCCAGGGATGAGGCTTCCACTACATCCCTGGGCAACCTGTTCCAGTGTCTCACCACCCTCATGGGCAAGAACTTCTTCCTAAGGCTTAATCCAAGTCTCCCCTCCTCTAGCTTGGATCCATTCACCCTAAGTCCTATCACTACCAGACACCCTAAAAAGTCCCTCCCCAGTGTTCTTGTAGGCCCCTTCAGGCACTGCAAGGTCACTATAAGGTCTCCTTGGAGCCTTCTCTTCTGCAGACCGAACAGCCCCAACTCGCTAAGTCTGTCTCCACAGCAGAGGAGCTCCAGCCCTCTGATCATCCTCATGGCCCTTCTCTGCATCTCCAGATCCTTCCTGTACTAGGGGCTCCAGAACTGGATGCAGTGCTCCAGGTGGGGTCTCACCAGAGCAGAGTAGAGGGGGAGAATCACCTCCCTTGACCTGCTGGCCACACTTCTCTTGATGCAGGCCAGGCTCTGGTTGGCACCTGCCATCAAGACACGTTGGATGTTCTTCCATGGCCACATTAGGGATCAGGACTACTCACAGGATTTACATAGATATTTCTTGCTAGTTTAACAGAGGCTACATAGAGCTCTAATATTTTCAACATATAAACTTTAATTTGCATAAATGGGCAGCCTAACTAGCAGTGTGTTTTGGTCAGAACCAGAGACTGGTTCATAAATATCAGAAATATCACCAAAACTGCCTTGAAGGATCTATGATCACACCAGACAGATCACAGAAAGGAGCTGGAGCTGAACAGGAACTTTCCACAGGACCACTAATGACTCTTTGCCTTCATATGAGATGGATCAGATATGATGTGTATAAAAGGAACAGAATGATTCTCTGAAAGGAGATGACTGCTAGTATAAAAGAGCAAATATTAGGACAGAATTAATGGTCCAGTCTTAGGGAAACACTTGAGCCAAAAAGAAACACAGAAAAAAAACTATGCTGTATCCTCTCACAGATTTATTCATAAAGCCTTTTGGAGGGCATACATGCCAAGACATGCACTGAACAGCCAAACCTATTGAAAATGCTATTGAAAATGTGCAGAGTCCAGCAGGTTGGCATTCAACAAGTCCAAGTGCCGGGTGCTGCACTTTGGCCACAACAATCCCATGCAGAGCTACAGGCTGGGGTCAGAGTGGCTGGAGAGCTGCCAAACAGAAAGGGAACTGGGGGTACTGATTGACAGCTGCCTAAACATGAGCCAGGAGTGTGCCCAGGTGGCCAAGAAGGCCAATGGCATCCTGGCCTGCATTAGGAATAGTGTGGCCAGCAGGAGCAGGGAAGTCATTGTGCCTCCTGTACTCAGCACTGGTTAGGCCGCACCTTGAGTCCTGTGTCCAGTTCTGGGCCCCTCAGTTTAGGAAGGACATCGAGACACTTGAACGTGTCCAGAGAAGGGCAACAAGGCTGGGGAGAGGCCTTGAGCACAAGCCCTATGAGGAGAGGCTGAGGGAGCTGGGGTTGTTTAGCCTGGAGAAGAGAAGGCTCAGGGAAGACCTCATTGCCCTCTACAACTACCTGAAGGGAGGTTGTAACCAGGAGGGGGTTGGTCTCTTCTCCCAGGCAACCAGCACCAGAACAAGAGGACACAGTCTCAAGCTGTGCCAGGGGAAGTTTAGGCTATGGTGAGGAGAAAGTTCATCCCAGAGAGAGTTGTTAGCCATTGGATTGTGCTGCCCAGGGAGGTGGTGGAGTCACCATCCCTGGAGGTGTTCAAGAGGGCATTGGACGTGGCGCTTGGAGCCACGGTTTAGTCATGAGGTCTGTAGTGACAGGTTGGACTTGATGATCTTTGAGGTCTCTTCCAACCTTGGTGATTCTGCGATTCTGTGAAAATAATCTGATTAAAAGCCTTAGCTCACAAAATTCTCCAAATATTCAGTGTTTGATATGGAGGCCCCAGGTAAGCGCCAGCCTTGCTCTATTGCAGCAGGCACAGCCACTCCAGAATCTCGCTGCGAGAGAAGGGTGAAAGTATACAGACAATAGAGACTCTGAAATCAGGGATGGAAATTTCTACTCCATCTGCATGAGTGAAAAACTGACATCTGCTTGAGGCATGCTGGTTTGTGTTCTTTTAACCTCAATGGAACTCTGAGAGTTTACATTCAATCGTTTTTTAAGCCTTAACGATATCTTGTATCAAGGAGCTCCACAAGAAAATATTGCCAGAATAAAATTGTTCCTTTCTTCACCTTCTCCCCTAAATTACTGTCTCTACACAATGGTCAGCAGAGGAAAAGGCAGAAGTGGCAGTTTATTTTAAGTCTCAGCACAATAGGTAATCAGAAAGGCCTCCATTAGCCTGAAGAAATCAGACATACGATTTGATGTAACCTAGCAGAGGTGGCAACGAGACTTGCAATCTGTGATGGCTCACAGGTACTTTCCAATACTAGGTGCACTTGATATCCATAATTTGAGTTATTACTTACAGTTGATGATTAGTAAATTAGTGATAAATTGGTATTATCACCAAAGTATTCAATCCAGCTGTAATTCACCCAAAGGAATTTAAAAGCATTTCAGGAGCGCTTCTGACGAGAGTATATACATGGTGCTAATGACAAGCTGAGGTTTGACTGAGGCTTAAACTACTCATCCCAGCATTCTTCTCTTTAGTATACAGAACAAACTTTTTCAATAAGAATAGCATAGCATAGCATAGAATAGAATAGACCAGGTTGGAAGAGACCTTCAAGATCATCACATCCAACCTATCATCCAACACCACCTAATCAGCTAAACCATGGCACCAAGCACCCCATCAAGTCTCCTTCTGAACACCTCCAATGATGGTGACTCCACTACCTCCTCGGAGCAGCACATTCCAATGGCAATCACTCTCTCTGTGTAGAACTTCCTCCTAACCTCCAGCCTAAACCTCCCCTGGTGCAGCCTGAGACTGTGTCTTCTTGTTCTGGTGCTGGTTGCCTGGGAGAAGAGACCAACCTCTGCCTGTCTACAACCTCCCTTCAGGTAGTTGTAGAGAGCAATAAGGTCACCCCTGAGCCTCCTCTTCTCCAGGCTAAGCAACCCCAGCTCCCTCAGCCTCTCCTCATAGGGCTTGTGTTCCAAGCCCCTCACCAACTTTGTTGCCCTTCTCTGGACATGCTCCAGCAAGAAGGTGCAGCCATTTTCTCTCACATTTCTTGATCCAAGGAAGGGACAGCCTCTGCTCACTTGTGCCCTGGGATAGGACAAGGGGCAATGAATGGAAACTACAGCACAGGAGGTTCCATCTCAAAATGAGGAGGAGCTTCTTTACTGTAAGGGTCTCAGAGCACTGGAGCAGGCTGCCCAGAGAGGTTGTGGAGTCTCCTTCTCTGGAGATTTTCAAGACCCATATGGATGTGCTCCTGTGTGACCTGTGCTGGATTCTATGGTCCTGCTCTGGCAGGGGGGGTTGGACTCAATCTCCAGGGGACCCTTCCAACCTCTAACATCCTGTGATCATCCTGTGCTCATCCTGTGATCAGACGCTTCCCCTTCTGTCATGAAACCTGCAGGTCTGGAATAGAATCCAATTTACCTGTGGCAGAGATCCTACTGCCTAATGAAATGGTGCAGCTACCTTCCAAAGACAAAAAATAAGAAAGGATACCAAAAATAGTGATCCCAAGCTCTTAAAAAAAGAGGGGGAAAAAGCAAGCAAGCAAGCAAGCAACCAACCAACCAAAAAGCCAAAAAGTAGGTAAAAAGAAAAGAAATTATTTTTTTTCAAAAGAAAAAAAAAAAGGAGCAGGGCAAATAATAAAGCAAAGCAAATAAGCACTGAATTTGATCAAGACTCTCTATTTTCTTGCATTTTCATCTGAATACCACAGGAAGGAAATAAATGCCCTTACAGAGCTTTGTGGAGAAGGAGCTGTTGAAAGGTTGGAATGAAGGAGACTGAATGACAGATTTTGAGAGAGCTGTAAGCAGCAGTGGGAATCTGAGGGATGCTTTCTGATAAATGCAATGGTAGTCAAGAAGCTGAGGCCCATATCCAGCATGCCTTTGAAAAAGGGCTCACATGCTACAAAAAAAGCACCCACCACATGCTTCAGCATGCTGGGGCCTAGCAATCCCACTAGGTAAGCACACGTAGCTGGGGAAACTGCTGGCATGGTGCTCTCTTGATAGGAGCATCGCAGCTGCTGCGGGATGCTAGATGTGGCTACCATTATTTGCCTTGCTACAAAATAATGAGGTTTAACCAACAAAGTCCATTCATGTACATCTCAAGCAGGGGAGTGAGACTGGAAAATGAGAAGACAGACAGAAAAACACCTGATGGAGATGACACGCAACTCAGTGTTGAAAATGACTCTTTCAAGTCCCTCATTAATTATGGAACAAACACTTGCTATTATATAAAGATTTAAACAAAGAAATAATTATATGATGCTGAAGTCCCTGACCTTTTTCTCGCCTTAAAAGAAAGAGGTTTGCTTTTCTTTTTCTTTTTCCCTTTTTTTTTTTTCTTTTAATAAAAACAGCAGATTTTTTTCCTGACTCCTGACTGCAGTCAAAGAAATTCAATAGGCAAAATAAAACACGAGGGAGCAGCCCAATGTGTGTCTGTCAGATTCCTCGCCCTGATCAGCACAGGTAGGCAGAGCTAACTCTTGTCCTCTGAGAACAGCAAACTGATGACAAACTGATGAGAGGCATTATACATACTTGCTTGTTTGGGTTTTTATTTTTCCTTAGGAAGTAAAAAATCCTCTACCAATGCCAGGGGAATCACAGGATCACAGTACATTAAAAGGCTGGAAGGGACCTCCAGAGATCATCCAGTCCAATCCCCCTGCTGCAGCAGCATCACCCAGGATAGTCTGCACAGGAATGCATCCAGGTGGGTTTGGAAAGTCTCCAGAGAAGGAGACTCCACAACCTCCCTGGGCAGCCTGCTCCAGGGCTCTGTCACCCTCACTGGAAAGAAGTTTCTCCTCATGTTGAGCTGAAACCTTCTATGTTCAAGTTTGTATCCATTATTCCTTGTCTTATTACTGTGCACCACCCAAAAGAGCTTGGCCCCCTCCACTTGACACCCACCCCTCAGATCCTGATAGACATTGATCAGATCCCCTCTCAGCCTTCTCCTTTCCAGACTAAACAGCCCCAGGGCTCTCAGTCTCTCTTCACAGGGGAGGTAACACATACTTTATTACAACTTTATAAGCCTTTGGGGTCCCCAGGGGACATCACCAAAAATGTTCTCTAGATGGAGGCTTGGAGGGCCAAAATTAATGCTTTCTCTAAGGAGAAGCCTGGCACCAAGCTCCTAGTAACCCTGCAGCTTTGGAAGTTCCTAGCAGAAGCAATTCAGATCTTCCTGATCCCAGTGATCCTCCAATGGTTAAAGCACCCAGTCTCAGTAGTCTGAAATACTGGACCTACATTCTCATCAATGTGCTAAAGTCTTTAACAGGGATTTGCACCAGCAAGTCTTTAGAATAGAATAGAATAGAATAGAATAGAATAGAATAGAATAGAATAGAATAGAATAGAATAGAAAAGAAAGAATAGACCAGGTTGGAAGAGACCTTCGAGATCACCAAGTCGAACCTGTCATCCAAACTATCATCCAACACTATCTAATGAACTAAACCATGGCACCAAGCACCCCATCCACTCTCTTTCTAAACACCTCCAGTGATGGTGACTGCACCTCCTCCCTGGGCAGCACATTCCAATGGCCAATCACTCTTTCTGTGAAGAACTTTTTCCTAACATCCAGCCTGAACCCCCCTTGGCACAGCTTGAGACTGTGTCCTCTTGTTCTGGTGCTGGAGCAAACTCTTTAAAAGGGCCTTTAGGTAACAATGATCCAGGTCCATTGAAAAAAAAACAACCAATAGAACTGAGGTGAAACAATTCAAACTTGATTATAGTCAGCCTGAATCTTGAAACCATTTGAATGGTCTTTATCAAACCCTTTATCAATAAAAAGAGAGATTTAAAAGGAAAGTAAACTCTTTGGTTAGTAGATGACCTAAAAGCAAATATTAATGTCTAAGGTTACCAGATGTAATAAAATGGAGTTTGAGTCATAATTCTCTCTATTCTGTGCATTGTAAAGAAAAAAGGAACTTGTAATGTACATTATATTACATTATGCTGCAGTCCTACCTCACTAATTTCAGATTTACATGGCAAAGCCTAAATATGGCAAGGAAAAATTACAGAATCACAGTATCACCAAGGTTGGAAGAGACCTCAAAGATCATCAAGTCCAACCTGTCACCACAGACCTCATGACTAAACCATGGCACCAAGTGCCACGTCCAGTCCCCTCTTGAACACCTTCAGGGATGGTGACTCCACCACCTCCGTAGGCAGCACATTCCAATGGCTAACAACTCTCTCAGTGAAGAACTTTCTCCTCACCTCAAGCCTAAACTTCCCCTGGCACAGCTTGAGACTGTGTCCACTTGTTCTGGTGCTGTTTGCTTGAGAGAAGAGACCAACTCCCTCCTGGTTACAACCACCCTTCAGGTAGTTGTAGAGAGCAATAAGGTCTCCCCTGAGCCTTCTCTTCTCCAGGCTAAGCAATCCCAGCTCCCTCAGCCTCTCCTCACAGGGCTGTGCTCAAGGTCTCTCCCCAGCCTCAGTTGCCCTTCTCTGGACATGTTCAAGTGTCTCAATATCATTCTTAAACTGAGGGGCCCAAAACTGGACACAGTATTCAAGGTCTGGCCTAACCAATGCAGAGTACAGGGGCACAATGACTTCCCTGCTCCTGCTGGCCACACTATTCCTAATGCAGGCCAGGATGCCATTGGCCTTGTTGGCCACCTGGGCACACTGCTGGCTCATGTTTAGGTGGCTGTCAATCAGCAGCCCCAGGTCCCTTTCTGTTTGGCAGCTCTGACCCCAGCCTGTAGCTCTGCATGGGGTTGCTGTGGCCAAACTGCAGCACCTGGAACTTGGACTTTTTGAATGCCATCCTGTTGGACTCTGCCCATCTGTCCAGTCGGTCGAGGTCCCTCTGCAGAGCCCTTCTGCCCTCTAATAGATCAACAGCTGCTCCCAACTTGGTGTCATCTGCAAATTTGCTGATGACTGACTCAACCCCCTCACCCAGGTCATCAATGAAGATATTGAAGAGGATGGGGCCCAGCACTGATTCCTGGGGGACATTATTTCTGCTACATTATTTCTTACTAATAAATTACAGAGAAAAGTGTGTGCTGCTAAACAAAATAAAACCCAAACCCAAAACATCTAAACAACATCACACTCCCTGCATCTGTAATCCATTCTCAGAAGACAGCTGGCACTGTTATCTTGCTGATTGTTCAGCTTAATAAAGCTAAGGACTAAAGAAGTCGCCGACAGCAAATATCAGTCCTGGGTGAAACAAACAAACATTTCAGAAAGGAATGGGTCTGGGAAAGTTCAGGCACTGCAGATGACCAACCCAACGCTGCAGATAAGCAAGTTTGGGGATTGAATCATGATCCCAAACACGTAAAATACAATTGCTTCAGTCATTTGCTGTGTAACTTCTCTCTCTGTATTATCCACATCTGCATGCAGCGGAGGAAAATGTGCAGGTTACACACAATCGATTTGCCCTGCATCCCTTTTGCCTGCAATCCCTCTTCGTTTTCTTCCCCTCTCCCACCTGTAGGTGGCCACCATAAGCTACACTTATCAAATAACTCATTAGCAGCGTTTTCAATACTGACATATCCAGATAATTAGCAATTTATTTAAATAACCAATTTCTGTGGAAATAATTGCCACGGAATGCCCTGAACCTACTTTTTAGAAACTATAATAAAAGTGTTAAGATAATCCCTGACATTTGCAAATGCCATTAGTTCACCTTTCCTTTTGATAGTGCTGTGGCATTATGTTTAAACAATTACCCGATAATGTGGCAGTTTAATGAAAGAGTGGAGCAGGCACATCCTTCAAAACGGCCACAGAAGGCATTTCTGAGCAGAAGAAACCCCCTGGAACAGGCATGTTGGTAGAGAAAGACTGTCCACGACTGCCTGGAGGCTCCCAAGTGGGACACAGGATATGCAGTGTGCTAAAGGACATAGCAAGTGCCTAGAGTGCAGTTTCAAGATGGATCTTGGAACAGCTCTTATGGTGCACAGATCAACGCTTCTGAAGATCCAGAGAAGATTCTTTTCACTGCTTCCTATCTATTTCACAGCCTGGTCAGTCCTTCAGGCCATTATTACTCACTTATTAATGGCCATGTGCCAAAATCACTAATAATAATCACAGAATCACAGAAACACTCAGGTTGGAAAAGACCCTCAGGATCACCAAGTCCAACCCAGAACCCTGCTCTACAAGGGTCACCCCTGAACCATAGCCCCAAGTACCACATCCAAACCACCTCTAAACACATCCAGGCTTGGGGACTCCACCACCTCCCTGGGCAGCACATTCCAAAGCCTGACCACTCGTGATGGGAAAATCTTCTTCCTACTGTCCAGGCTAAACCTATCCTGCTGCAGCTTGAGGCCATTCCCTCGTGTTCTATCACTAATTACCTGTGAGAAGAGACCAGCACCAGCCTCTTTATAAGGTCCTTCCAGGAAGTTGTAGACAGCCATGAGGTCTCCCCTCAGCCTCCTCTTTTCCAAACTGAGCAGCCCCAGCTCCTTCAGTTGCTACTGATAAGATTTATTCTGCACTTGTTTGTCATTCTCTCAAATTGAATGAAAAACTGAAATTATGGGAAATTCAGCTTAAAGCATTGCCAGTTAGTATCTTTAGCATTCTATTATTATTGTTATTATTATAATTACTATTATTGTTAATATTGATCTTCTCCATAGCTGTCTTTCCCCCCCCTTGTCTGATGTCTCCCGTCAGCCTCCTCTTTTTCAAGCTAGCCATCCCCAGCTCCTTCAGTCGCTCCTCACAAGGTTTATTCTCAAAATGCACACTTTACTCAGGCTCTGGCTCTTTCCAACCAAAACTGTTAATTGTTCCTTGACCAGATGGAGCACTCATGGCACAGCCCTACAGCAGTTAGCCTACATCTTCCAAACAACTACAACGTGTCATTTTATCCACAATTTGCGAAGGGTGATTTGCCCAAACTACCAAATGGCAAAGGGCTCTACTGACTACACTGAAGTCAGGACTTTTCCCCCAGGACTATAGAATGAAGCCAATGACTCTGCAGCTTTGCTATTGCCCACTATGCTATTGATGGCTTTTGAAACCATGTTACAGAATCACAGTACATCAGAGGTTGGAAGAGACCTCCAGAGATCATCCAGTCCAACCCCCCTGCCAAAGCAGGTTCGCCCAGGGTAGTCTGCACAGGAATGAATCCAGGTGGGGTTTGAAAACAGACTGCACAAGCTCTATTGGCAGCCTGCTCCAGGGCTCTGTCTCCCTCACTGTGAAGAAGCTTCACCTCATGTTGAGCTGAAAGTTTGCATCCATTGTTCCTTGTCTTACTACTGTGCACCACCCAAAAGAGCTTGGCCCCCTCCACTTGACACCCACCCCTCAGATATTAATAGACTGACATCATTCTACTTTTTTTTTCAGTCTGTCCTATTTGTGACATTTATGGCTTGACAAACTGCTGGTGTGTTTATGTTTTTTTTCTGATAATTACTTCTCCCCTATTT
This sequence comes from Dryobates pubescens, assembly GCF_014839835.1. Classification (NCBI taxonomy): domain Eukaryota; kingdom Metazoa; phylum Chordata; class Aves; order Piciformes; family Picidae; genus Dryobates; species Dryobates pubescens. The sequence continues at coordinate 35,870,570 of NC_071622.1, read as the reverse complement.
TTATTTCAAAGCTTACTTCTCATTTGATTGTAGTTTGAATACCTACAGTTTTGAGACCAGCGTTGACTGGAAAAAAAAGAAGTAATCCTTTTGCTCTGTATTTCCTTAACAAACAAACAAAAGACTCCTGCATTCAACTAGACAAAAAAGGTGGAGTGTTCATAAACACCAGAAACATCAGTGTCCTTCTTAGCATCTGGGTCAGGGCAATCCCAGGCATGGATATAGGCTGGGCAGGGACTGGCTTGAGAGTAGCCCTGAAGAAAAGGACTTGGGGGTGCTGGTGGATGAGAAGCTCAGCATAAGGCCGCAGTGTGCACTTGCAGCCCAGAAAGCCAACCAGAGCCTGGGCTGCATGAAGAGAAGTGTGGCCAGCAGGTTGAGGGAGGTGATTCTCTCACTCGGCTCCACTCTGCTGAGACCCCACCTGGAGCACTGTGTCCAGTTCTGGAGCCTCTATTACAGGAAGGATCTGGAAGTGCTGGAAGGTGTCCAGAGAAGGGCCACGAGGATGAGCAGAGGGCTGGAGCTGCTCTGTGATGACGACAGACTGAAAGAGTTGGGGTTTTTCAGTCTGGAGAAGGCTCCGAGGAGACCTATTTGTGGCCTTCCAGTATCTGAAGGGGGCTACAAGAAAGCTGGGGAGGGACTTTTTAGGGTGTCAGGGAGTGACAGGACTGGGGGGAATGGAACAAAACTAGAAATGGGTAGATTGAGATTGGATGTCAGGAAGAAGTTGTTCCCCATGAGGGTGGTGAGACACTGGCACAGGTTGCCCAGGGAGGTGGTGGAAGTCTCCTCCCTGGAGGATTTTAAGGCCAGGCTGGATGTGGCTGTGAGCAACCTGCTGTAGTGTGAGGTGTCCCTGCCCATGGCAGGGGGGTTGGAACTGGCTGATCCTTGAGGTCCCTTCCAACCCTGACAATTCTATGATTCTATGATCTGGATTTAGCATTTCTGGATTGATAGTATTGATTATTTATGCTCTTTCAGCTGAAAGTTCATAAAATCACCAGAGTTCTCATTCAGTAAATGTTTAGCAGCCATCAGAGACTTCTCTCAATTAAAAAGGTCAGAATCAGAGAAAGGGAGTGAGTAAGAAAAAAAAAAAGAAGAGTTAAATTTTTCTTATCTGTAAATATTATCTAGCCAGGAAGACCTGAGGGAATTTTCACTGATATTGAACTTCAGTAGGAAAAATTGAGAGGACAGATACAAATTGTTTTGTGATTGCTGCGAGAGCTGGTTACACATTTGCCAGCAAAGCCATTTTCTCACTGAAAACTACAGACAGACTGGAGATCAATACTGCTGGTGTGCTGCGGGGTTTCCTGCTGCAAGGGATCAGATGTTCATTATTTAATTCCATTCACAGAACCAGAGAATTGTCAGGGTTGGAAGGGACCTCAAGGATCATCCAGTTCCAACCCCCCTGCCATGGGCAGGGACAACTTTGAGCTGTTTTTAGCCTCCTTAACAACAACTACCGTGGGCAGTATGACCCTGGATCCACAAACCAGGACATGCATGTGTGTCTACATGTCTGTGCCTGTACTTTAGTCATATGTGATTCTAACCATATGAAGGCAATTCAGTGTGTCCGAGGACATTCTGGAAGAGTGGTAACTGGCTGCTGAGGAGCCTGCTGAGGTTTCTCTGCAAGGTGTTGAAAAATAAAAACATTACTGAAAAGTAGCCAGCAGGTTGAGGGAGGTGATTCTCCCCCTCTGCTCCACTCTGGTCAGACCTCACTTGGAGTACTGCACCCAGTTCTGGAGCCTCTATTACAGGAAGGATCTGGAGGTGCTGGGACATGCCCAGAGAAGGGCCATGAGGATGATCAGAGGGCTGAAGCTCCTCTCCTATGAGGACAGGCTGAGGAAGTTGGGGCTGTTCAGTCTGGAGAAGAGAAGGCTCCCAGGAGACCTTATTGTGGCCTTTCAGTATCTGAAGGGGGCTACAAGAAAGCTGGGGAGGGACTTTTTAGGGTGTCAGGGAGTGATAGGACTGGGGGGAAATGGAGCAAAATTAGAAATGGGTAGATTCAGATTGGATGTTATGAAGAAGTTCTTCCCCATGAGGGTGGTGAGAGACTAGAACAGTTTGCCCAGGGAGGTGGTGGAAGTCTCCTCCCTGGAGGTTTTTAAGGCCAGGCTGGATGTGGCTGTGAGCAACCTGCTGTAGTGTGAGGTGTCCCTGCCCATGGCAGGGGGGTTGGCACTGGATGACCCTTCCAACCTGCACAATTCTGTGATTCCAACTTTGCAGGTTATGTAGCACACCTGAAGCATAGCTTGTAGTGTTTAATAACCACTTGTTTCAGAAGTCCATCATAAAACAATGGAAGCAGAGTCCATGGCAATACAGCAAACCAAAGAAACTGGCTCTAGACATCTATAATGTTCAGAGAAAGCATTTCCTTCTCCCTTTGCATAGCTCAGGATCATTCTTATCTTATTCCTGGGTTTATCTATGCTTTTTCTTCTATTTTATCTATCTCATCCAGTTGCTACTTTCTAGTAATAGACATTTTTATGGCTATATTTAGATATAGATACCTAAAATACACGAAAAACACGACGGCAGGAACACATTTGTGTGTGTGTGTGTGGAAGGAATGACTCAGATATTTCAGCAGAAAACGTTGTATTTGCTTGTGCAACTGTGTCTGTGTCTGCACACACATCAACCATATCATTATTGTGATGGAGCCATACAATCTGTGTGAGCATATATATATATATATGTACATACAGGCACACTCAGCAGATAACATTTCCATATTCACATCTCCATAAAACAGTGGATGACACGTCCCCTGATGAAACCTGTTATTCCAACACTTCCAGGGAAAAGTGTTAAAATAAATGGCTCATCACACACAATGTGTTAAAATAAATGTTTATTTCAACACTGTGTGTATCATAGCCACTTCTTTCAACACTTCCCATTTCTCAAGGCTCACATCACAAGAGCAGGAGAACTGAGAGCTACGCCTAAGGTAGCTGATGAACGCAGCCCTACTCATCTGCTTGCCACGGGACAAGTGGGAAGGTACAGCTAGACCAAGAGAGCTGGGGAGGGACTTTTTAGGGTGTCAGGACTGGGAGGAATGGAGGAAAACTACAAATGGGTAGGTTCAGATTGGATGTTAGGAAGAAGTTCTTCTCCATGAGGGTGGTGAGACACTGGAATAAGTAGCATAGGGAGGTGGTGGCAGCCTTATCCCTAGAGGTTTTTCAGGCCAGGCTGGATGTGGCTCTGAGCAACCTGATGTGGTGTGAGGTGTCCCTGCCCATGGCAGGGTGGTTGGAACTGGATGATCCTTGAGGTCCCTTCCAACCCTGACAATTCTGTGATTCTATGATGAACACAGCCCTTCTCATCTGCTTGCCATGGGACAAATGGGAAGTTACCTGACACTCTTTTCTTTTCCTATCAGCAATCAGTGGGAGCTACCTGCCTTGACTATTTGTGGGGATCTGCATGTGTCTGCAAGCTGGTGGGCTGTATCATCACCTGGAATGAAGGAGTCTGCTGCTACCAGGAGAGAGCTGGAAAAAGCAGCAAAGCAAAGGGCTTTTGACAATTTCTTTCTGCAGCTTTGGAGTTTGACACAAAGGGATCTGGGCAGACAGAGATGCATGTGAACAAGAGCAAAAACTAGTGCTGTTCACACTGGACACTGGGAGGGATGTGATTTTTTGCAGGACCAGGTATAACCTAGTGATCAAATTATGAGTTGGAGAGAACAGCTGGGTTCTGGCTCTGTCCTGCTGAAGGTAGTTTCTTGGGAAGATTCTTCAGTTTCCCAGACCTGACTTACTTATTTTAATACAGAACCCGAAGGATCTTCGAAGCAGAAGCTTTCCAACTTCAGATGGTCTTTAAAGTACAAATACAGCCACTGGGAGCTTCCTGTTGGTGTGTTTAGATGAATGTCAGCATCTGAACCTGCCCCTGCAAGCTGAGCTTGGAGGTTGTGTTATGCACCAGAGTTTAACTAGCATTAGTTTCTTTCTCTGCCTTGTTTTGGGAGGAAAGCACAAGAAGCTCCCTTTCTCTGCTACTTCCTGCTGAGCTGCAGAGCACTAGGTCTTTACAGATCAGTCTCTGAGGGACAGAAGCAGGATGAGGATGAAGGAATTGAAATAATGCTCACAAAACTGCACAAACCCTCCACAAACTGTGAGTCCCCCGGGAGCAGTATTTACTGCTAACTTGCTTCCTATGATTCCATACAGTTTTTCCCCCCTTTGAAAAACCCTGAAAGCATGATTAGAGCTTGCCCAGGCCCAAGCAAGCCAGTGTGGCCTTCAGAAGATAAACACTTGGCAGGGGGGACGGGGGGGTGCCTCTTATGTTGCTTTTTTTCTTGCACTCTTTCTTCCCTGAAATTGCAGATCTGTGCACTGGGCTAGACAGGGCACAGCCCCACAAATTCCACTAATGAAATGTTAGCAAAGGCTTTGCAACCAGAACCCCAGAAGACTGTTCTGCAAGCCAGACAGTGAAAAAGAGAGACCACAGTTTCATCAGCCCACAAATCAATTCATTGCCTTGAGCCAAGCCACCGTATAGGTCTAGCTGCCCCTATCCAAACATCTCTTCCTGTACAGTTATCTCCCTGCAGTGTCACCTTTGGCAGACAAAACACTACCATCAGCTGGGAGCAGAATAGAGCACAACACGAGGAAAGTTCTCCAGAAAAATGAATAAATAATAATAACAATGGTTTCACCCTTCCACTTCCTTCAGATGTGATTAGTTCTAGAAAGAGGAGGTCTCATCACTCCTTCAAAGACATTGTAGGTTATGAGATTGGTCCTCAGAAGCTGGCAACATGTAATAAAAGTGCTCTGTTCCTAAACATCAATCAATTTCAAGAATGGCAGCTGCTCACAGGCTGGCAGTAATGGAAATACTCAGCTAACAGCTACTGGAGACATTAAAACACCGTGTGAGAGACGTGCAGTGCTCAGCACACAAGAATACATCGTTATGACCAGGTCCAGAAGTTCAGAGTTATTTAGCTCCTTACCCGTGGGTCTTTTTTGGAATGAAATCTCCATGACAATACTCAGTTTTCTACAAAAGAAAAGGAACTCCTTCACTCCATCAGCCAGCTGGTACCTTGGCTGTGCATGGACAACAGTGTTAAAGTCAGGCTTTTCCTTCTGTCCCCTCTTTTTAATCACTGTCACATCAACAGGAAATTTCATGCCATTGCCTTGGCTGATCACAGAATGTTAGGGGTTGGAAGAGACTTCTGGAGATCTTCAGGTCCAACCCCCCTGCCAGAGCAGGATATAGAATCCAGCACAGGTCACACAGGAATGCATCCAGACAGGGCTAGAAAGCTTTCAGAGAAGGAGACTCCACAACCTCTCTGGGCAGCCTGTTCCAGTGCTCTGGGACCCTTACAGTAAAGAAGTTCCTCCTCATGTTGAGGTGGAACCTCCTGTGCTGCAGTTTCCATCCATTGCCCCTTGTCCTATCCCAGGGCACAAGTGAGCAGAGGCTGTACCTGTCCCTTCCTTCCTGACCCCCAGCTCTCAGATATTGATAGATACTTATTAGATCCCCTCTCAGTCTCCTCCTCTTCAGACTGAACAGCCCCAGGGCTCTCAGCCTCTCCTTGCCAGGCAGTGCTCCAGTCCCTTCAGCATCCCTGCAGCCCATCCTTGACTATCTCCAGCAGATCCCTGTGCCTCTTGAACTTGGGATCCCAGAACTGGATGCAATATTGCAGGTGGGGCCTCACCAGGGCAGAGTAGAGTACAAGAAGATAAAGTACAACAACCTGAATAGTTCATGTTTTAATAGAAAGCAAACTGATAGGATGTCCATGCTGTGTAAAATGTCTGTGGCAGAAAGGAAGAACAAATCTTATGCATGGAGACCTTATATTAGCTTTGGATATATTCCTGAGGGTTGATAATTAAAACATGGTTGTGTCAGTCCTCCTTGTGACCTGCCACATCCCTCAATGCTGATTTCAAGATCACACACCTGTGTCATAACTCTGCTTGCTGCATTGCTAACAAAATAACATCTCTAATAGGCCTAAATACTCATTTGTTTGATAGATTCAGAGCAGCATAAGGGGATGCAAGGGAATTTAGTGCATTGCTCTGTCAGATTATTTTAATTGTTATCCAATGAGGGCAGCTCAGAGGGTAAGGAACTTAATTTATGTAGTTACTCATCCCCTTGGCATCCACTGATGAAAAATGGTAGCATGACAACTTCTAAACTGCATTCAGTGGTTTGCAGTGAACAAAGTAAAGGTCAGTTGCCAGAGAACCAGGGGCCCACGGTGTGCTCGCTGATCTCCAAATGCTGCTCAGCACAGCAGCAGGATGCGGTGCTCATGCACTGCCTTCTAGGAGAGGATACCCAAATGCTGCACAAAGCTGTCAAGTTTTTGTCTCCCAGGAGAGAATGTCTGCATGCAGAACCCTGGAATCTATGTGTGAAGAGAATAGTTCCACCTTAGCAGAAGAGGTAGCAGTCACCCCTCCTGGTCACAAATCTCTCCTCTCCTGTCCCTGGATGTCGTATCACCATTGCTCTACTAATTTAAAGGATACTTGTTTAGAAGTATGCTTTGTAAATCACAGGATGCTAGGGGTTGGAAGGGACCTCTGGAGATCTTCAGGTCCAAACCCCACTGCCAGAGCAGGACCAGAGAATCCAGCGCAGGTCTCACAGGAACACAGCCACACAGGGCTGGAAAGTCTCCAGAGAAGGAGGCTACACAACTTTTCTGGGCAGTCTGTTCTAAGGCTCTGTGACCCTTACAGTGAAGAAGTTCCGCCTCATGTTGAGGTGGAACCTCCTGTGCTGTAGTTTCCATCTATTGCCCCTTGTCCTATCCCAGGGCACAAGTGAGCAGAGGCTGTCCCTTTCCCTTCCTTCCTGACCCCCAGCCCTCAGATATCTCAAGTCAAGCAGTCTCCTCTTAGAAGCAAATGACATCCTAATGTTCTGGGCACCTGATTCTGTTCACTTTTCATGGATATAATTTCATGCCTGTTCAAACCCCAGCCTCAGGCATGGGAACCTGGCTGCGCACAGAGGCACGCAGGGCTGGTGCTGACCACTGCCACTAACCATCAAGGAATTACATTCTCCTCCTTTCCTGTTTCTTTCCTCCTTTCTTGTTTTTTCTCTTACCTAAAATGACCCCATGCAGAGCTACAGGCTGAGGTAGGAGTGGCTGGAGAGCTGCCAAATAGAAAGGGACCTGGGAGTACTGATTGACAGCTGCCTGAACATGAGCCAGCAGTGTGCCCAGGTGGCCAAGAAGGCCAACGGCATCCTGGCCTGCATCAAGAATAGTGTGGCCAGCAGGAGCAGGGAAGTCATTGTGCCCCTGTACTCGGCACTGGTTAGGCTGCACCTAGAGTCCTGTGTCCAGTTCTGGGCCCCTCAGTTTAAGAAGGACATTGAGACACTTGAACGTGTCCAGAGAAGGGCAACAAGGCTGGGCAGAGGCCTTGAGCACAAGCCCTATGAGGAGAGGATGAGGCAGCTGGGATTGTTTAGCCTGGAGGCTCAGGGGAGACCTTACTGCTCTGTACAACTTACCTGAAGGGTGGTTGTAACCAGGAGGGGGTTGGTCTCTTCTCCCAGGCAACCAGCACCAGAACAAGAGGACACAGTCTCAGGCTGTGCCAGGGGAGGTTTAGGATGGAGGTGAGGGGAAAGTTCTTCACTGAGAGAGTTGTTGGCCATTGGAATGTGCTGCCCAGGGAGGTGGTGGAGTCACCATCCCTGGAGGTGTTCAAGAGGGGATTGGACGTGGCACTTGGTGCCATGGTTTAGTCATGAGGTCTGTGGTGACAGGTTGGACTTGATGATCTTTGAGGTCTCTTCCAACCTTGGTGATACTGTGATTCTGTGAACTGGTTCCCCCTGTGGGGCAGTGTCTTGGTGCAAAAGTGGGTTGCTCCCTCCTTATTCTTGGTCACTCAGAATGAGCAGGAGCTCTGCAGACTGCCTGCAGCAGTGGCTTCGCAGTGCGGACGCAGGGAGCCCGTGCCCACCCGCTGTGGCTGCCGGAGCGCCGCGCGTGCGGGGCTCACAGGCGACGGCTCACCAAAGCAGAAATGTTCCCTGTGAAACTCTAATGCATCTGTTCGGCACTGAAAAGGCAGCATTTGAGTCCAAAGCGCTGGAGAGCTGAGACAAGTGTGTTTCTGGACTCAAAACAAACGCTGGTGAATTAGGAACGTGCTATAAAGCACACAGAGACCATGCAGCGCCGTATGGTGCAGAGTGCAGCTGCTAATCAATTTAGCCTATATGCCAAGTATACTAGAAGCCCAAACAGGCTTAAGTTCTTTATTCAGCAATTCCAAATGTAGACTACAAGCATTATAAACCTGGTGCACTTACAATTAGAATAAACCCAACAAACCCCAACCCAATGAACAGAAAAAGTGGATTTTTTCCTTTTACTTAGAGAAGACTGATGGATGAGAAGCTGGACATGAGCAGGCAGTGTGAGCTTGCAGCCCAGAAGGCCAATAGCAGCCTGGGCTGCATCAAAACACTCTGCTCTGGGGAGACCTCACCTACAGTGCTGTAGACAGATCTAGAGCCCTCAATATAGGAAGGACATGGACATGATGGAGCGGGTCCTGAGGAGGGCCACAAAAATGATCGGAGGACAGGCTGAGGGAGCTGGGGGTGTTCAGCCTGGATGAGAGAATGCTCTGGGGAGACCTAATAGAAACCTTCCAGTACCTGAAGGGGGCCACAAGAAGGATGGAGAGAGACTGTCTGCAAAAGCCTGCAGGGACAGGATGAGGGACAATGGCTTCAAACTAGAGAAGAGCAGATTGAGATTGGATATCAGGAACAAGTTCTTCACCGTGAGGGTAGTTGAACACTGAAAGAGGTTGCCCAGGGAGGTAGTTGAGGCCCTATCCCTGGAGATATTCAAGTTGAGGCTGGACAGAGCTCTGGGCAACCTGATCTAGTTGGGGATGTCCCTGCTGACTGTGGGGAGGTCAGACTGGATGACCTTTGGAGATCCCTTCCAGCCTGGACCATTCTATGATTCTATGATAAGACAATCTCCTAAATTATATCCCATTATGAATACAAACCCAAGCTTTGCTTTTGGTCACCAGCTCTCAGAGGCACAGTCTGAGGCTATGGTGTGTTCTCCAGTATACAAGACAAGTTGATCTTAAAAAATTATTCCACATTCAGTGTTTACTTCTATTCTGGAGGTGTGCAGACATGAAGGTTTTGTTCCATCATGGGTGATTCTATACACAATACTTTACTGAAGATGCCATCACAACTGGACAAGCAGCCTTGCAGGTACTGTGGTTCTAAATCAAATACAAATCCACAGGTACAGTATCAGAACTACAGCAGAAATCTCTAATTGAAGTGGGCAGTATTACCTATAAAGCCAAAATAAATGGTGTAGGATAATAGTTTTCAGCCCTGGGTTACAATGTCAATGCAGAGACTTGAGCTGTGCTCACTCACCAAGCCTGATCTTGCTTGCCAGAGCATGCTTGTCAATATTTAGCTCCCAGGGAGCATGGTATGAGTCTTACAAAAAATAGTAGCTGAACACAAAATGCCCTAGCAGCTGCTGTGATCCTATTCCTAACACTGGGATTAAATTGCTGAAATATGCTTTGAGCTTTTTTAAACCTGAAGATGTGTGCCATAGACCTACTGTAACAAGAATATGAGAAACAGCATTAAGGGATTGCAGTGCTGCTATTGGGGCTTACTGAAATAGAGCAAAGCACCAGATGCTTGACATGGACTGATTGGAAGAGATTTTAATGTCAAGCATACAAGTATCGCTTTCTCCTGGAGTATCTGATTAGAAAATGGATTGGGCTGAAATAAGATACATGTGACCTGCTCCAGGTGATCCTGCTCTGGCAGAGGGGACCTCTGGGGGGCCACATCTGGACTAGTTTGCCCATGGAGGCTGTGGATGCCTCCTCCCTAGGGGTGTTCAAGGCCAGGTTGGCTGAGTCCTTGAGCAGCTGAGTCTAGTTGAGATTGATCCCAGCCCATAGTGGGGAGGTTGGAGTAGATGAGCTTTGAGGTCCCTTCCAACCTAAGCCATTCTATGACTCCATTCTATTCTATGACTCTACTCTCAACCCACCACAGAACCCTTGCAAAGAGTCCAAGGACTTGCTGCGACACAGCTGGTGCTAACACACTGGCTGTTGGGGCTCTCGTGGTAGCTGGGAGCAGTTGTGCCAACCAAGTACTGCTAAGGGTTATCCTGCTGGACTTGAGGCACTTCACCGGGAGGCTGCAAAACTTCCCCTCTGTCACTATAAGGAGACAGGCATCTTCAGAGGTGAGCTCCTTCTGCACTCCACTGAGTGCATCAGAAATGTGAGAGTAGTATGTTGATAATTTAGGTAGCACTGCAAAATGCCTCAGACAGTCTGTGCCTACATTTTGAGGTGAATTTCTGGTGTTTAGGCAATGTAAATGATTCCAAATTTTTTCTGATGTGGGTTGGACTTGGGTTTTTTTTGGTACACACAGAGAATCACAGAATGTTGGGGGTTGGAAGGGACCTTGAAATATTGAGTCACAGAATCACAGAATACCATCTGGGTGAGGGGATTGAATCCATCATCAGTAAGTTTGCAGATGACACCACACTGGGAGCAGGATCAATCTGTTTGAGGGTGGGAGGGCTCTGCAGAGGGAGACCTTGCCAGGCTGGAGAGATGGGCAGAGTCCAAGGGCAGGAGATTGAACACATCCAAGTGCCAGGTTCTGCACATTGGCCACAACAACCCCATGCAGTGCTACAGGCTGGGGTCAGAGTGGCTGGAGAGCAGAAAGGGACCTGGGGGTACTGGTTGACAGCAGCTGAATATGAGCCAGCAGTGTGCCCCAGTGGCCAAGAAGGCCAATGGCATCCTGTCCTGCACCAGGAACAGTGTGGCCAGCAGGAGCAGGGAAGTCATTCTGCCTCTGTACTCAGCACTGGTTAGGCCACACCTTGAGTCCTGTGTCCAGTTCTGGGCCCTTCAATTCAAGAAAGATGTTGAGATGCTGGAAGGTGTCCAGAGAAGGGCAACAAAGCTGGGGAGGAGTCTGGAGCACAGCCCTGTGAGGAGAGGCTGAGGGAGGTGGGGTTGTATAGTCTGGAAAAGACTCAGGGGAGACCTTCTTGCTGTCTACAACTACCTGAAGGGAGGTTGTAGCCAGGTGGGGATTGGTCTCTTCTCCCAGGCAACAGTGACAGAAGGAGGGGACACAGTCTCAAGCTGCACCAGGGGAAGTTTAGGCTTGATCTGAGAAAGAAGTTCTTCCCAGAAACAGAGATTGCCCATGGGAATGGCTGCCCAGGGAGGTGATGGGGTCGATGCTGCTGGAGGTGTTTAAGCAAAGCCTGGATGAGGCACTTAGTGCCATGGTGTGGTTGATTAGATAGGGTTGGGTGATCAGTTGGACTTGATGATCTAGGAGGTCTCTTTAGGGCCTGGAAGGGACCTTGATTCCAATTTTTTTCTGATGTGGGTTGGACTTCTTTTTTTTTGGTACACACAGAGAATCACAGAATGTTGGGGGTTGGAAGGGACCTTGAAATATTGAGTCAGAGAATCACAGAACACGATCTGGGTGAGGGGATTGAGGCCTTGTGCAGCTGAGTCTAGTTGAAGGGTGTCCCACCACGGCAGGGAGGTTGCAGTAGATGAGCTCTGAGGTCCCTTCCACCCTGAGCCATTCCAGGGTTTGACAAGCACATTGAAATGCAGATCCTTTTGTTGACTACTATACATTTTAGTTGCATTCCTTTGAAAGATTTAAATAAATAAACAAACAAATAAATACATTTTTCTGATGGTTGTGAAATACAGTTAGAAATGCTTCTGGCAACAACTCATCAGGGAGGAAGTGATGCCCAGTGAAATACAAAGCCAGGATGCAGCCAGTTAGACAAATCTGCTGTATTTTCTGCTCTGTGTTTTATGTGTGGAGCTGGCACCAGGATTTATGCATGGCTCAAGCAGGGTACTAAAAAATACAGAATGTTATCAGGATTTAGGTGAACAAAGATGTATTCATTGTGGTGAATTCACCATGAATCACATCTAACCAGGGGCAGAACTTGCAAAGGCTACTCCTACATGGAAGCAGGAAAGCAGCAATGATTGTGTGAATACATCCTTTTGGTGCTGCTGGATGTGAAGCAATGCCCTGATTTTAAGGTTGTTTCTTTCTTTTTTTCCCCCCCATATTTGCTTGTCTAAAATGTCCTGCAACTGGATTAACCTCAGCAAGCAGAGCTTCATGTAGCTGTGAAATCTTCCCTTCAAGACACTTCCTGACCCGTTTGTAAAACACATAAATTCAGTCTTTTGTAGTTAGAGATAGGAGTGGAGCTCCAACATCCTCACAGAGATGCCTCAGTCGTGGAGGCTACCCAGTCTGCTGACCCAGGTGGAGGAGTCAGCATGCAATACAGAAGTGGGGTGCACTGTAAGCACTTCAAACTGATGGAAGAAGTTCTTCCCCATGAGGGTGGTGAGACACAGGTTGCCCAGGGAGGTGGTGGAAGCCTCATCCCTGGAGGTTTTTAAGGCCAGGCTGGATGTGGCTGTGAGCAACCTGATCTAGTCTGAGGTGTCCCTACCCATTCATGGGGCTTGGAACTAGCTGATCCTTGAGGTCCCTTCCAACCCTGACAATTCTCTGTTTCTATGATTCTCAGGCAGTAGTCAGCTGGCCTGTCCTGCAGGTACAGCTGTCCCATGGAGAAAAGGAGGAAAAGGAGGAAGCTCCATGCTAACAAATGTTAAACAAAAGGTTTTGATTTGTTAGCTCAGATTTTGATGTTAAAGGTAATGCATTTCTTTTGGTCTATTTTTCTAAATTGAAACACATGTTTATTGTTCAGGTGAGATGAGAACATTGTCCTCTACTCAATAAAGACAGGCTCTACAACCAGGATATGCCACTTGGCAAACAGAGCAAATCAATGGGCAAAGTAAAATGTGGGAAGAAATGAACATGCTTTCCTTTGCCTCCTGTATTAAAGCTGCCTAAGCTCTTATAACCTTTATTCACAGAACCACAGAATCACAGAAAACATCCAGTTGGCAGAGACCACCTAGCCCATCCAGTCCAACCCTCCACCCAGCACTGCAGGGTCAGCACTAATCCATGTCCCTAAGCACCAGCTCCACAGGCTGCTTGAACACCTCCAGGGATGGTGACTCCAGCACTGCCCTGGGCAGACCATTCCAATGGCTGAGAACCCTCTCTGGGAAGAAATATTTCCTATCATCCAGCCTGAACCTCCCCTGCTGCAGCTTGGAACCATTTCCTCTGGTGCTGTCTCTTGCCACCAAGGAGCAGAGGCTGCCCTCTCCTTGCTCCAACCTCCTTCCAGGGAGCTGTAGAGAGAATTATTTGGGCTGTCTTTGCTAGCACAAATTTTGTTGCCAAATTTAAGTACAAGGCCCTGTTCCCCCAGCCTGCTGTAACCTGTTTTGACATGTCTTTTACACCATTCTCTGTTCATTTCCATTCAGACTATGTCTCCAAGCTGCTAACTTTAAGAGCATTGTTTACTTAACCATGTTAATCCATGCCATTAGATGAACTGATTACCCATTTTATTTATCAGTGCCCAGACTAAAACTACACCCATGCTTGGGCAAGCTAGGCCACAGTCATTCTCTCTTATTTTAACCACATTATGTCTGAGCAGAATTTCTGATTTGGGGCTGAGAGTCCTGGGGCTTTTTAGACTAGAGAAGAGAAGAATGAGAGGGGATTTAATAAATGTCTATAAATATCTGAGGGCTGGGGATCAAGAGGGAGGGGACAGGCTCTGATCAGTTGCACCCCGTGACAGGACAAGGGGCAAAGGATAGAAACTACAGCACAGGAGGTTCCACCTCAACATGAGCAGGAACTTCTTCCCAGGGAGGGTCAGAGAGCACTGGAGCAGGCTCCCCAGAGAGGTTGTGGAGTCTCCTTCTCTGGAGGTTTCCAAGACCCATATGGATGTGCTCCTGTGTGACCTGTGCTGGATTCTCTGCTCCTGCTCTGGCAGGGGGGTTGGACTGGAAGATCTCCAGAGGACCCTTCCAACCCCAAACATCCTGTGAGCCTGTGATCTGAATCACCTTCTGGCACCTACCTTTGATAGCCATCAGTGAGCCTTGATAGCTTAATAGTTATCTGTTTATATGAAAAACCCAAACACTCATCTGGGAAAGGAATTCTTTCTGGCACACAGATTCTGTGTGAGCTTTGATGTAAACAGTAAATCCAGCATTCAACCACAGCAGTTTAGGGATTAAATTATTTATTGGCTACTGAAAAAAAAATAGTAGGAGAATATAGCCAACTGCACAGCTCAAACCCCACACAGGTCAGCAGCAGTTAATGATGCTGTGATGGTTTTCCAGGAGTTTGGAACAAACACTTGTCTTTTAGTCCGGGAGCAATGCTGGACATTTCTGTCTGATGCTTGGGGGATTCAGCCAACTAACAGATACATTTGGTAAGGAATCTCATTCTAGTCATGCCCTCCCCTCCTAATTTCCCTTTTCACTGTTTTGTCATCTTTGCCTGTTCCTCGGGGAACTGAGTGATTGATAGCCTAATCCAATGACTGTATTACAGCTGCCTCAACTTGGACTCCTTTCCTTATCATTAGCAGTTAGCCTATGGTTAAATTCACAGCTCACTGCTTGGTACAGCCCCTGAGATTTAAGGGTCTGGCCCTTAGAAAATATTTAACATAAAACTGAAATCTTGACACGCTGAGGATTCAGTTCTCTGCAAGGTTTCTTTAATTAATCCAAAGTATTGTACCACTGCTCTCTATGAGGCTGTGACATAGTGAACTGTTACTGAAGCTCCCAGAGATGTGTAATTCTAAATTAAATACTGGCTTGTGTGCACCTACCCCGCATTTGTTTCCCAAGTGCTTGGGCATGAATGCGAAGATTTAAATTCAGAGTACAATAACAAAACGTGAAGCAATTACGCTTCCAGAGTGAAGACTTTCTCCCATTCATTTCAAGCTTGGAATGAGCTTTATTTAAAGCAAAGGGAGGAGGAAAACACAGCTTTGTTCAAATGCTGTGTGTAAAGAGCCATGCTTCATTCTTCTCCCAGAACTCTCTTTAATCTTTGGGTGAATGAAATAAATTGCAGGCGGGTTGATTCAGCTAACGCGTGGCACCCGTGCAAAAGGCTACAAACGGCAAACGTCTTCTTGGTGGGGGAATGAAATTGGGTACCATAAAATTAAAAGGATTTTAACAAAATAATAATAATAATATTAATGCTCAGTTCTCTGACCTTCTCTGGAGAATAAGACTTAGTTTTCAATAGCTACGGGAAGGACGCAGACCTTGATCTCCACCATAAACCTTTGCCCTACTTCCAGTCTGTCGATCAGCTGCAAGCTCCTATGAAAATGGCAGCTGAGTCCCAGATGAAAAATTATGCATCTCATAAACTGCTATTCTGCTGAAATGTCAAGCTATGGCAGGGCTATACCTCAAACTCAGCACTTGGCATTTTCCTTCTGTCTGCTTTGTTGCCATGAAGCAAACATGAACAGTGAGGATTTGTGTAGGGCAGGTAGCAGGCGAGCTCCCTGTCAAAAATCTATTATTAGGGCTCTGATCTCTCCTGCACAGACCACTGACGGCAGAACACTAAGAGAAATCAGCCTGCTGCAAGGACACGATGGGAAACAGAGGACCCTTTGTGAAGCCTGACACAATGTGTGCAATTAAGAGCTTTTAATGGCCGAGCTACATTTAGCAGAAATAATACAACCAAATTAAAACTGCACTGCAGCAGATAGCTGTTCCCTAATGCCATCCACACTGGCTTGCAGACAGCCGTTAACGGCAACGGAAGTAGTCTTTAACTCGGTAAAGATTTGTGCTTAACTACAGATGCCTGGGCATGCAGACATTTGGGGTTGTGTCCAGTGATGGGCACCTCCTCACCCACTTCTATTACCCAAAATCCACCCTGCAGCAGTCACCCACAGAACTGTGAGTAGGAAGGTGAATGCTCTTGTCAATGCTCTTTGTTCTTCCCCTCCCCCCCCCCCCCCACTTTTCCTCTGGGTGACAGAATCACAGAATTTCAGGGACCTCGAAAGCTCATCCAGTCCACCCCCTCTGCCAGGGCAGGCTCACCTACACCAGACTACACAGGAACACAGCCAGGTGAGTTTTGAACATCTCCAGGGAGGGAGACTACACAACCCCCCTGGGCAGCCTGTTCCAGTGCTCTGTCACCCTCACAGGGGAAAAGAAATTCCATCATATTTACATGAAACTTCCTATGCCTTAACTTCCACCCTTGCCCCTTGTGCTGTCATTGGGCATCACCCAGCAGAGCCTGGCTCCAGCCTCTTAGGACTCACCCTTTACATATTTATTATGATGAGGTCACCTCTCAGTCTCCTCCAGGGTAAAGAGCCTCAGCTCCCTCAGCCTCTCCTCATAAGGAAGATGTTCCATTCCCCTGATCATCCCCATGGCTCTGCACTGGACTCTTTCAAACTGCTCACTACCTTTCTTGAAATGAGGGGCCCAGAACTAGACACAATATTCCAGACGTGGCCTCACCAGTGCAGAGTAGAGGGGGAGGAGAACCTCTCCTGACATACTGGTCACACCCCTTCTAATCCACCCCAGAATGGCATTGGCCTTCCTGGCCACAAGAGCATGTTGCTAATGACGAGTCAGCAAATGAAAAGGCAGCCCTTATGATTAGGACTTCGAGTTTTCCTCTTCCCACATCACGCAGATATTTCAGACTACCCTACAGGCCACTATTCATCATGTCAATTATTCAGACAATGTGCACATTTTAGTTTGATGACATAACATTCGCAAAGTATTTCCTTAAAGGTCACAACTGCTGTCTGACAGTGGGGTTGGGGTCGTTGTTTTGGGGGTTTTTTTGTAGATCACAGAATGTTAGGGGCTGGAAGAGACCTTGAAAGCTCATCCAGCCCAACCCTGCTGCCAGAGCAGGAGCACCAAGAGCAGATCACACAGGAACACATCCAGGTGGGTTTTGAATATCTCCAGAGAGGGAGACTCCACAACCCCCCTGGGCAGCCTGTTCCAGTGTTCCATCACCCTCACAGGGAAAAAAAAAATCATTCCTCATGTTTCCATGGAACTTCCTATGCCCCAGCTTGCACCCATTGCCCCTTGTCCTGTGCAAAACTTCTGCACTTGTTCCAAAGCCGAGTCCCCAGCAAGTTTGTTTTAAGTGGGATAGCTCTAGCAAACTAAGAAATTCTTTCTTTCTTTTTCTTTCTTTGTTTTTCTTTCTTCCTTTCTTTCTTTCTTTCTCTTTCTCTCTTTCTTTCTTTCTCTCTCTCTTCCTCTCTTCCTTCCTTCCTTTCTTTCTTTCTTTCCTCTTTCTTTCTTTCCTCTTTCTTTCTTTCTTTCTTTCTTTCTTTCTTTCTTTCTTTCTTTCTTTCTTTCTTTCTTTCTTTCTTTCTTTCTTTCTTTCTTTCTTTCTTTCTTTTTCTTTCTTTCTTTCTTTCTTTCTTTCTTTTTCTTTCTTTCTTTCTTTCTTTCTTTCTTTCTTTCTTTCTTTCTTTCTTTCTCCTCAGTTTCTCACAAGAGACAGCTTACTTCAAAAGTCACTAAAATGAACTGCTTCTGTGGGTTTCCAACAACTCTACATGGCCACATCTAATGACTGAATCTGCTGTCTGGGTATATCCCTTCTAACATTGCTTGTGGTCACAGAATCACAGAATCACCATGGCTGGAAGAGACCTCAAAGATCATTGAGTCCAACCTGTCACCACAGACCTCATGACTAAACCATGACACCAAGTGCCACATCCAATCCCCTCTTTCTGAATCTCTCTTGTTCTAGAAAACCTGAACTTGCTGTGCAATGCATGGGTGCAAATAAACCCCAGATAACCCCACAATACTATAGAATGTCAGAACAGGACAAAGAATAGAATAGAATAGAATAGAATAGAATAGAATAGAATAGAATAGAATAGAATAGAATAGAATAGAATAGAATAGAATCGAATCAACCAGGTTGGAAGAGACCTTCAAGATCAAGGTGTCCAACCTATCATCCAACACCACCTAATCCTAATCAACTAAACCATAAAGCAGCAACAGCACATAGACAGGAGGTGTTTGATACTGCTCCTGTGGAATACTGCAATACTTTTGCAGCAAAGCATTAAAAGGGCACACAACAAGCACAGCAGAGAGAGATGAGCTTTTGACCTAAGTTTCTTGCTAAGCCCAGTGCACGGTTTCCTAACTTTATACCCTAAGAATCTGGCTTCCAGACACAAAAAACCCCCCACAAACCCCAAGAAAAACCCAACAAAACCAAACCATACCCAAAACCACTAAAAAAACAACAAAACAACCAAACCAAAACAAAACAACAAAAAACAGACAAAGCCAAACCAAACCAAACCAACAATAGAAACTAAACCAAACCAAACGCCCACAAAGGAAATAAAAAACCCAACCCCCCCAAAACCAACAATCCAGAAAACAAACAAAAAAACCCCCCAAACCCCCCAAAACACAAACAAAACACAAAATGAAACAAACAAAACCAAACAAGCACCAAAATCCAACTCAAAAAACCCAGAAAACAAAATCCAAACAAGAAACAGAAACCCCAAACCACAACAAACCAAACCCCAAAACACCACAAGCAAACAAAACCCAAAACCCAACCCAAAACCCCCAAACCCAAAAAGCAAACAAATTTAAAACAAACAAATCAAACCACCAAAACCCTAAACCACAACCAAAACCCAAACTAAACCAAACCCCCCCAAAATTAAAACCTGAAAACAACCAAAAACCAAAACAAAAGAAACAAACCCAACGATAAAACCATCACCAAACAGAACAAAACCCAAACAAAACATAAATCACAGTATCACAGTCTCACATTTGGACTCTTGAACGTGTTCAGAGAAGGGCAATGAGGCTGGGGAGAGGCCTTGAGCACAGCCCTGTGAGGAGAGGCTGAGGGAGCTGGGATTGTTTAGCCTGGAGAAGAGGAGGCTCAGGGGAGACCTCATTGCTCTCTACAACTACCTGAAGGGTGGTTGTAGCCAGGAGGGAGTTGGTCTCTTCTCCCAGGCAACCAGTACTAGAACAAGAGGACACAGTCTCGACCTGTGCCAGGGGAAGTTTAGGCTGCAGGTGAGGAGAAAGTTCTTCCCAGAGAGAGTTGTTAGCCATTGGAATGTGCTGCCCAGGGTGGTGGTGGAGTCACCATCACTGGAGGTGTTCAAGAGGGGATTGGATGTGGCACTTGGTGCCATGGTGTAGTAGTCTTGAGGTCTGTGGTGACAGGTTGGACTTGATGATCTTTGAGGTCTCTTCCAACCTGGTGATTCTATGATTCTACGATTAGGCTTAGCTGATGCTCCATGGTGGAAAATGCCAATGATGGTGACTCCACCACCTCCCCAGGCAGCCCATTCCAATGGGCAATCACTCTCTCTATGAAGAACTTCTTCCTAACATCCAACCTGAACCTCCCCTGGTGCAGCTTGAGACTGTGTCCTCTTGTTCTGGTGCTGGGTGCCTGGGAGAAGTGACCAATCCCCACCTGGCTACAACCTTCTTTCAGGTAGCTGTAGACAGCAATGAGGTCTCTCCTGAGCCTCCTCTTCTCCAGGCCAAGCAACCCCAGCTCCCTCAGCCTCTCCTCACAGGGTGTAATGGGTTGGGGCAGATCCCCTCCCCACCACAGGCAGAAATAACTACAGCTCAAACTACAACACAGGGCTGTGCTCCAGACCCCTCCCCAGCTTTGTTGCCCTCCTCTGGACACGTTCCAGCAAGTCAACATCTTTCCTAAACTGAAGGGCCCAGAAAAGATGTTGAGTTGCTGGAACGTGTCCAGAGGAGGGCAACAAAGCTGGGGAGGGGTTTGGAGCACTTGCACTGCTCAGACAGTGCCACTGCCCAAGCTTTCCTCCTGGCAGCCGTGTCTACAGACACTTTGATTCTGGCAGGTCCTTTTCCTTTGGATTGTGCAGGTTATCCACAAATCAGATTATAAACCTTGCACTTTCTGGAGCCTGCCACTGAAGAGAGACCTAGGGGCCGTTGCCAAATCCCGGCTCCATCCTCATGACTAAGAGCGGCTTTCCCTAAGGTGCTGGCTTGCCTCTGATTTTGGAGTGGGGTAAAGCTCTTTAGTGGCTTAGCCTTTTCCATTTTTCTGACTTCTCTCTGAATTGTACTGAAGTTGCCCACAAGCATCCTGGTAGAATTCACAGCCAACCAGAACCTGTAAATAACTTAATAAGTTTTATACATCGTTCTGGAAAAGAAAGATAACTGTATTTCTGTAACTCCTGCCTCACTAAATTAACCCACATCAATTCACTGGGGAGCCCAGAACTGGATGCAATATTCCAGGTGAGGTCTCACCAGGCTAGAGCAGAGGGGGCGGAGAACCTCCCTGGATCTGCTGGATACACTCCTCTGAATGCATACCAGGACCCCATTGGCCTTCTTGGCCACCAGGGCACATTGCATGAACTTGTTGTCCACCAAGACTCCCACATCCCTCTCCACAGGGCCACTCTCCATAAGGCCTTATTTCCTTAAGTGAATCTTGGAAGCTTCATTAGAACATTACCACTTTCTGAGGCAAGATAGCTCCCAGAAACTTAACAAAGATGAAGACTTGGATTCTCTAAGCACAACATCCTCTCAAGCAGCAGAGACACATTAATCCATAGGGCTATCACAGCCCTTAGTCACCATCCTGGAGAAGAGGAGGCTCAGGGGAGACCTTAGTGCTCTCTACAACTACCTGAAGGGTGGTTGTAGCCAGGAGGGGGTTGGTCTCTTCTCCCAGGCAACCAGCACCAGAACAAGAGGACACAGTCTCATGATGTGCCAGGGGAGGTTTAGGCTGGAGGTGAGGAGAACGTTCTTCACTGAGAGAGTTGTTAAGCCATTAGAATGTGCTGCCCAGGGAGGTGGTGGAGTCACCATCCCTGTAGGTGTTCAAGAGGGGATTGGATGTGGCACTTGGTGCCATGGTTTAGTAGTCATGAGGTCTTGGGTGACAGGTTGGACTTGATGATTTTTGAGGTCTCTTCCAACCTTATTGATTCTATGATTAGGCTTAGCTGATGCTCCATGGTGCCAATCTGAAATTAACTCTCCTTAGAAAACAACAATTTGTCAAAATCAAAGTGCAAATTTTCCTGTAAGTATTATTTTTTTGGGACCAGCATAGATGTAGAAGGTGAATAAAACCCAGAGAAATTTTACAATGCTCAATAATTGGAAGGTAAGCTTGGAATCCAGGGGACCTAGCTGGGACCCAGGCTCACACCTGGGATTTAAACCTGGCTTGCTCAAGTCAGGTTCCTGTGCAGGTCAGCAGGCTGTGCTGGTATGAGTGTGTATCCTGGGAGAACTGTTTCACTTTGTATTAATAATTCAGTTTTTGCTGGGAAGCAGAGGAGAGAGAGAGACTAATCCTACAGTCTGCTGGTCAAACATCCACCTGGGATACTGGGATCCTTTCCTGTCAAAACTACCCAGCATATGTGATTGCCCAGGGAGGTGGTGGAAGCCTCATCCCTGGAGGCTTTTAAGGCCAGGCTGGATGTAGCTCTGAGCAAGCTGATCTAGTGGGAGGCGTCCCTGCCCATGGCAGGGGGGATGGAACTGATTGATCCTTGAGGTCCCTTCCAACCCTGATTCTATGATTCTATGACATACAGAGGACTATGAAGGAGGAAACAGCGATGGCTCTTACAGCTTAGCAATTTTCAGCTGATCAAATTAGATCCAAACAGGAAAGCAATGATCCTCATAAACTTGTTTCAAAGTATTTTAAATTTTATGTTTATTTTTAACCTCTGTTGGAAAAACCATAGGAAATTAGCTGTCACTTAGTAACTTAGAAGGAATTCAAATGAAACCCCCTTTTCAATGTCTCTTATTTCTGGAGCAATGAATGGTGATGCTCTTCATGGAGCTGCTTGCACATGAGGAAGACAAAAAAAAAAGAGAAAAAAAAGAGGAGGGAAGAGAAGGCCAAAGGGAAGCTGCATTATGGAAAGCATTTCTTCAGTACATGGCCACACAGGAGCACATTGTTGAACAGGGGGGTCTGCAAGTCAAATGTCAGCGTGCTGCTGGGCCACGACAACAACACACTTTCACGGTCTGCTCATCGACAGAAGCCTTCATTAAGCTTGGAGGAGGGAGTTTGACGCTCTCCAGGGGAAGGCAGTCTGCATTGTATTCAGAAATGTGTGGACACAGCAAGTTTCTGAAGAACAGCTGTCCCTGAGGAGAAGGACTTCCTTACAGTGTGATCCCATCCCTGCCACCAGCCCATGCTGCCAGGTCACCAGCCCCTTTGCCACCAGCTGTGCTCCCACCTGCCACAAACACCAGAAAGCAACTTCCTGCCCTCAGGACATGCTGGCTGGCAGACCAGACCCAGGCCTGAGCTGCCAGCAAACCTCAGCGAGCAGGGACAGGGGCTGCCCTGTGTGGAGGTGCAAAGTGCTGACATTCATAGAATCACAGAATCATCCAGGCTGGAGAGGTCCTCCGAGCCCACCCAGCCCAGCCACACTGCCCACTCCACCCAGCCTGTCCCTGCTCCATGTCCCCAGGCACCAGGTCTAGATGGCTTTTAAACACCTCCAGGGATGGCGACTCCACCACCTCCCTGGGCAGCTGTTACATACAGAATTACACACAGAATCGACCAGATTGGAAGAGAATTCCAAGATCATCAATTCTAACTGATCACCCAGCCCTATCTAATCAACCAGGCCATGGCACTAAGTGCCTCATTCAGGCTTCTCTTAAACATCTCCAGGGATGCTGACCCCACCACCTCCCTGGGCAGCCCATTCCCATGCACAATCTCTTTCTGGGAAGAACCTTTTTCTAAGATCAAGCCTAAACTTCCCCCTGCACAGCTTGAGACTGTGTCCTCTTGAGACAGTGCCTCACAGCCCTTTCCATGTTTCCTAATGTCCAGCCTAAGCCTCCCCTGGCACAACCTGAGGCCATTCCCTCTCATTCTATCACTAGTTACTCACGACAAGAGCCCAGTATGTGTTTTGAACTGTGGTGCCTTACCTCCAGCTTTCTGCTGGCCTCCTCCTCTCACACACTGCTGCCCTCCATCCAGGGCTCCTTTTGCTCTTGGGGTAGTGAATGGAAACAGATTCCAAAGGCCAGGATGTGTTTGTCTACAGCTTCTCTAACATCAAGGAAGGTGTATGTATCTGCTGCTGGTAGTGGACCCCAAGTACAGCAGCTTCTGCTTTTCACTCTCTGAAGCAAAACAAGTCTTTTAGACAGAGGAACCCCTACACTAGCAGGTAATGCTGCTGGAGGTAGGGAGAATTTCTTGTGATGTTGTGGTGGGTTGAAATTTCCGCCCCTCCCCAGCATTAACTTTGCCAGACCAACTCAGTTAGAAGCAAATGGAAGCAGTATTTACAAGCAAAACTACACTCTAGAATGGAATGCAATGAATATGTACAACATATACAGGATATACAATATTATAAAGACACTTACAATTAGCAAACAACATGAAAACCCCCCTGGTCAGAAACCAGGGAAGCCATTCCACTGTCCCCCTGACCCCCCCACCTCCCTGTCCCAAGAGAGAAGAAGCAGTGGGTTAGACTTAACTAAACAACACATCCCAAACAAGCTCAGCTGAGAAAAAAACAAGCAGGTTAATCTCTCCCAAGTGCAGCAAGCAGAGAAGAGATCAAAAAAAGAGAAAGAATTGTTTTGATACAGCCAATTTTATAGCAAATATGAATTTGGTTAGAATACTCTTTTGTTTTCCTTTTTACACCCAATAGTGATTTATTTACATTTTTCTACTCTTCTGCTCAAAATCTGTAACTAATTTTGAAGGCATAGCCTAAAACCACCACAGATGTATGTACAAAAAGAAGTGAGAGAAAAAAAACAAGGAAAAAAGGAAGCTCAGACTGATCTACAGTGCAGTTTAATACAGCCCTCCAGAAATACTCCAGTGCAAGCAGCTCCTCCCTGTTTGGATGCTGCTGGAGGTCATTATCTTTGAGCCTGGTTTCATTGCAGACCTCACCAGCACACCTAACTGAGAGGAATCTGTGCTGAGAGCTCCACAGGACTGGGGGCCAGCTCCCTTCCTCCCACCCGCCCACAGTCATGCAGCGTTATGAACACTGCACCCCCCTAGGATAGAGACTTCTGCCACACTTGTTGTACCTCTGTGAGCAAGTTCTTTTCCAGTCCTGAAAAGAACTAAAATCTCTGCAACTGGGGGAAAAAAACAATACATAAAGCCAGCTACAGCTTGGCTGTGTGCTGCATCTGCTCGAGGTTTGTGCACTATACAACACAACAACCCAGCTGTGCTTTAGTAAGACACATGGAAAACGGACCAGCCTTACAGCTTCTATGAAAGTGCTGACTTTCACTTTAAAAGCCCTGAAATTTCTCTAGAGAGGAACTATGAAAAACAAGCAAAAAAAAAAAAATCCCAGAAAAGAACCCAAACAAAATAAAACAAGAACCACAAAATAAATATATAAATAAATAAACACACACACACAAAAACCCCATTAAAAACAAACAAACCCAAACCATAGAATCACAGAACTCTCAGGGTTGGAAGGGACACAAGGATCACTCAGTTCCATGGGCAGGGACACCTCACACCACATCAAGTTGCCCAGAGCCACATCCAGCCTGGCCTTAAAATCCTTCAGGGATGAGGCTTCTACCACCTCCCTGGGCAACCTGTGCCAGTCCCTCACCACCCTCATGGGGAAGAACTTCTTCCTAACATCCAATCTCAATCTACCCATTTCTAGTCTTGCTCCATTCCCCCCAGTCCTATCACTCCCTGACACCCTAAAAAGTCCCTCCCCAGCTTTCTTGTAGCTCCCTTCAGATACTGGAAGGCCACAAGAAGGTCTCCTCGGAGCCTTCTCTTCTCCAGACTGAACAGCCCCCAAACCAAAACCTTACTAAACCTTACTGCCTCAATTAGGTAAAAAAAACAGAACAAGAAGTTGAAGCACATCAGAGTGGAAAACCAGTATTTGACACTATGAAATGACTTTCGTGGCAGGACCACAGAGCACTCCACCGCAAGCCTGCAGGCATGGAAGTGCTGTTGCTGCCATTTCACAGACAGAAGAAATAAAGCACGAAAAGGTCAAGTGTCTGGCTGCAGGCCATGCAGCTCAGCCCTGGCATGGCTGGGAACAGACTTCAGAAGTATGACCAGCCTGCCCCTTGAGCTGACAAGATGATAGGCTTGCCTACCTTTGTGTCATTTGTAAACTTGCCAGCTCTCTGGTTTTAAAAATGCTACCCTGGCTTTGTATCATTTGTACACTGCCATACCCTCATGGCTGAGGAGGAAGCACTGCAATGTGTCCCTGAGTAGATTGACTTCATTGACTCTGTGCCTTTCTTTGGCACAGTGAGTCCACAGAATCACAGAATGCTCTGGGTTGGAAGGCACCTTCAATGGTCATCTAGTCCAATGCCTTCTGCAGTCAGCAGGGACATCCTCAACTAGATCAGGATGCCCAGAGCCCTGTCCAGCCTCACCTTGAATATCTCTAGAGAAAGGGCCCCAACCACCTCCCTGGGCAACCTGTTCCAGTGTTACACCACTTTCAGGGTGAAAAAACCATTCCTCAATCTGCTCTTCTCTAGTTTGAAGCCATTGGCCCTGGTCCTGTCACTG
Organism: Dryobates pubescens; assembly: GCF_014839835.1. NCBI lineage: Eukaryota > Metazoa > Chordata > Aves > Piciformes > Picidae > Dryobates > Dryobates pubescens. The sequence continues at coordinate 35,844,773 of NC_071622.1, read as the reverse complement.
CAGGCCTTTGCAAACAGTCTCTCTCCATCGTTCTTGCAGAACCCTTCAGATACTGGAAGGCTGCTTTTAGGTCTCCCCAGAGCCCTCTCTTCTCCAGGATGAACACCCTCAGCTCCCTCAGCATGTCCTCGTAGCAGAGGTGCTCCAACCCCCTGATCATTTTCATGGCCTAGTTGTGGGACAGGGCCCTAGTGATGCCAGTTATCAGCCAGACATCTTTCTATATTTGTCTTCAGCAATATGCCTTTCCACAACATGATGAATTGACAAGGGTGGGTTTCATATTCATGTTTTTTTAAACAGATTCATGCCATAGGTAATTAAGCATCTTAAAATAACATCTTCTGTCTCCTCTGATAAAGAAAAGAAAAGGGAAGAAAAGAACAGAAAAGGGAAGAAAAGAACAGGGAAGGGAAGGGAAGGGAAGGGAAGGGAAGGGAAGGGAAGGGAAGGGAAGGGAAGGGAAGGGAAGGGAAGGGAAGGGAAGGGAAGGGAAGGGAAGGGAAGGGAAGGGAAGGGAAGGGAAGGGAAGGGAAGGGAAGGGAAGGGAAGGGAAGGGAAGGGAAGGGAAGGGAAGGGAAGGGAAGGGAAGGGAAGGGAAGGGAAGGGAAGGGAAGGGAAGGGAAGGGAAGGGAAGGGAAGGGAAGGGAAGGGAAGGGAAGGGAAGGGAAGGGAAGGGAAGGGAAGGGAAGAGAAGGGAAGGGAAGGGAAGGGAAGGGAAGGGAAGGGAAGGGAAGGGAAGGGAAGGGAAGAGAAGAGAAGAAGAAAAGAAGAGAAAAGAAAAGAGAAAAGAAAATAAAAGAAAAGAGAAAAGAAAAGAAGAGAAGAGAAGAGAAGAGAAGAGAAGAGAAGAGAAGAGAAGAGAAGAGAAGAGAAGAGAAGAGAAGAGAAGAGAAGAGAAGAGAAGAGAAGAGAAGAGAAGAGAAGAGAAGAGAAGAAGAAGAGAAAAGAAAAGAAAAGAAAAGAAAAGAAAAGAAAAGAGAAGAAAAGAGAAGAGAAGAGAAGAGAAGAGAAGAGAAGAGAAGAGAAGAGAAGAGAAGAGAAGAGAAGAGAAGAGAAGAGAAGAGAAGAGAAGAGAAGAGAAGAGAAGAGAAGAGAAGAGAAGAGAAGAGAAGAGAAGAGAAGAGAAGAGAAGAGAAGAGAAGAAAAGAAAAGTGTAGACCAGTTTGGAAGAGACCTTCGAGATCATCATGTCCAACCCATCATCCAACACCATCTAATCACCTAAACCATGGCACCAAGCACCCCAACAAGTCTCCTTTTAAACACCTCCAGAGATGGCAACTCCACCACCTCCCTGGGCAGCACATTCCAAAGTCCAGTCTCTCTTTCTATGAAGGACTTCTTCCCAACATCCAGCCTAAACCTGCCCTGGCACAGCTTGAGACTGTGTCTGGTGCTGGTTGCCTGGGAGAAGAGACTACCCCCACATGGCTACAACCTCCCTTCAGGTAGCTGTAGAGAGCAATAAGGTCTCCCCTGAGCCTCTTCTTCTCCAGGCTAAGCAACCCCTCAGCCTCTCCTCACAGGGCTGTGCTCCAGACCCCTCCCCATGTGAAACTTCAGGAAAATAAAAAACACAAACACACTAATCACATTTATATAACAATAATAAAATAAAGAACTTGTCCTCAGGCCCCACTTATAGCAACATTCTGAACCAGAGAAATGCTGGGAAGTGCCTGCCTTAGGGCTGAGCACGCCGGTGCCCCTGCACCGCGCACCCCGCACACGTTTCAGATCCGTGACACAGGAGGCACACTTCAGTCATCTCACAGATTTTATTAGACAAGACTTAGGGTAGGAAGGAATATTCAGAAACTGCAACTTAAATGAGCCAATGTGAATGGTGGTACTTGTATAAAATACTACTGCAATAGTTCTTTTATTAATTTTTAATGCACAGCACCCACGGTGACCTCCTTTATTCTTTTCCCGTCAGCCTGGCAGGCTGGAGAAATTGCAGTGGGCTGTGGCTGTTCTCCCGTTCCCCTCTTATTCCCATTTTGCATAATATTAAAACATAACATCTTATTGGGCTGTCACTGTGGAATAATCATTATGCAATAGGCAGAGCAATTTTTTCTGATTGTTATCTCTTCCTTACTTTTCAGTGTTCTCTAAAAAAAACCAATAATCATCATTCCAAATTCCATGTAGTTATCTGAAGCCATAAGGCAATTTTCCACTGGCTGCAGTCATCTGAATGAAAGTTTGTTTAAAAGTTATCTGGTACATTCCTTATGGTTCTCTTAGGATAACACCAGTCATACAAAACTGCAGCGCTACAGGCTGGGGTCAGAGTGGCTGGAGAGCAGCCAGACAGAAAGGGACCTGGGGGTGCTGATTGACAGCCACCTAAACATGAGCCAGCAGTGTGCCCAGGTGGCCAAGAAGGCCAAGGGCATCCTGGCCTGTATCAAGTATAGTGGGGCCAGCAGGAGCAGGGAAGTCATTGTGCCCCTGTACTCTGCATTGGTTAGGTCACACCTTGAGTACTGTGTCCAGTTCTGGACCCCTCAATTTAAGAAGGATATTGAGACACTTGAATGTGTCCAGAGAAGGGCAACAAGGCTGGGGAGAGGCCTTGAGCACAGCCCTATGAGGAGAGGCTGAGGGAGCTGGGATTGTTTAGCCTGGAGAAGAGGAGGCTCAGGGGAGACCTTAGTGCTCTCTACAACTACCTGAAGGGTAGTTGTGGCCAGGAGGGGGTTGGTCTCTTCTCTCTAGCAACAAGCATCAGAACAAGAGGACACAGTCTCAAGCTGTGCCAGGGGAAGTTTAGGCTGGAGGTGAGGAGAAAGTTCTTCACGCAGAGAGTCATTCATCACTGGAATGTGCTGCCCAGGGAGGTGGTGGAGGCACCATTTGGACGTGGCACTTGGTGCCATGGTTTAGTAGTCATGAGGTCTGTGGTGACAGGTTGGACTTGATGATCTTTGAGGTCTTTTCCAACCTTATTGATTCTGTGATTCTATGATTTAATGAAAACCAAGAATTTTTCATCTGTCTCTGGTCTCCTCTGATTGTATCTTTTTTTTTGGTGAGGTAGGAGACAGGTGCAATAAAATAGCACTTGACTCAGTCAGGGGGATGCTGTTACTTCAGTTATGTATATCACAGGCTCACAGGATGTTAGGACTTGGAAGGTCCCTCTGGAGATCATTGTGTCCTACCCCTCTGCCAGAGGAGGATCATAGAATCCAGCACAGGTTGTACAGGGTCTTGAATGTCTCCAGAGAAGACTCCACAGCATCTCTGGGGAGCCTGTTCAACATTCTGTGACCCTCACAGTAAAGTTCTTCCTCATGTTGAGGTGGAACCTCCTGTGCTGTAGTTTATATCCATTACCCCTTGTCCTATCACAGGGCACAAGTGAGCAGAGCCTGTCCCCTCCCCCTTGACCCCCAGCCCTCAGATATTTATAGACATTGATTAAATCTCCTTTCAGTGTTCTCTTCTCCAGTCTAAACAGCCCCAGGTCTCTCATTCTTCTCCTCATAGGGAGACTAATCTCCCTACCAAGAAAGCAGCTCACAGCATTGTCTCTGCAGGGCCAAGTTCACGTTGTCACAGCAACAGAGCACACAGGGTCAATAGATTAATACATCGGTGTGCACGGATACTGAACTGGAGTGCAAAAGTTTTGCTGCTGGCTTTAAAATGAAACTGTGAAGCAGGGGTGGGGAATATGACCTACACAAGACATTCTTGTGTATGTCAACCAACAGGCTACAAAGATGTGCATACATTTGCCTAATACAGTCTATCATCTTTAGCACAGTGGGGAGAGGTGGAAATAACCTCCACGGAAGAGGGTGCACCCAGCGGGGAGACCGTAGGGAGGCTGAAGTTTGGGCTGGGAAACAGACACTGCATTTGTGTTGTTGATACCTCCCCCTGTGATGCCCTTTCATTAGCCTCTGCCTAATGTGGCGCCTGACAATTGTGACAGAATGAAAAATCTGAGGAAGAGAGAGGGTCACGAGAGAAGAGATTTCCTTCCCTCTCCAGTGACCCCATCACAGTACTCTGATGTAGCACTTTACCATTAAGGAAAGGGCAACCCAAGAGCCTTCACACTTAATCTGTTCCATCTGTCATGACTATTAGAAACATTGACCAGCAGTGAGCTTTAAGGACTCAGCGCAACTGCAGACATGATATTCTAGCCCGCTACAAGGACCTCCTGATGTTTTGAAAGCCTCCAAGGAAGCACCATGCATCAAAAAGGGCAACACCTACCTGACACGCCACCATATGTGGTCCTCAGTCCTCCACCAACTGCTGGCCAAGGTGTGCTGTCTGCTTTCAGTCCCATCAGTCCTGACACAGTGTTGGTAGCTGTAACACCATCTGCGCCACCTGCGAAAAGAGTCAGCCGCTGTGTGCTCGAGCGTGGGGAAGAACAGGAGAGGGAAAAACACAGCAGAAGAGCTGTGGAAGGGCCTGAGATTCAAATCATAGCCAGAAACACATACCTGGAAATGCAAATAAAAAGCTAGAAGTTCAAATAATAACTAGACATTCAAATAGTATCTAGAAGTTCAAATAATAGCTAGAAATGCAAATAATAACTAGAAGTGCAAATAATAACTAGAAGTTCAAATAGTGAGTAGAACTTCAAACAGTAACTAGAACTGCAAACAGTAACTAGAACTGCAAATCATAACTAGAAATTCAAATATTAACTAAAACCTCACATAAGAGCTAGAAATTCAAATAGTAACCAGAAATTCAAATAGCAAAGAGAAATTCAAGCAATAGCCAGAAATAAAAATAGCAACTGGAAGTCCAAATAATAAGCAGAAATTCAAATAGTAGCTAGAAATGCAAGTAACTAGAAGTTCAAATGATAAGTAGAAGTTCAGATGATAACTAGAAATGCAAATAATAACTAGAAATGAAAATAGCAACTTGAAGTTCTGATAAGGGCCAGAAATTCCAACAGTAACTAGAAATGCAAATGAGAACCAGAAGTTCAAATAATAACTAGAAATTCTACTAGTAACTAGAAACTCAACTAGCAACTAGAAATTCCAAGGATAACTAGACATCCAAGTAAAGAGATGAAGACAGAAAGCAACAAACTGTAAGGGGATGCACAGGAAGGTCTATAAGACCAAACCCAGGCTGATGAATTTAACACTAGCTTCAAGGCAGTCTGCAACAGGTGAAAGAGCTGCAAGGGGTTAGCAGACAGCATATGGGAAGCAATGAGGCTGACAGGCAGATTACTGTCCTTCAGCTGTGTGGGGCAAAAGAGTAGCTGGAGAGCAGCCAGGCAGAAAGGGACCTGAGGGTACTGGTTGACAGCAGCTGAATATGAGCCAGCAGTGTGCCCAGGTGGCCAAGAAGGCCAATGGCATCCTGGCCTGGATCAGGAACAGTGTGGCCAGCAAGAGCAGGGAAGTCACTCTGCCCTGCACTCAGCACTTCAGTACTGTGTCCAGTTCTGGGCCCCTCAGTTTAAGAAAGATGTTGACGTGCTGGAATGTGTCCAGAGAAGGGTAAAAAGCCTGGGGAGGGGTCTGGAGCATGGGCTCTCAGTCTCTCTTCACAGGGGAGATGCTCAAGTCCCCTAATCATCCTCGTGGCTCTCTCTTGGTCTCTCTCCAGCAGGTCTCTGTCTCTCTTGAACTGAGGAGCCCCAAACTGGACACAGGACTCAGCAGGGCAGAGCAGAGGGGGAGAAGAACCTCCCTAGCCCTGCTGGCCACACTTTTCTTGCTGCACTCCAGGATCCCATTGGCTCTCTTGGCCACAAGGGCACATTGCTGTCCCATGCAGAACTTGCTGCCCACCAGCACTCCCAGGTCTTTCTCCATGGAGCTGCTCTCCAGCAGGGCAGCCCCTAACCTGTCCTGGTGCCTGCTGTTATTCCTCCCCAGATGCAGGACCCTGCACTTGTCCGTATTGAACTGCATGAGGTTTGCCTGCACCCAGACCTCAGCCTGGCCAGGTCTTGTTGGATGGCAGCACAGCATGAGGGATGTCAGCCACCCCCCAGTTTTGTATCATCAGGAACTTGCTGAGAGTGCACTCAATGCCCTCAGCCAGGTCATAGGACAAGGGGAATTTACAGAGTTTTGGCAAGTTAGGAAGAAGTTCTTCCCCACAAGGATGGTGAGACACTGGAAGAGGTTGCCCAGGGAGGTGGTGGAAGCCTCATCCCTTGTGGTTTTTAAGGCCAGGCTGGATGTGGCTGTGAGCAACCTGCTGTAGTGTGAGGTGTCCCTGCCCATGGCAGGGGGGTTGGAACTGATTGATCCTTGGGGTCCCTTCCAACCCTAACAATTCTATGATTCTAACAGTATATAAATAGGACAGGAATAGGAGCAAACAAACACACACAAACATACAGGATCTGTTGTCATTTACTGTTAACAATATATGGCAATACACACAGAGATGTAGTTCTCTTCATATACAGCCACACACCAGAAGAATGGGCAAAATTAGGAAGCCTTTGATCACTGTGCTTATTCTAAAGACAGCAATTAAACTCTTTTGGTATTTGTTTCTGTCATCATCTGTTATCATTCCAGCAACTCCTCTGCTTAGCCTGAGGGAGCTGGGGCTGCTTAGCCTGGAGAAGAGGAGGATCAGGGCAGACCTTATTGCTCTCTACAACTACCTGAAGGGAGGTTGTAACCAGGTTGGTCTCTTCTCGCAGGCAACAAGCACCAGAACAAGAGGACACAGTGTCAACCTGTGCCAGGGGAGGTTTAAGGTGGAGGTTAGGAAGAAGTTCTTCACAGAAAGAGTGATTTGCCATTGGGATGTGCTGCCCAGGGAGGTGGTGGAGTCACCATCACTGGAGATGCTTAGGAAGAGTGGTGCTTGGTGCAGTGGTTTAGTTGATTAGATGGTGTTGGATGATAGGTTGGACTCAATGATCTCAAAGGTCTCTTCCAACCTGGTTAATTCAATTCAATTCTGTTCTATCCTATCCTATCCTATCCTATCCTATCCTATCCTATTCTATTCTATTCTATCCTATTGTATTGTATTGTATTCTAGTCTATTCTATCCTATCGTATTCTATTCTATTCCATTCTATTCTATTCCATTCTATTCCATTCTATTCTATTCTATTCTATTCTATTCTATTCCATTCCATTCCATTCCATTCCATTCCATTCTCCCCATCCAGCAAATCAGTCAAACTGCACAGCTTGTAGGCTGGGGTCAGTTACCTTCCTTTGCAGCCACTGCAATATTCACAATGTCGGTGACGTTTGGGGTCAGCTTGGCAAAGAAAGGAATCCCAACAGCCTGTCGAACCCAGCGGCAGATGTTTCTCACCAGCTCTGGATCCTGTTCAAATAGGTCAGATAAATATAGAAGGTAATTAAAAGTCATGTGGGCAAAATGGAGATATCAAGGAAACAGAAAACTTCGCTGTAAAGTGGCTGCACTGTGATTCTGTGAAATGACAGAGTAGAATAGAATAGAATAGAATAGAAGTAGAATAGAATAGAATAGAATAGAATAGAATAGAATAGAATAGAATAGAATAGAATAGGAATAGGAGTAGAATAGGAATAGGAATAGTATAGAATAGAATAGAATAGAATAGAATAGAATAGAATAGAATAGAATAGAATAGAATAGAATAGAATAGAATAGGAGTAGAATAGGAATAGGAGTAGAATAGGAATAGGAATAGGAATAGGAATAGAATAGAATAGAATAGAATAGAATAGAATAGAATAGAATAGAATAGAATAGAATAGAATAGAATAGAAGTAGAATAGACCAGACCAGGTTGGAAAAGACCTTTGAGATCATCGAGTCCAACCTATCACCCAACGCTATCTAATCAACTAAACCATGGCACCAAGCACCCCATCCAGTCTCTTCCTAAACACCTCCAGGGATGGTGACTCCACCACCTCCCTGGGCAGCACATTCCAAGGGCTAATCACTCTCTCTGCAGAGAACTTTCTCCTCACCTCCAGCCTAAACTTCCCCTGGCACAGCTTGAGACTGTGTCCTCTTGTTCTGGTGCTGGTTGCCTGGGAGAAGTGACCAACCTCCTCCTGGCTACAACCTCCCTTCAGGTTGTTGTAGAGAGCAATAAGGTCACCCCTGAGCCTCTTCTTCTCCAGGCTAAACAATCCCAGCTCCCTTAGCCTCTCCTCACACGGCTTGTGCTCAAGGCCTCTCCCCAGCCTTGTTGCCCTTCTCTGGACATATTCAAGTGTCTCAATATCCTTCTTAAATTGAGGGGCCCAGAACTGGATACAGGACTCAAGGTGTGGCCTAACCAGTGCAGAGTACAGGGGTACAATGACTTCCCTGCTCCTGCTGGCCACACTGTTCCTAATGCAGTCCAGGATGCCATTGGCCTTCTTGGCCACCTGGGCACACTGCAGGCTCATGTTTAGGCGGCTGTCAATTAGCACCCCCAGGTCCCTCTCTGCCTGGCTGCTCTCCAGCCACTCCAACCCCAGCCTGTAGCTCTGCATGGGGTTGTTGTGGCAAAGTGCAGCACCTGGCACTTGGACTTGCTCAATGCCATCCCATTGGACTCTGCCCATCTGTCCAGCTGGTCAAGGTCCCTCTGCAGATCCCTTCTACCCTCTAACTGATCTACACCTGCTCCCTACTTGGTGTCATCTGCAAATTTACAGATGATGGACTCAATCCCCTCATCCAGATCATCAATGAAGATAATAAACAGGATGGGGCCCAGCACTGATCCCTGGGGGACAATACTAGTGCCTGGCTGCCAGCTGGATGTGGCACCATTCACCACCCCTCTCTGGGCTCGGCCCTCCAGCCAGTTCCTAACCCAGCACAGAGTGCTGCTGTCCAAGCCAGGGGCTATCCTTCTTGTTGTTGGGGCTTTTTTTCCCCCTTTTTACATGAGTGGTTAAATACAAACAAACAAACAAAAACAAACCCTGCCACAGGCTGTGTTCCTAGAAAGCACACAGTGCTTGACATGAATAGTAAAACCCTGAGCCTTCCCTGTGCCATTCCAATGGAAATGGCAATCTCCTCGCCCGTGCAGCTGCCATGAAATATGCATGAAGGCTGCGCTGGCAGTGTGAAAGTAGCTGCATCTTTTGACTTTCATTTCTGGTTCGAATTTCCTTCAGGCCCCATGCAGAAATGACAGACCCTCCACATGACATGAGTTCTATATCCTTTATGTTAATTCTCCTCCTCAGAAACCCTTGTAATAATGTTCAGGTTGTTGACACCACATAACTCATTATATGCTGACTTCATCCTGCTCATAGCACTGCCATGCACATTTTTACTCCAACACACCCTAACACCAATAGAATAGAACAGAATAGAATAGAGTAGAATAGAATAGGACAGAGTAGAATAGAGTAGAGTAGAGTAGAGCAGAGTAGAGTAGAGTAGAGTAGAATAGAATAGAATAGAATAGAATAGAATAGAATAGAATAGAATAGAATAGAATAGACCAGGTTGGAAGAGACCTTCAAGATCATCATGTCCAACCTATCATCCAACACCACCTCATCAACTAAACCATGGCACCAAGCACCCCATCAAGTCTCCTCCTGAACACCTCCAGTGATAGTGACTCCACCACCTCCCCGGGCAGCCCATTCCAATGGGCAATCACTCTCTCTGTGCAGAATTTCTTCCTAACCTCCAGCCTAAACCTCCCCTGGTGCAGCTTGAGACTGTGTCCTCTTGTTCTGGTGCTGGTTGTCTGGGAGAAGAGACCAACCTCTGCCTGTCCACAACCTCCCTTCAGGTTGTTGTAGACAGCAATAAGGTCTCCCCTGAGCCTCCTCCTCTCCAGGCTAAGCAGCCCCAGCTGCCTCAGCCTCTCCTCACAGGGCTGTGCTCTAAACCCCTCCCCAGCTTTGTTGCCCTTCTCTGGATAAACTTCCATCAAGTCAACCTCCTTCCTTAACTGAGGGGCCCAGAACTGGACAGAGCACTCAAGGTGTGGCCTAACCAGTGATGTGTACAGGGCACAATGACCTCCCTGCTCCTGCTGGCCACACTCTTCCTGATGCAGGCCAGGATGCCATTTGCCCTCCTGGCCACCTGGGCACACTGCAGGCTCATGTTCAGCCTACCATCGACCAGCACCCCCAGGTCCCTCTCAGCCTGACTGCTCTCCAGCCACTCTGATCCCAGCCTGTAGCTCTGCATGGGGTTGTTGTGGCCAAAGTGCAGAACCCGGCACTTGGATGTGTTCAATCTCCTGCCCTTGGGCTCTGCCCATCTGCCCAGCCTGTCGAGGTCCCACTGCAGAGCCTCTCTACCCTCCAGCAGATCAACTCCTGCCCCCAGCTTGGTGTCATCTGCACATTTACTGATGATGGACTCGATGCCCTCATCCAGATCATCAATAAAGATGTTAAAGAGGATGGGGCCCAGCACTGATCCCTGGGGCACACCACTAGTGCCTGGCTGCCAGCTGGATGTGGCACCATTCACCACCTCTCTCTGGGCTCATCATTCCAGCCAGTTCCTAATCCATCTCAGAGTGCTGCTGTCCAAGCCAGGGGCTGACAGCTTGGCCAGGAGTTTGCTGTGGGGGACAGTGTCAAAGGCCTTGCTGAGGTCCAGGTAGATACTTGAACAATTATTTTAATCCAAATTGAACAACTCAGTGGGAGACCTCTTCCAGTCATATAAAGCCAATTTCCATTCCACCTAAGACTTTTACTGCTTGGTCTTTCCCAATAAATAACAATTTGACCATTTTTTTAGAAAAAAAAAAATCCCCCCAAAGTGAGACCTTCGTTTTCTACCAGTTCTGCTTCTCCTACACCAAGATTAATGCAGTAGACACAATGGAAGGGTCTTCAATTTCTTAAAGCAGTTAACAGTTTAAATAGAATTATAGAATGGACTGAGCCAGAAGGGACCTCCAAAGCTCATCCAATCCAACCCCCTCTGCAGTCAGCAGGGACATCCCCAACTAGATCAGGTTGCCCACAACCCTGTCCAGCCTCACCTTCAATATCTCCAGGGAAGGGGCCTCAACCACCTCCCTGGGCAACCTCTTCCAGTGTTCCACCACCCTCATGGAGCAGAACTTGTTCCTGACATCCAAACTTAATCTTCTCTTCTCTGGTTTGAAGCCATTGCTCCTGCAAGGCCTTTGCAAACAGTTTTTCTCCAGCTTTCCTGTAGTTCACTTCAGGTACTGGCAGGCTGCTATTAAGAGGCCCTGAAGCCTTCTCTTCTCCAGGCTGAACACCCCCAGATCCCTCAGCCTGGCCTCATAGCAGAGCTGCTCCATCCCCCTGATCATTTTCATGGCACTCCTCCATCAGGTCCATGTGCTTCCTGTGTTGAGGGCTCCAGAGCTGGATGCAGTACTCCATGTGAAGTCTCACTGGAGATCCCCTCTCTCTATCTCTGGCCATGCTGCTTTGGATGCAGCCCAGGCTGCCATTGGCCTTCTGTGCTGCAAGCTCACACTGCCTGCTCATGTCCAGCTTCTCATCCATCAGCACCCCCATGTCCTTTTCCTCAGGGCTGCTTTCTATCACTTCCTCCCCCAGGCTGTATTGATAGTGCGGATTGTTCCAGCCCAGGTGCAGGACCCTGCACTTGCTCTTGTTGAACCTCATGAGGTTCACCTGGGCTATAATAAAACCCTGGGTGATGGTGCTTTGGCAGCGGGGTTGGACTGGGTGATCTCTGGAGGTCCCTTCCAACCCCTAATGTTCTGTGGTTTGCATAATCCAGAGGAAGTTCTCTGGATCATACACAACTTCTCCACAGAAGTTTGCATTTGGACTGAGAACAATTTGCAGAGGTCATGGAATAACAGAATTTTGGAGCAAGATTTAAGTGATGAGAAAGAGAGAATTCATGTCTAGGTACAGTCATGGACAAAATAGTGATCCCCATCTGTAATGCAGTTCAAAACAGAAGGTTTGTGAGAATATTCATTTATCACATTCAGTAAAGCTTTAAACTCAGGTGCAAATTTAACAGGGTGACCACCCTGGTCCCAAAAAACAGTTTTAAAGAGACTGTGTTTGGGCTTCATTTTGCTTAACTCATTTTGCTGCTTCAGGGTCTCCCTTCCACTGGCATTTCTGAAACACTGACCTCAATATACTAACTGCATTTGCTGGTTCTTAGCGGAGGCTGGATTTAGAAAACATTCAAGGATGAGTAACTTGTAAAAGAATGAACTTGAGATCTGTAAATCACAGGATGATCACAGGGCATTAGGGGTTGGGTGAGATGTCTGGAGATCTTCCAGTCCAACCCCCTTGCCAGAGCAGGACCAGAGAATCCAGCACAGGTTGCACAGGAATGAATCCAGACAGGGCTGGAAAGTCTCCAGAGAAGGAGACTCCACAACCTCTCTGGGCAGCCTGCTCCAGTGCTTTGTGACCCTTACAGTAAAGAAGCTCTTCCTCATGTTGAGGTGGAACCTCCTGTGCTGGAGTTTCCATCCATTGCCCCTTGTCCTATCCCAGGGTGCAACTGAGGAGAGGCTGTGCCTGTCCTTTCCTTCCTGACCCCCAGCCCTCAGATATTGGTAGACATTGATCAGATCCCCTCTCATCTTTCTCCTCTCCAGACAAAACAGCCCCAGGGCTCTCAGCCTCTCCTCATCAGGCAGTGCTCCAGTCCCTTCAGCATCCTTCTAGCCCTCTGTTGGACTCTCTCCAGCAGATCCCTGTCCCTTCTGAACTGGGGACCCCAGTACTGGATGGAGTATTATAGGTGTGGCCTCATCAGGGCAGAACAGAGGGCAAGCAAGAACCTCCCTGGATCTGCTGGACACACTCCTCTGAATGCACCCCAGGATCCCATTGGCCTTCCTGGTCACAAGGGCAAATTGCTGTCCTGTGCAGAACTTGTTGTCCACCAGGACTCCCAGGTCCTTCTCCCCAGGGCTGCTCTCCAGCAGATCACCTCCCAACCTGTACTGCTGCAGTTTATTCTTCCTTCCCAGGTGTAGGACTCTGCACTTATCCTTGTTGAACTTCATTAGGTTCCTCTCTGCCCAGCTTCCAGTCTGTTCAACTCTCTGAGTAGCCTCACAGCCTTCAGGTGTCTCAGCCAAGCCTCCCTATCACTGCTCATACAGCGTAAGTATCTTTCTCTACCCCAACTCAGCATTAGGAAAGGGCCTGCAGCTCTTACAATTGATGAAGTGGTTGCTGAAGCCTGCATCGTTAAGAAATATTTTCTAAACAGCCTGATATGTAAGATGTTATTAGCTTCCAAAGCAGCTGGGGGTTTACAGTCACAGAACCAACAACATGAACACCCTGCAATCATATTCAGCTTCATGTGCAGCATTTTAATTGGTTCAAAGTCCACTAGTACAGAGAACTCTACTTCTTTCTTCTCTCATTCATGATGGTAGGGTGCAGTAGAGAGCAGCCAGGCAGAAAGGGACCTGGGGGTACTGGTCGATAGTAGGCTGAACGTGAGCCAGCAGTGTGCCCAGGTGGCCAAGAAGGCCAATGGCATCCTGGCCTGCATCAGGAACAGTGTGGGAGGAAGGAGCAGGGAGGTCATTCTGCCCCTGTACACTGCACTGGTTAGGCCACACCTTGAGTCCTGTGTCCAGTTCTGGGCCCCTCAGTTTAGGAAGGATGTTGACTTGCTAGAACATGTCCAGAGAAGGGCAACAAAGCTGGGGAGGGGTTTGGAGCACAAGCCCTATGAGGAGAGGCTGAGGGAGCTGGGGTTGCTTAGCCTAGAGAAGAGAAGGCTCACGGGAGACCTTATTGCTGTCTACAACAATCTGAAGGGAGGCTGTAGCCAGGTGGGGGTTGGTCTCCTCTCCCAGGCAACCAGGCACCAGAACAAGAGGACGCAGTCTCAAGCTGCACCAGGGGAGGTTTAGGCTGGAGGTTAGGAAGAAGTTCTTCACAGAAAGAGTGATTGCCCATTGGAATGTGCTGCCCAGGGAGGTGGTGGAGTCACCATCACTGGAAGTGTTTAGGAAGAGACTGGATGGGGTGCTTGGTGTCATGGTTTAGTTGATTAGGTGGTGTTGGATGACAAGTTGGACTCGATGATCTCAAAGGTCTTGCCAACATGGTCTATTCTATTCTATTCTATTCTATTCTATTCTATTCTAACCCACACATTCTTTCCATACAAACACAAAGTAAATAAAAGCTTGGTGAAACCAGCAGCAGCTATACCACAGTACTGGATCACGCTCTGCAGCGACAGGAATCTGTTGGCAGTTCAATAGCAGATCAAGTCTCCGTCTCCCTGTTCTTAAATCAAATATTGCTTGTTTATTCCAAAGGCACAGGAGATTTTAATGTTACAGGGCTTGCCTTTTTACTTCCTCAAGCAGCAGTAGAGAATCGTTTTTCCTGAATATTCATTATAGCCTTGGGCTAGATGGAGCTTTTAATCCTAACTACTCCTTGCCAATGGGTAGATATAGTAGTGGAAAAACAACTATTCAACTTCTTTCCCCCCCTCCCCCCACCACCCTAAATGATCACATGATAAGCTTAACTACAACCACAACTATAAAAATAAAGTCCTCAGAAATGAAAGCAGCAAGTTGTCTACTGATTGCATTTGGCATTGATAATGAGTTCCACGTCCCACCAGCCTGGAGGCAAACACACCCTGCATCTTTTAAAAGGAGCATGAAAACGTGGTGCACAGAGCAGGTCACCTCTGCCTGGGTTGCATGGACAGAAACAAAACCATGGCTGTGTGCTCCCATCCAAGCCATGGGCTGACAGCTTGGCCAGGAGTTTGCTGTGGGGGATGGTGTCAAAGGCCTTGCTGAGGTCCAGGTAGACAACATCCACAGCCTGCCCCGCATCCACCAGGCAGTCACCTGATCATAGAAGGAGATCAGGTTGGTCAGGCAGGACCTGCCCTTCCTAAACCCATGCTGGCTGGGCCTGATATTGTTATCAGCTCCACTGCTGGCACATGGCTGGAGCAATTCACAGCCTTCTGGCTAAAGTAAATTGTCCTACTTAAAATACAATGTCAAGAAACAAAAAACACTCTGCAAAACCCACATTTGGCAGAAAGGAGAAGGAAGGAAGATCAGAATTTCCCAAACCCAGGATTTTGGAACCTTTTGCTGTGTCTTTCCCTACTGATCTGTTGAAGTTATCATCTGATCTTTTGAAACTATTTTGATAGAGTCTGAATTATTTTTCCTGATTCTTTTCCATGTTTTAAAGTTCATCTCTAAGCCAAACTCCAAAGGCTTTGGAAACCACCTTCCTCTTTCTCCACACTAATTTCATATCTTAGTTTTCAGCCACAGAAACCCAGTTTAAGACACTTTAAAACCAGTTACTGACATCCTGAGGATCTGTGTTTAAGGAAATGGAAAATCAGCTCCAGCTTTCAGGAGCACAGGAAGTATCTGAACCTTTTATGGAGTAGATGCAACTACAGATGTAGGTAAATAAACACAGAGAGGTATAGAATAGAATAGAATGAACCAGGTTGGAATGGACATTCAAGATCATCGTGTCCAACCTATCATCCAACACCACCTAATCAACTAAACCATACAACCAACACCCTATCAAGTCTCCTCCTGAACACCTCCAATGATGGTGACCAACTTACCAAAAGGTAATTTAGGGTTTCAAGATCTTTGCAAACTCTCCTGACCAGAAATAATGCAAAACCAGATGAAGACCTCAGAGCAGCCTTCCAGTACCTGAAGAGGGCTACAGGAGAGCTGGGGAGGGACTTTTCACAAGGGCCTACAGAAGCAGGACTAGAAGGAATGGACTAAAGCTTGAGGAAGGTGGGTTTAGCCTGGAGATTAGGAAGAAATTCTTTCCAGTGAGGGTGGTGAGACACTGGAACAGGTTGCCCAGGGAAGCTGTGGATGCCTCCTCCCTGGAGGTGTTCAAGGCCAGGTTGGATGAGTCCTTGAGCAACCTGAGGTGCTGGGAGGTGTCCCTGCCCATGGCAGGGGGCTGGAACTGGATGATCTTTAAGGTCCCTTCCAACCCAAACCATTCTGTGACTCTATGAAATGCCAAGGTGACAAGTAGTTTGTTTTTTCTTTTTGGTCTAAAATTTTATCCCTTTGAAAATAAAAAAGGAATCAAACTGGACCAAGGCTTCAGCACTGACAGCACTTTGCAGGCAACCAAGAGTAAAGAGACTCTGGAAACCTGAGCAGCTCCCAGAAACAATCTTCCACAACCTGCCAAGATCTCAAAGAGCCTCTGCTCAGAACACTCTCTGAACGATTTTCTCTGGAAACAATTACTAAATCATTCACCACAGAAATGCTATCAAGGGTAATGGAAACAAAAAATAAACCCATCAGTGCTGCTGCCATGTCACCTATCAGGGGTAAGAAAAAAGAGCATTTCAACATCCCTGTAATTTAATCACACTTCAGCAAGGCAAAACCAAAACACAGGATTTAGTTTTACCCAAATAATCAACATTCAATTTCTTTGATGAGCAAAGGACCAGGGGGTGCTGCTGGACAAATTCACCATGAGCCAGCCAAGAAGGCTAATGGTATCTTGGAGTGCACTGAGAAGAATGTGACCAGCAGATCGAGGAAGGTTCTCCTCTCCCTCTACTCTGCCCTGGTGAGACCACAGTTGGAGTCCTGTGGCCGGTTCTGGGCTCCTCAGCTCAAGACAGACAGGAACTACAGAGTCCAATGGAGGCTACAAAGCTGCTGAGGGGCCTGGAGCATCGCTGTGAGGAGGAAAGGCTGAGCGTCCTGGGGCTATTGAGCACAGTATAACTAAGGTTGGAAGAGACCCCAAGGATCATCAAGAGCCTTGAGAGGAGCAGCCTGAGAGGGGATCTGATCAGTGCTCAGCAAGAATTTAAGGACAGGGGGCAAGAGGATGGGGGCAGACTCTTCAGTGGTGCCCAGCAATAGGACAAGGGGCAATAGGCACAAACTGGAACCCAGGAGGTTCCACCTGAATAGGAGGAAAAAATTCTTTGCTGTGAGGGTGATGGAGCCCTGGAGCAGGCTGCCTAGACAGGTTGTGGAGTCTCCTTCTCTGAAGACTTTCAAAACCCACCTGGACATTGTGATCCTGGATAGCCTGCTGTGGTGACACTGCTTTAGCAGGGGGGTTGGGTTAGTTGATCCCCCTATGTCCCTTCCAACCCTCACCATCCTGTGACTTCATGACCTGTGAGTTACTGAGGTTCTTCACTAAGCTTCAGTAACTGCTGCCATTACAAACACACACAGGATACTCCAGAGAAGAAAACAAAGTCAGTTGATGTCTCCAAGAGGAGGTAAGTTCTTATCCCAGGTGGTACCTGGCTTGAGCAGGGCATTAGCAGATCCACACTACACTCTAAACATTCTCCCAGAAACACACTGCAAGGCAGAGAGAAATAAATACTGAGCACAGAAAGCAAACTGAAGTTGAAAGCAAACCGAAGTTAAAAGCAAACCGAAGCTGGAATCTTATCTTCATGTTCAGGGGCAAAAGCTAAACTGCTCTGAGGCTCAAGGAGAAAAAGCAAACAAAAGCCCTTGAGCCTTCCAGCTCTGCCCTGGTGGCACTGAAGGTGACATTGTTACTGGTGGGCACTGACAAGTAAGGACATGTCCTGCACAATGCTTTGGCTTTGTGAGCAGAGGTTTAGGAAGGGAATGCAGGAGTCACTGGAGCAGGCAGCACTCCAGGAATGGAGCAGTTCAAGGCAGGACATTGTCTAACACACAGCCAGGTGGAAGAGCATACACAAGGTGTGGGTCACATGGTTAGCACCTACAAAGCTACAACATTGACTTTAAACCTCCAGGGTGGAAAAACAATCCCAAGGGCTTGTATACAAAACTCAAGATGTGAAAACACAGCCCTATGCTCAACACACACACACACCACTGGAGGTTTGTTTCCAGCTTTACCAGTGTTCTGCTGGGCTGGTGTCAATGCTTCACTGCTTTTCAAGTGGTCTGCAATATTCAGGAATCAAAGGGAAAAAAAGGGAGCTAAGGAGTTGAACCTACAGCACACCCATTCAAAGGGCTCCAAACCTGAGTGCTGCTTACTGCAGCTTTTGGTATGACAAAGTGAAAAGGGAAGCAATGAAAAGAATGAAGCTCTCACCAAAGAGAGCCTGCTTCAGAGAGAAGTATTTTATGTGAAAGAATACTGTATATTTAGCAAATCCTCTCTGGACCTGGGAGCCCCCCAAAAAAGCACAGCAACACAAGAAAGACAGAAGTAAGCAGCAGCATCTCCTGGGTCAAAAGCCACATCTGAGTATGGGAGCACAGGAGATAAATCCATGTTTTTAATAACAGGAACAGTACCAGCAGTGTGGATTTTTCAGTACAAATTAGTGGACACTGACAAAGTTCCTGCAGAGACATGAACTGCACAACCAGACACAGCCTCAAAGACCTTCTCTAATTACCACCTCACAAAACCAAAGCAATCCTCTTGCTAAGAGTGCAAAAAACTTAAGAGGACCCCAACATGGGGTGGAGTTGGAAGGCACTTCTGGAGATCATCCAGTCCAACCCCCCATGGCAAAGCAGGGGCACCACCAACTTGTTGTCCAGGATCACAACGTTCAGGAGGCTTTGGAATCTCAGAGGAGACTCCACAACCTCTCCGGGCAACCTGCACTGGACCATGGTGCCTAGAGAAGTTGTGGATGTACTCTCCCTGGTTGGTCTCTTCTCCCAGGCAACCAGCACCAGAACAAGAGGACACAGTCTCAAGCTGTGCCAGGGGAAGTTCAGGCTGGAGGTGAGGAGAAAGTTCTTCCCAGAGAGAGTCGTTCATCATTGGAATGTGCTGCCCAGGGAGGTGGTGGAGTCACCGTCCCTGGAGGTGTTCAAGAGGGGATTGGACGTGGCACTTGGTGCCATGGTTTAGTCATGGGGTCTGTGGTGACAGGTTGGACTCGATGATCTTTGAGGTCTCTTCCAGCCTTGGTGATACTGTGATCCTGTGATGTTCAAGGACTCGTCAGCCTGATCAGCTGTCAGTTTAGATCCTTTCCATATGTCTATCAGAGAGTTCTTTTTCTGCTCAAACACGGAGTCAGAACTCTATTAGGAAATCAGAATTCAAAACAATAGAATCAACATTTCTCTGTGAGCATGGAGAGCTACTTGTTTGCCATTCCTTCAAATGGAATGAAAAAGTCAAAGTATGGGAAATTCAGTTTACAGCATTGCAAATTAGTATCTTTGGAATTCTACTATTTATTGTTATTAATAATGTTGTTGTTATTGATCTTTCCCATAGTTATATTTTTCCACTTGTCTATCAGATATTTCTTTATCATTCTATTGTTATTATTATTGATCTTTTCCATAAACATTTCTTTTTCCCCTTGTCCTATGAAATGGCCAAAATTGCCTTCATAAAGCTGTCTCTCTCTAAACCTACCCAATATAGCCACAGTATCTACATATAGACTCCCAGCCAATCACTATCACAATATCACAGAACATTAGAGCTTGGAAGGGACCTTCAGAGATCATCCAGTCCAACCCCCCTGCCACAGCAGCATCACCTAGGCTAGTCCACACAGGAGTGCATCCAGACAGGGCTTGAAAGTCTCCAGGGAAGGAGACTCCACAACCTCTCTGGGCAGCCTGCTCCAGGGCTCTGCCACCCTTACTGTAAAGAAGTTTCTCCTCATGTTGAGCTGAAACCTTCTATGTTCAAGCTTGTCTCTATTGTTCCTTGGCTTATTACTCTGCACCACCCAAAAGAGCTTGGCCCCCTCCACCCACCCCTCAGATATTGATAGACATTGATCAGATTCCCTCTCAGCCTTCTCCTTTCCAGACTAAACAGCCCCAGGGCTCTCAGTCTCTCTTCACAGGGGAGATGCTCAAGTCCCCTAATCACCCTCCTGGCTCTCCATTGGAGACTCTCCAGCAGGTCTCTGTGTCTCTTGAACTGGGGAGCCCCAAACTGGGCACAGTACTGCAGGTGTGGTCTCAGCAGGGCAGAGTAGAAGGGGAGAAGAGCCTCCCTAGCCCTGCTGGCCACACTTTTCTTGCTGCACTTCAGGATCCCATTGGCTCCCTTAACCACAAGGGCACATTGCTGTCCCATGCAGAACTTGCTGCCCACCAGAACTCTAAGGTCTTTCTCCCTGGAGCTGCTTTCCATCAGGGCAGCCCCTAACCTGTCCTGGTGCCTGTTGTTGTTCCTCCCAGGCAAAGACACCATTTCTACATCTGGTGGTTAATTTTACTGTCTTTTCCATCCTAGAGCGGGGCAGCTCAGGTTACACATTTGTCCCATTTCAAACTTAATTAAAGCTAACCATTTGTTTAAAGCCTGTCAGATTAAGGCAAGGATTTCCCAGGACAGAAGACAAATAAGTCTCTCATTCTCATCTGGAGTGGGGAAAAAAAACACAAAAGCTTCCTCATTTCTCAGGAAATTTGACAGCTTTTGGTCAACATCTATTGACCACAGCTGTCAAAGAGAAAGAAATGAGGCAGTTGAAGCCAAGGCAGGCACTGCAGTTTGCACAGCCCTGTGTGGAGCTCTCTCTTATATACATTAGGAAAATTAATTTTCAAAAAAGGCCTAAATGACTTCAGAGGCTTTGGGGTCACTCTGGTCCACCCCACAAAAACATTTAGCTGTTGGGCTGGGAGTTTCTATCTTTCTGGCTAGAATCTATGACATGATGATGTTTCTCTCCATCATATTCCAAAAATCCTGGCAGCCCAGGGAGGTGCCCACTGACTGGAAAAGGGGAAACATAGCTCCCATATTCAGGAAGGGAAAGAGGGATGACCCAGGGAACTACAGGCCAGCCAGTCTCACCTCTGTGCCCAGTAAGAGCATGGAGCAGATCCTCCTGGAGGCACTGCTGAGGCAGAATAATGAAGAGGTGATTGGGCACAATCAGCACAGCTTCACCAAGGGCAAATCCTGCCTGACAAACCTGGTGGCCTTCTATGACAAGGTCACAACATCAATAGATGAAGGCTGAGCAATTGACATCACTGACCTGGGCCTGAGCAAAGCCTTTGACAGTGTCCAGCACCACATCCTGGTCTCCAGGCTGGTGCAGGATGGGTTCCATGGATGGACCATTCAGTGGATACAGAACTGGCTTGATGGCCACACCCAAAGGGTGGCTGTCAATGGGTCCATGTCCAAGTGGAGGCCAGTGACAAGTGGAGTCCCTCAGGGATCAGGACTGGGACCGGGCTTGTTTAACATCTTTGTTGGTGACATGGACAGTGGCACTGACTGCACCCTCAGCAGGTTTGCTGATGACACCAAGCTGTGTGGTGCAGATGACAGGCTGGAAGGAAGGGATCCATCCAGAGGGACCTGGAAAGGCTGCAGAGGTGAGCCCATGTGGTTCAACAAGACCAAATGCAAGGTCCTGCATCTGGGTTGGGTCAATCCCAGGCACCGATACAGGCTGGGCAGGGACTGGCTTGAGAGCAGCCCTGAAGAAAAGGACATGGGGGTGCTGGTGGATGAGAAGCTCAACATAAACTAGCAGTGTGCAGTTACTTCAAAAATGACTTCAAAATCTGAGTAGAATGGTACAGGAAAATCTTCTTGAGGCTAAAGATGTCCATAAATGGCTAATTTCATATCTTGTTTTGGAAGGATCAAATTGTTTCACCCCAAGCTAGGGCTTCAGCTGTTATTCTTGAAGTAGCACTTTGAAACAAGTGGTCTGTTCAATAGATAGGTTTAAGGGTGAGGTTTTTTGGAGCTAATTTCAAAGGATCAGAGTGTCATATGTGCATCACAGAATGGTAGAGGTTGGAAGGGACCTCCAGAGATCATGAAGTCCAATGCCTCTGTCCAAGCAGGATCACCTAGGGTAGTCCACACAGGAACATGTCCAGAAGGGTCTTGAAAGTCTCTAGTATAGAATCATAGAATGGTCCAAGACAGAAGGGGCCCCCAAAGGTCATCCAGTCCAACCCCCTCTGCAGTCCGCAGGGACATCCCCAACTAGATCAGGTTGCCCAGGGCCTCATTGAGCCTCACCTTGAGTATCTCCAGGGATGGGGCCTCAGGCACCTCCCTGGGCAACCTGTTCCAGTGTTCCACCACCCTCATGGTGCAGAACTTATTCCAAACACCCAATCTCAATCTGCTCTTCTCTAGTTTGAAGCCATTGCCCCTCATCCTGTCACTGCAGGCCTTGGCAAATGGTCTCTGCAGCCTGCTTCAGGTACTGGAAGGTTGCTATTAGGTCTCCTGCGAGCCTTCTCTTCTCCAGGCTGAACAACCCCTTCTTCTACAGCAGAGGATAGGAGACTCCACAACCATTCTGAGCAGCCTGCTCCAGGGCTCCAGCACCCTCACAGTATGGAAGTTTCTCCTCATGTTGAGGTGGAACTTGCTGGGTTCCAGTTCATACCTGTTGCCCCTTGTCCTGTCACAAGATGTGTCAAGGTCTGTACAGTTGCCATTTAGCTGCACTGTCATGGCAAGAATAGGGACTGTGACTATTTCTCCCTGGTTTTATTCAAGGATATATTTATTTTCTACTCTCTTGCACATTCTAAAATGCTCCTTTAAAAAAAAAAAAAGTAATCTACTGGGTAAAGTAAGCCAGATGTGTTACTCTCACACACTAAGTGTTCTCTGTGCAATTTGAACAAACCCAGTGATCTTTTTAAGAGACACATGGCTCATGTCCTGCTGATGAAACAAGCACCTTGGTGCTTGCAATACACTGCAGATAAAGGTGGAGAAGTGCAGCCTGAGTTATGCCCCTTAGCTATTACAGACTTAATTAATGCTTCTAGTTACAGTCTTTTCACTTAGGCAAAACCTTTACTCCTTGAAGACCAGGTAAAGACTGCATTTATACAGCCCAAAAAGCAAATCACATCTTGGGCTGCAGCAAGAGAAGCATAGCCAGCAGGTCGAGGGAAGTGATTCTCCCCCTCTACTCCACTCTGCTCTGGTGAGACCCCACCTGGAGCTCTGTGTCCAGTTCTGGAGCCCCTATTACAGGATGGATCTGGAGATGCTGGAAGGTATCCAGAGAAGGGCCACGAGGATGAGCAGAGGGATGGAGATCCTTACCTATGGAGACAGACTGAGGGAGTTGGGGCTGTTCAGTCTGGAGAAGAGAAGTCCTATCCCAGTGTGCAATGAAGCAGGGCCTGTCCCCTCCCTCTTGACCCCCAGCCCTCAGGTATTTACAGACATTTATTAAATCCCCTCTCAGTCTTCTCCTCTCCAGTCTAAAGAGCCCCAGGGCTCTCAGCCTCTCAGAAGCACAGAATTATAGAGGCTGAGAAAGACCTCTGAGATCATCAAGCCCACAACTTGTGATTTCATGTGGTCAGGTAGGAAAGCTCTCAGTCCTGTCCTACAACAAAGAGGCAGAACACATCAGGTAACTGAGGAAGCATAAACATCTGCAGCTACCAAATGAAGGAATTTAAGCCCTGTGCTCTGAGAAGGATTTACTACTCAGCTTTAAAATGGCCAACATATGGGCCTGCAGTCAGCTTCAGCCTGCTGTAAAGAGGAAGCCTCCCAATGCACTCATTTTACAAGGTGAGAAAAACTACAAAAGGATGAGCCTAGTCCTAGGCAGCAAAGAGACTGCTTAACACACTGTTAATTAATTTTATCAAATGGTGGCATGGAACTGAAACCACAGAAAGAAAAAGCTATCAAAATGCAATGCACAGTTAACTTTTACTGTGCACCAAGATGAGCAGTCTAAAGAGATTTTATTTCACCTGCACACAGATTCTCCTTGCTGATCATTTCCTGCCCGAGCCATTGTGTTTAACAGACATCATCACTACCAGCAACTGCTCATTGTGCTGCATTCAGCCAGACCTGGACAAGCTGAGAGGTTGGGCAGGGAGAAATTGAATGAAATTCACCAAGGGCAAGGGTAGAATCCTGCACCTGGGAAAGAACAACCCCATGGAGCAGGATAGATTGGGGACTGAGCTGTTGGAGAGCAGTGAAGGGGAAAAGGACCTGGGGGTCCTGGTGGATGGCAGGTTGACCATGAGCCAGGAATGTGCTCTTGTGGCCAAGAAGGCCAATGCCATTCTGGGGTGGATTAGAAGGGCTGTGGTTAGTAGGTCAAGAGAGGTTCTCCTTCCCCTCTACTCTGCACTGGTGAGGCTGCATCTGGAATATTGTGTCCAGCTCTGGACCACTCAGTTCAAGAAGGACCTCAGGGAAATGCTTGAGAGTGTCCAGTGCAGAGCCCCAAAAATGATTAGGGGAGTGGAACATCTTCCTTACGAGGAGAGCCTGAGGCAGCTGAGGGCTCTGGAGCTTGGAGAGGAGGAGCCTGAGAGGTGACCTCATTCATGCTGATAAAGATGTGCAGGGTGAGTGCCCAGAGGATGGAGCCAGGCTGTGCTGGGTGATGCCCAATGACAGCAGAAGGGGCAATGGTGGAAGCTGAGGCATAGGAAGTTCCATGGAAACATGAGGAAGAATTGTGTCCCTGTGAGGGTGATGGAACACTGGAAGAGGCTGCCCAGGGGGGCTGTGGAGTCTCCCTCTCTGGAGATATTCAAAACCCACCTGGATCTGTTCCTGTGTGATCTGCTCTGGCAGGGGGGTTGGACTGGAAAAGCTTTTGAGGACCCTTCCAACCCCTCACATTGTGTGAGTCTGTGCTTCTAATAAAATCTGTTCTAGAGAGAATGCTTTCCCTATCTATATCTATATCTATATCTATATCTATATCTATATCTATATCTATATCTATATCTATATCTATATCTATATCTATATCTATATCTATATCTATATCTATATCTATATCTATATCTATATCTATATCTTTATGTTTTATGTGTGTATATATATATATATAAAGCTACCACATATAAACAATATTTAAGCCTTATTCACAGCCATACCATGTCACTAAAATGTCTGTGCATGTTGGCAGTGCTGCTACCATTGCTGTCCTACTTATAATCCCTTTTCATTTTCCATTTTGTCTTTTGAGTAATTCAATTAAAAACCCTTCAAAGTAACAGCAGTGGATTAAATGTTGTCAAACTGCAATGCTAAAATCACAGAATAGTGTTCTTGTGATCAATGTATTTTGCATCTTAATTATATTTTTTTTTTCAGGGTATGACAAAAAAAAACCAAACCCAACCCAAAAAGAATTCTTTAGACAAAATTCCAATTAACTGTCATACCTCATTGTTAACTATTGTCTCTCTTAACAAGCTAGAATATGTAAGCTCATTAAGTACATATGGAACTAAAGACATGGAGGAAAGCCATTTAAATTGAAACATTTAATAACACCTGAATAATAGAATCATAGATTTAGAGAATCACAGAACTGTCAGGGTTGGAAGAGACCTCAAGGATCATCCAGTTCCAACCTCCCTGCCATGGGCAGGGACACCTCACACTACAGCAGGTTGCTCACAGCCACATCCAGCCTGGCCTTAAAAACCTCCAGGGATAAGGCTTCCAACACCTCCCTGGGCAACCTGTGCCAGTCTCTCACCACCCTCAAGGGGAAAGATACAGGAAGGCCACAATGAGCTCTCCTCGGAGCCTTCTCTTGTCCAGACTGAAGACCCCCAAGTCCCTCAGTCTGTCCTCGTAGGAGAGGAGCTCCAGCCCTCTGATCATCCTTGTGGCCCTTCTCTGGACACCTTCCAGCACCTCCAGATCCTTCCTGTAATAAAGGCTCCAGAACTGGATGCAGTGCTCCAGGTGGGGTCTCATCAGAGTGGAACAAAGGAGGAGAATCACCTCCCTTGCCCTGCTGGCCACACTTCTCTTGCTGCAGCCCAGGCTCTGGTTGGCTTTCTGGGCTGCAATGCACACTGCTGGCTCATGTTAAGCTTCTCATCTACCAGCACCCCCATGGCCTTTTCTTTAGGGAATCAGTCCATGCCCAGCCTGTATCAGTGCTTGGGATTGCCCCAACCCAGATGCAGGACCTTGCACTTGGCCTTGTTGAACCACATGAGGTTGGTTTGGGCTCACCTCTGCAGCCTGTCCAGGTCCCTCTGGATGGATCCCTTCCCTCCAGCCTGTCAGCAGCACCATACTGATTGGTGGTGTTGGTGAACTTGCTGAGGGTGCACTCAATTCCACTGTCCATGACACCAACAAAGATGTTAAACAAGCCTGGTCCCAGTCCTGATCCCTGAGGGACTCCACTTGTCACTGGCCTCCACTTGGACATGGACACCCTTTGGGTGTGGCCATCAGTCTATAAACTAACTTTCTTGTCAGCTTCCTTGCTCTGGGAGATACTAACTTGTGCTTCTGGCTCGTTTTGCTGACCTTGGCTGTGTTCTTTACTTTGGCTGAGTATTAACAAACAACTCTCTGCTCTTTTCTCTCCTCTGCTGTGTACAAGGCAGGGGCAAGGGGGCAGGGAGTGGGGAAGCTGTTGCTGGCTCCCTGGCTTTGTTCAGAAGGGTTCTTGTGCTGTATATAAATTGTAAGTATCTATAAATATTGTACATACTGCACATATTCATTGCATTTCATTGTGGATTTTAGTTTCTCTTGTAAACACAGCTGGTCTGGCAATATAATGCTGGGGGGGCAATTCCAGACCACCACAGGTTGCAATACACCCTGGGGTAGTTTGGGCTGGGTGCCCCAAGCTGCTACCACCCAAGATACACCTCTGGTGCCCCGAGTGTCCAGCCCAGTCGGTGGACACAGGAAGCTGCCTATTTCATTCCCATAATGTCCTGCTCCCTGTAAATCTATCAGCAAGGTCTCACACTTCCTCTTTCTTCCCTCACTGCTCCCATGGGAGATGCTCCCTACCTGGGAATGGAAGGGGAGTTAGGAAGGGGAGTTAGTTAAGGCCTAATGCCAGGAGGAGAAGGGGAAGGGCAATCTCAGATCTGGCCCGCTGAGATTAGCCTAACAATGGAGGGGGGGAAGAAAGAGCCCTGGGGGGCTTGGGTGTACCCTCAGGCAGGGAGAAGGGGAGTGCTGGGAGGTTTCTGGGTTTGCCATAAGGGACTCTGTATGCTTTGGGATCTCTTTGTGTCACTGTGCTTATAGCTTCTGTAAAACACTCACTGCTTTTTTTTTTTTTCATTTAAACTTTCCATCTCTTCTGCAATCCATTTGTGTGAGTCTTACCATTTTTCTGCCCCAGTGGGAGGCAAGGGAGGATCTGCCTCAAACTGGGACACACCCCGAAGCAACAGAAGGCACTGACACAAAGATCAGCCAGGACTTGCCTGTTTGAGACCCCAGCTCAAATGGCTGAGAGTGGCAGAATAGAATAGAATAGAATAGAATAGAATAGAATAGAATAGAATAGAATAGAATAGACCAGACCAGGTTGGAAGAGACCTTTGAGATCATCGAGTCCAACCCATCATCAAGTCCAACACCATCTAATCAACTAAACCATGCAACCAAGCACTCCATCAAGTCTCCTCCTAAACACCTCCAGTGATGGTGACTCCACCACCTCCCAGGCAGCACATTCCAATGGGCAATCACTCTCTCTGTGCAGAATTTCTTCCTAACCTCCAGCCTAAACCTCCCCTGGTGCAGCTTGAGACTGTGTCCTCTTGTTCTGGTGCTGGTTGCCTGGGAGAAGAGACCAGTCCCCACCTGGCTACAACCTCCCTTCAGGTAGTTGTAGAGAGCAAGAAGGTCTCCCCTGAGCCTCATCTTCTCCAGGCTAAGCAACCCCAGCTCCCTCAGCCTCTCCTCATAGGGTTTGTGTTCCATACCCCTCACCAACTTCGTTGCCCTTCTCTGGACACGCACCAGCAACTCAACATCTTCCCTAAACTGAGGGGCCCAGACCTGGACACAGGACTCAAGGTGTGGCCTAACCAGTGCAGGGTACAGGGGCCGAACAAGCAGATACAGAAATCTTGAAACTCTGTTGCCAACACCAACCCCAACCCCTCCTTGTTTACCTTAGTCTATACTGGATTTTGGGTGGAAATGTCCCCACTCGAGCTACACTTCACAGTGCCACACCACCCTCGGGCACTTAGCATTAGTTTGTGCAACAAAAGAGAAGAGAGAGAATTAAGGCCGCCTGCAGGACACAATGAATTATCCTTAAGCAGCACATTATTGTGGGCTGCTAGTAGGATGCCACAGGAACACAGATATAATAAAATTCAGTTTGGGGCATCATTTATTTAAAATACTTCCAGCTCCTTGCTGGCAGAGCAACGGCGAATTAGCATGCTCTGCTGTGCGCTTCAATTAAACAGCAGCCTCATCTCTCCCACTTCCAAGGTACAGCAGAGCAAATCTAATTGTGCCATGCAGTCAGTTCCCAGCTTCACAGAGTAACCAAGCAGGGCTTTGGGTTGTTTGGGGTTGGTTTGGGGGGTTTTTTTGCCTTTTTTGTTGTTTTTTTGGACAGATTTGTCTTCTCCTGAACGTGGCAACGTGAGCTGTTACGAAACTCGCCTCCTAATTGCAGGCAATAAACATGAACACAGCCACCAGCAGAGGCTGTGGCAAGCAGAGTTTAAGTAAAATGGAAATAAAGGTAAGGAAATAAACACACAAAGCAAGGACATTTTACATAGGAGCTAACAGTTAAACCACCAGGATCTGGATTTCAGTGCTCACCAGAGATGCCTCCTTCAATACAGACTAACATAAGCAAACAGTCATAGTATCGTAGTAGGATCAGTCAGGGTTGGAAGGGACCACAAGGATCATCCAGTTCCAACCCCCCTGCCATGGGCAGGGACACCTCACACTACATCAGGCTGGCCAGAGCCTCACCCAGCCTGGTCTTAAACACCTCCAGGGACAGGGCCTTAACCACCTCCCTGGACAACCCATTCCAGGGCTTCACCACTCTCATGGGAAAGAACTTCCTCCTCACGTCCAGCCTGAATCCCCCAAACCTATAGCTTAGATGATGAGACAGGCAAAGGTTTTCTTATTAACGGTTTTGTGGGTTGTTTTTTTTTATAGCTAGATTTTGGAGGTTAGAAGATATGACTAATTAATGAGAAATATTTATAAGCCAGGATGTTCTTCACTTCTAAAATAGCCACTTATAGCATAATAATAAAATCTCTGTTCTTGCACTTAAGCTGAGCTCTTAGAATATGAGATTTACACACTTTTGTTTTTTCTTAAAGGATAGAAACATCCTCCCTGCACTCTGGAAATTCAACCAATACATTGCTTGTAACTGATCAACTCACCCCAAGTGAAGAACTGAGTCCATGTGCTTCCTTTCATCCGCTACTCATTTCGTGTCCCTGATACAAACAATGCAGCATCTTTGGACAGGAATTACAAACCTGAACATAAGAAGTTCCATCTAACCTTGCAGAAGAAGGGTGATAGAGCACTGGAACAGGCTGCCCAGGTTGGTAGTGGAGTCTCCATCTCTGGAGACATTCAAAACCTTCCTGGATGTGTTTCCGTGTGACCCTCTGTAGGTGAACCTGCCTTGGCAGTGGGGCTGGACTTGATCTCCAAAGGTCACATAATCACAGAATGCTAGGGGCTGCGAGGGACCTCCAAAGTTCATCCAGTCCAACCCCTCTGTCAGAGCAGGAGCACCCAGAGCAGATCATACAGGAACAGATCCCCTGGGCAGCCTGTTCAAGTGTTCTGTCATCCTCCCAGAGACAAAATTCTTCCTCCTGTTTCCATGCCCCAACTTCCACCACTGCCCCTTGTGCTGTCATTGGGCATCACCCAGCAGAGCCTGGCTCCATCCTCTGGGCACTCACCCTGCACATCTTTATGAACATTAATGAGGTCACCTCTCAGGCTCCTCCTCTCCAAGCTCCCTCAGACTCTTTCCATAAGGAAGACATTCCACTCCCTTCACCACTTCCGTGGCTCTGCTCTAGACTCTTTCAAGCAGTTCCCTGAGGTTCTTCTTGAACTGAGGGGCCCAACCCATTCTGTATTCTGGGAACTGAGCAAGGAGGGTCTACAGAACCACAGAAATGTTGGTCTGAATGGACTTCTGGAGGGCAGCTACTCCAAATTCCTGCTCTGAGTGGAACTAGTGCCAATACTAGTTGACCATGACTACGCCTTCCTGAGCCCTGAGAACTCCAGAGGTGGAGAGTACACAGCCCTGCTAGACAACCTCTTCCTGTGTTGCATCACCTTCTTCATGGTTTTTCTTTTCCTGATGCCCAGTTCAGCCTGCAGTTTGTTGTCACTGTCTCTTGCTGTACCATCAGACACTATGGAGAATCACATTTCCATCTTATCAGCTACTCTTGAAGTGCCTATCATAGAACCATAGAATCAATAAGGTTGGAAAAGACCTCAAAGATCATCAAGTCCAACCTGTCACCACAGACCTCGTGACTACTAGACCATGGCACCAAGTGCCACGTCCAATCCACTCTTGAACACCTCCAGGGATGGTGACTCCACCACCTCCCTGGGCAGCACATTCCAATGGCTAACAACTCTCTCTGGGAAGAACTTTCTCCTCACCTCCAGCCTAAACCCCCCCTGGCACAGCTTGAGACTGTGTCCTCTTGTTCTGGTGCTGGTTGCCTGGGAGAAGAGACCAACCCCCACCTGGCTACAACCTCCCTTCAGGTAGTTGTAGAGAGCAAGAAGGTCTCCCCTGAGCCTCATCTTCTCCAGGCTAAGCAACCCCAGCTCCCTCAGCCTCTCCTCATAGGGTTTGTGTTCCATACCCCTCACCAACTTCGTTGCCCTTCTCTGGACACGCACCAGCAACTCAACATCTTCCCTAAACTGAGGGGCCCAGACCTGGACACAGGACTCAAGGTGTGGCCTAACCAGTGCAGGGTACAGGGGCCGAACAAGCAGATACAGAAATCTTGAAACTCTGTTGCCAACACCAACCCCAACCCCTCCTTGTTTACCTTAGTCTATACTGGATTTTGGGTGGAAATGTCCCCACTCGAGCTACACTTCACAGTGCCACACCACCCTCGGGCACTTAGCATTAGTTTGTGCAACAAAAGAGAAGAGAGAGAATTAAGGCCGCCTGCAGGACACAATGAATTATCCTTAAGCAGCACATTATTGTGGGCTGCTAGTAGGATGCCACAGGAACACAGATATAATAAAATTCAGTTTGGGGCATCATTTATTTAAAATACTTCCAGCTCCTTGCTGGCAGAGCAACGGCGAATTAGCATGCTCTGCTGTGCGCTTCAATTAAACAGCAGCCTCATCTCTCCCACTTCCAAGGTACAGCAGAGCAAATCTAATTGTGCCATGCAGTCAGTTCCCAGCTTCACAGAGTAACCAAGCAGGGCTTTGGGTTGTTTGGGGTTGGTTTGGGGGGTTTTTTTGCCTTTTTTGTTGTTTTTTTGGACAGATTTGTCTTCTCCTGAACGTGGCAACGTGAGCTGTTACGAAACTCGCCTCCTAATTGCAGGCAATAAACATGAACACAGCCACCAGCAGAGGCTGTGGCAAGCAGAGTTTAAGTAAAATGGAAATAAAGGTAAGGAAATAAACACACAAAGCAAGGACATTTTACATAGGAGCTAACAGTTAAACCACCAGGATCTGGATTTCAGTGCTCACCAGAGATGCCTCCTTCAATACAGACTAACATAAGCAAACAGTCATAGTATCGTAGTAGGATCAGTCAGGGTTGGAAGGGACCACAAGGATCATCCAGTTCCAACCCCCCTGCCATGGGCAGGGACACCTCACACTACATCAGGCTGGCCAGAGCCTCACCCAGCCTGGTCTTAAACACCTCCAGGGACAGGGCCTTAACCACCTCCCTGGACAACCCATTCCAGGGCTTCACCACTCTCATGGGAAAGAACTTCCTCCTCACGTCCAGCCTGAATCCCCCAAACCTATAGCTTAGATGATGAGACAGGCAAAGGTTTTCTTATTAACGGTTTTGTGGGTTGTTTTTTTTTATAGCTAGATTTTGGAGGTTAGAAGATATGACTAATTAATGAGAAATATTTATAAGCCAGGATGTTCTTCACTTCTAAAATAGCCACTTATAGCATAATAATAAAATCTCTGTTCTTGCACTTAAGCTGAGCTCTTAGAATATGAGATTTACACACTTTTGTTTTTTCTTAAAGGATAGAAACATCCTCCCTGCACTCTGGAAATTCAACCAATACATTGCTTGTAACTGATCAACTCACCCCAAGTGAAGAACTGAGTCCATGTGCTTCCTTTCATCCGCTACTCATTTCGTGTCCCTGATACAAACAATGCAGCATCTTTGGACAGGAATTACAAACCTGAACATAAGAAGTTCCATCTAACCTTGCAGAAGAAGGGTGATAGAGCACTGGAACAGGCTGCCCAGGTTGGTAGTGGAGTCTCCATCTCTGGAGACATTCAAAACCTTCCTGGATGTGTTTCCGTGTGACCCTCTGTAGGTGAACCTGCCTTGGCAGTGGGGCTGGACTTGATCTCCAAAGGTCACATAATCACAGAATGCTAGGGGCTGCGAGGGACCTCCAAAGTTCATCCAGTCCAACCCCTCTGTCAGAGCAGGAGCACCCAGAGCAGATCATACAGGAACAGATCCCCTGGGCAGCCTGTTCAAGTGTTCTGTCATCCTCCCAGAGACAAAATTCTTCCTCCTGTTTCCATGCCCCAACTTCCACCACTGCCCCTTGTGCTGTCATTGGGCATCACCCAGCAGAGCCTGGCTCCATCCTCTGGGCACTCACCCTGCACATCTTTATGAACATTAATGAGGTCACCTCTCAGGCTCCTCCTCTCCAAGCTCCCTCAGACTCTTTCCATAAGGAAGACATTCCACTCCCTTCACCACTTCCGTGGCTCTGCTCTAGACTCTTTCAAGCAGTTCCCTGAGGTTCTTCTTGAACTGAGGGGCCCAACCCATTCTGTATTCTGGGAACTGAGCAAGGAGGGTCTACAGAACCACAGAAATGTTGGTCTGAATGGACTTCTGGAGGGCAGCTACTCCAAATTCCTGCTCTGAGTGGAACTAGTGCCAATACTAGTTGACCATGACTACGCCTTCCTGAGCCCTGAGAACTCCAGAGGTGGAGAGTACACAGCCCTGCTAGACAACCTCTTCCTGTGTTGCATCACCTTCTTCATGGTTTTTCTTTTCCTGATGCCCAGTTCAGCCTGCAGTTTGTTGTCACTGTCTCTTGCTGTACCATCAGACACTATGGAGAATCACATTTCCATCTTATCAGCTACTCTTGAAGTGCCTATCATAGAACCATAGAATCAATAAGGTTGGAAAAGACCTCAAAGATCATCAAGTCCAACCTGTCACCACAGACCTCGTGACTACTAGACCATGGCACCAAGTGCCACGTCCAATCCACTCTTGAACACCTCCAGGGATGGTGACTCCACCACCTCCCTGGGCAGCACATTCCAATGGCTAACAACTCTCTCTGGGAAGAACTTTCTCCTCACCTCAAGCCTAAACCCCCCCTGGCACAGCTTGAGACTGTGTCCTCTTGTTCTGGTGCTGGTTGCCTGGGAGAAGAGACCAACCCCTCCCTGGCTACAACCTCCCTTCAGGTAGTTGTAGAGAGCAATGAGGTCTCCCCTGAGCCTCCTCTTCTCCAGGCTAAACAATCCCAGCTCCCTCAGCCTCTCCTCATAGGGCTTTCAAGCAGCTCTAGGCTGCTCTTGTCTTCCCTTTGTTGTTTTTCACTACACTTTAGGCCAAGGAGACTCACTGATAATTGGAGACTTTTTGGCTATCATTCATCCTAGGCAGTTTTTTTTCTAATGATGCTAGGTATAGGCACATTACACTTCCTAGACTTGGGCTTTCATCTGAACAAAAAGAATGTCACAAAACTTAGTAGAAATGCAAAATAGTAACTCAGATTATCCACTCAATTCAACTATTTCTTTTTCATTTACCACAGCAGCTGGAGAGACTTACGGACTTTTGGCTTAAAACCATAAAGCCAAATACTTAAATCTGTTGATTTCACATCATAGTAAGGGTTCTGAATACTTAATATCATCTTTTACAAGGAGAAGAAGATGTTTGGGTGGTGTTGGATGATAGGTTGGACATGATGATCTCGAAGGTCTCTTCCAACCTGGTCTATTCTATTCTATTCTATTCTATTCTATTCTATTCTATTCTATTCTATTCTATTCTATTCTATTCTATTCTATATATAAAATGAAAACTATGTTGCATGAAGAGACAAAAGGTGTACCAGAAATACAACACAAGATAGACTTTGCTTAGTCTGGAGAAGAGAAGGCTCCAAGGAGACCTTCTTGTGGGCTTCCAGTATCTGAAGGGAGCTACAAGAAAGCTGGGGAGGGACCTTTTTAGGATATCAGGTAGTGATGGGACTCAGGGGAATGGATCCAAGCTAGAGGAGGGGAGATTCAGATTGGATGTTAGGAAGAAGTTCTTCCCCATGAGGGTGGTGAGACACTGGCACAGGTCGTCCAGGGAGGTGTGAAAGCCTCATCCCTGGAAGGTTCTAAGGCCAGGCTGGATGGGACTCTGAGCAACCTGCTGTAGTGTGAGGTGCCCCTGCCCATGACAGGGGGTTGTAACTGAATGATCCCTGAGGTCCCTTCCAACCCTGGCAATTCTGTGATTCAGTGATTTATTATTTTCATCATTTTATGCTAATTACTACAGCAATGAACTACAGAAGGGAAGTGAGACTGTAACTTTGTAATAATCTGCCATTCATCACATTGTCTTTATGCTCCCTCTCTCTTGTTTTGTGCTTTCACATCATCTGACCCAAAGAACATCCAGGCACTACTGCTGTTAAACCTAATGACGGAAATGCCATTACGACTTTTAACGAGGCCCAACTTTTGTGCAGGAGCAGATTGTCATGAAAGAACACAAACCTTAACTTTATTATCATTAATCAGCATTAGCAAATATAATTGACATTTTACACAGCACCAGCTTTAAGTAACTTATTGGCAGCCATACAGAGGCCTCTTAACATTACCCTCTGGCTAGCTGCGCTGTTTGGGCGCCACTGTGTCTGCGCTAATGACTCGGAATTAAAATCAAATAAAACCTGAGACCTGGAGTTCAATATTAAACAAACAGCCCTGCTTAGTACCAGCTCTTGATACACAGAATTTGGATAGACTTGGAGTTTTGAAAATCATTTACAGACAGTAGAAGAGAGTGGAAGTGTTTCAGACTAGATAACAAAATAGAATGGAATAAAAGCAAATCTGATGTTGCCAGATTTCTACCCTTACCCTTAGGCAGACAGTGGGAATTGAAATGAGAAGAAAAGTAGACAGTGTAATTAACCTTGCGTTTCCCTTTTATTTAACCCCCCCCCCCCCCCCCACACACACACAACCCCCCCAAACAGATAAAAAAAGACAGAGCACTTTAGACATCATAAATAGCAAAAATACACACATATGTTTTCCTGACGTTGTTTTTCATGTCTTAGAATCATAGAATCGTCAGGGTTGGAAGGGACCTCAAGGATCAGCCAGTTCCAACATCCTTGCCATGAACAGGGACACCTCACACTACAGCAGGTTGCCCAGAGCCACATCCAGCCTGACCTTCAAAACCTCCAGGGATGAGGCTTCCACCACCTTCCTGGGCAACCTGTGCCAGTGTCTCACCAGTCCCTCATGCAGAAGAACTTCTTCCTAACATCTAACCTAAATCTGCCCTCCTCTAGCTTGGATCCATTCCCTCCAGTCCTGTCACTCCCTGACACCCTAAAAAGTCCCTCCCCAGCTTTCTTGTAGCCCCCTTCAGATACTGGAAGGCCACAAGAAGGTCTCCTCAGAGACTTCTCCTCTCCAGGCAGAACAAGCGCAAGTCTCTCCATCTGAGCTTCATGTCAGCAATCTGTGTCATTTCCTGAGGCTGTAATGTTCTTAGGCATCAAGAGGGACCTAATTCTAAAAAAGTGTTTCTGTGTAGACCTGGATTATAGTATCAAAAGCATCTAAGACAACCTGCTTCACAGTACAAGCAGAAAAGCTACTCTATACCCTCAAAATCTCATGCCCTGACTTCTAGCTACTGAGCAGTGGATTGTTTTAATGAGCCCTGTCTTCCTACCACCACCTATGAATGACCTATTTCACTGCAGTCCTTGGGGAAAAAAAAATCAGTGGGGGTAGAGCCAAAACTTTCCTCTCTTTGGATATTAGGAACAAGTTCTTTACTATGAGGGTGGTGGAACACTGGAACAGGTTGCACAAGGAAATGGTTGGGGGCCCATCCCTGGGGGTATTCAAGGTGAGGCTGGACTGGGCTCTAGTCAACCTGATCTAGTTGGAGATGTCTCTGCTGACTGCAGAGGGGATCAGACTGGATGACCTTTGGAGATCCTTTTCAACCCAGCCCATTGTGTGATTCTGTCTTAAGATGGGGCCTCCAGGGGCCACCACATGAGGAAGCCCCCTGAAGGGCTACTGACAAATCTCATGTATCATAATTTTATCCAGTTTATCTCATCTTTCCCCTAGACAAACTACATTTAAAGCCACTGGAATTTAATTCTAGACAGCTCTGAGGCTGAACTTTGGGAGCTGGCCTTCTCTGGGAGCTGGCTTGCTTTATCCATTTGTTTGTCTAAAGATGTAGATTCTTTTCTGAGCTCTCATTTTGGTGAGACAGTTAAGGAAACACAAGGATATATTTAAGCAAGAGCAGTACATATTAAACATTCAAAAGAATATCCCTATTGTATGGGGAACTGAGGAAATGTCATGATTATACAAACATACATGTATATATAATGGGATCCTTTTCTGGCTTTATGGATCTGATCTCCTCCAAGGAGAGTCACAAATCCACATGATAGCCCTGAGTGCTCAGACTTTGCATTTGCTCCTCTGATTTCACAATAGCTGAAAGATATGTAAAAAACTCATGTAGCCAGACAGCTCCCTACTGACTACACATCTAAGCAACTTCACATGCATATATTATTCCAATCAGGGAAAGCTGCAAATAACATATGCCTAAAAAAAAAAGAAAAGAAAAGAGAAAAGGCAAGGAAGCAAGAGAGAAGCCTGCTTGAAAGCAGCCTCTTCAGTTTCTGTGTGAAACCTTCAGGGCTCATCCTGACTCAGATGCACCATTCTACAGCGTGCTGCCATCTCAGGCAGGGCCAATCCACACTGCTGAGTTATGCTCTGCAGGGAGAATGCTGGGAATTCATAAACTCATAAAAAAACATCTACTCTAGCTCTTTGCTGGTGGAAGCTGCCATTGGCCTTCTGTGCTGCAAGCTCACACTGCCTGCTCGTGTCCAGCTGCTCATCCATCAGCACCCCCAAGACCTTTTCCTCAGGGCTGCTTTCTGTCAGCTCCTCCCTCAGTCTGTATTGATAGTGAGGAATAGAGTAGAATAGAATAGAATAGTGAGGAATAGAGTAGAATAGAGTAGAGTAGAGTAGAGTAGAGTAGAGTAGAGTAGAATAGAATAGAATAGAATAGAATAGAATAGAATAGAATAGAATAGAATAGAATAGAATTGAATTGAATTGAATTGAATTGAATTGAATTGAATTAACTAGACCAGGTTGGAAGAGACCTTCAAGATCATCTAGTCCAATCCATCATCAAGTCCAACACCATCTAATCAACTAAACCATGGCACAAAGCACCCCAGCAAGTCTCTTCCTAAACACCTCCAGTGATGGTGACTCCACTACCTCCCTGGGCAGCACATTCCAATGGGCAATCACTCTCTCTATGAAGAATTTCTTCCTAACCTCCAGCCTAAACCTCCCCTGGTGCAGCTTGAGACTGTGTCCTCTTGTTCTGGTGCTGGTTGCCTGGGAGAAGAGACCAATCCCCACCTGGCTACAACCTCCCTTCAGGTAGTTGTAGAGAGCAATAAGGTCTCCCCTGAGCCTCCTCTTCTCCAGGCTAAGCAACCCCAGCTCCCTCAGTCTCTCCTCACAGGGCTGTGCTCCAAACCCCTCCCCAGATTTGTTGCCCTCCTCTGGACACATTCCAGCAACTCAACATCTTTCCTAAACTGAGGGGCCCAGAACTGGACACAGGACTCAAGGTGTGGCCTAACCAGTGCTGAGTACAGGGGCAGAATGACCTCCCTGCTCCTGCTGGCCACACTGTTCCTGATATAGGTCAGGATGCCATTGGCCTTCTTGGCCACTTGGACACACTGCAGGCTCATGTTCAGCCTACTGTCTGTCAACCAGTACCTCCAGGTCCCTTTCTGCCTGGCTGCTCTCCAGCCACTCTGACCCCAGCCTGTAGCTCTGCATGGGGTTGTTGTGGCCAATGTGCAGAACCTGGCACTTGGATGTCTTCAATCTCATGCCCTTGGACTCTGCCCATCTGTCCAACCTGTCAGAGTCCCTTTGCAGATCCCACCTACCCTCTAATAGATCAACTCCTGCTCCCAGCTTGGTGGTGTCTGCAAATGTACTGATGATGGACTCAATGCCCTCATCCAGCTCATCAATGAAGCCCAGAACCCTGCACTTGCTCTTGTTGATCCTCATGAGGTTCACCTGGGCTATAACAAAGCTACACCTGAAGTGTGTCCACAGTTGCACTGAAATAATTACAGCTCTTGTTGCCTCTCCACTTAAAGTCCTAGAAAGTCAATGGTTTCCTTATGGAACCACTCCTCAGTTCCTGGAAGTTTTGTGTTTACCTGAGGAAATGTGAATGATGCCTACTGACAACTGAATATTGTGTGTCAATTTTAGGGCACGTAATCATGATTCCCACTCTGCATCTTCCTCCTCTTTTTCCCTCTCTCCCCAAAACACATTAAGATGGGAAATTAACCAAGCTACAGACTTCTGAAACTTTTGATTGTCAACCTCTGGAAAAATCTCTCCTGGCAGATTTTTCACAGGCTGCCAACTTGACTGCATTCCCAGATCTGAAAACTCCAAGAGGATATTAGTATGAGATATGGCTTTTTGTGCATGTTTTTCCTCTTTTCACAGGCAAACAATTCCCCTGACCACAGTCCTGGGATGTATTGACAAACTCTGCATCAGATTTCTCCATGGCAGAGCAAGGTTCTTCTAAGAGAAGATATTAACTGTAGATGGCACTACCAGAATGTGTGGCACATCCTGTGGTTCTAAAATACAGCTCACATGCTAAGCAGGGGGAGATTAAGTGTGTGTTAAACTCACCTGCTCCAAAAATCATTATGGATATATGCAGTAGCTACCAGGTTGAGATCTAAAAGGTATCTACAGGGCACCAATATGGAACACAAGAAATTCTGTTCAGGTTCTTTGTGGGGATGATTTGTTTTCACCTTGATCTTTGGGAAATACATAATGCATTTTTGTTCTCAGCAAAACTAAGCAGTTTGTAGATTTTCTGCTTCTGTGGGTTTGTTGTTTTGGGGTTTTTTTTTGCCCCCTGAGGTGTAACTCTCATGTGGTAGGGCAGGATTGCTGAAGAGATATAAAAGCAGGAGCAAGGAGCTCATAGTGCCCCTGTACTCAGCACTGGTTAGGCCACACCTTAAGTCATGTGTCCAGCTCTGGGCTCCTCCATTTAAGAAGGACATTGAGATGCTGGAACGTGTCCAGAGAAGAGCAACAAGGCTGGGGAGGGGTCTGGAGCACAGCCCTGTGAGGAGAGGCTGAGGGAGCTGGGGGTGTTTAGCCTGGAGAAGAGGAGGCTCAGAGGAGACCTTATTGCTCACTACAACTGCCTGAAGGGAGGTTGTAGCCAGGTGGGGGTTGGTCTCTTCTCCCAGGCAACCAGCACCAGAACAAGAGGACATAGCCTTAAGCTGCACCAGGGGAGGTTTAGGCTCGAGGTGATGAGAAAATTCTTCCCAGGAATTGGCCCTTGGGATGTTCTGCTCAGGGAGGTGGTGGAGTCACCATCCCTGGAGATGTTCAAAAAAGGCTTGGACGTGGCACTTGGAGCCACAGTTTAGTTGTCAGGAGGTGTTAGATATTAGGTAATAGGTGGGACTTGATGTTCTCTCTCCAACCTGGTTGATTCTGTGATTCTGTGATTCTATGAAAGGAGACTGCAGTTCCAGTCCTACCTGCCCACAGGCCAGGCCCATGCCTCTCTCCCCCATACCATGAGGACACGATAAGTTTAACTCCAGCGCATCTGCACCAGCAACCTACAAAACACACAGAAAGACAAAAAAAATACAAAATTAACCTCAAGGGAATTTCTCAAATAGATTTCTGTAGCCATTTGATTTTAATTCTTTTTATTTTATTTTTGTTTCAAAGAGGCATGAAGCTATGGCTATGATACCCTGAAAAAGAAATGTGTTGATCATTATTACAGAGGGGAAAAAGGCAATTCAAAAACAGAGGTGGATTCTCAAAATCACAAAGGAAATTAAAGTAAAAAATAAACAAACCAAACAAACAAAACCCCCCAAACAACAACAAACCCAAGCCAAGCCAAAAACAACAGCCATAAACCCCAAACCAAACCAAAAAAGCAACTCAAAACCCCAAAACAACAAAACCCCCAACCCAATCCAAGCTAAAACCAACTAAACAACAGCCAAGAAAACCCAAAAAAACCCAAACCAAAACCAAAAAACAACCAACCAAAACTCCAAACCAAACCAAAAAACAACCAATCAAAAATCCAAACTAAAAAAACAACACCAAAAGCCAACCAAAGACCCAACAACAAAGAAATAAACAAACCTAAAAAGCCAAAATCAAATGAAAGCAAAACTCAACAAACCAAAAACCCCAAACCACCACCACCAAGAAACAGCAAACAAAAACCCCAAAGAAAACCAAACCACAACCAACCAAAAAACCAAGCCAAACCAAAAAAAGCCCAACCAAACTAAAATCAAAACAAAACCCCCAAACAAAAAAAAACCCACCAAAACCCCCAAACCCAAAACCAAATGAAACCAAAAACCAACCAACCAACCAAAACCCCAAAAGCAACAACAAACACCACAAATAAAACATCCAAACCAAACCAAAACCCAACAAACAAGGAGACTCAGGGGTGACCTTATTGCTCTCTACAACTACCTGAAGGGATGTTGTGGACAGGCAGAGTTGGTCTCTTCTCCCAGGCAGCCAGTACCAGAACAAGAGGACACAGTCTCAGGCTGCGCCAGGGGAGGTTTAGGTTGGATGTGAGGAAGAAGTTCTATACAGAGAGAGTGATTGCCCATTGGAATGGGCTGCCTGGGGAGGTGGTGGAGTCGCCGTCATTGGAGGTGTTCAGGAGGAGACTTGATGGGGTGCTTGGTGCCATGGGTTAGTTGTTTAGGTGGTGTTGGATTGGTTGATGGGTTGGACGTGATGATCTTGAAGGTCAATTCCAACCCGGTTTATTCTATTCTATTCTATTCTATTCTAAACCAAAGAAAACCCAAACCAAACCAAAGAAGCCAAACCAAACAAAAACCCAAACAAAAATAAATTCAGAAACCCCTCCAAAACAAAAAAACACCCAAACAATAAACCCCAACAAAAAACAACCAACCCTAAAAAAACAAACCCAAATGAAACCAAAACTCGACCAACTAAACAAAAAAACCCAAAACCCACAACAAAAAGAAATCAAACACCCAAACCAAAACCCAAGCAACCAAACCAAACCAAACCCAACCAACCACAACACAACCAACCAAACGAAAACACAAACAAAAAACCACCAAACCACAGTATCACAGTATAACTAAGATTGGAAGAGATCCCAATGATCATCCAGTCCAACCTGTCTCCACAGACCCCATGACTAGACCATGGCACCAAGTGCCACGTCCAATCCCCTCTTGAACACCTCCAGGGATAGTGACTCCACCACCTCCCTGGGCAGCACATTCCAATGGCTAACAACACTCTCAGTGAAGAACTTTCTCTTCACCTCCAGCCTAAACTTCCCCTGGTGCCGCTTGAGACTGTGTCCCCTTGTTCTGGTGCTGGTTGCTAGAGATAAGAGACCAACCCCCTCCTGGCTACAACCACCCTTCAGGTAGTTGTAGAGGGCAATGAGGTCACCCCTGAGCCTTCTCTTCTCCAGGCTAAACAATCCCAGCTCGCTCAGCCTCACCCATCCAAACAAGTAACCAAAAAAACCCAACCCAACAAAAAAGCAAAACAAAAACCACCAAAGCCAAACCATAACCCCAAAAAAACTTTAAGAGAGGCAAATACAAGAAGTAGCTGTTTCTGGAAAATGATAACAAATGAAAAGCAATTCCAGAGCTTTAGGGCAGCACTGAAAGCAAGGTTGAGTAGCCAGTGTCTTGCAAGTGCTTGTGTGCTCTGAAGAACTGTGGCTCAGTAGTAATAAACTTCTCCTCTCTGCTTTCATGAATTTAGCCTCTGCATTTTCTGCAGGCAGCTGTACTGTGCCATAGCTTTTGTTCTCACAGAGTTTGGGGTTTGAGGTGAAACAAGGGAATATTAACCAAAAAAAAAAGGTCGGTAGAAAAATCTTATTCATGCTAATTTCTCTTCAGAACCCTCTATTAGTTATAATTAGAAAGGCAAAGGAGCTGAGGTACACAAAGGCAGCACAGGAGCACGCTCCTCTTCTTCCCTGCTGAATTGCTTTGGCCTGAGAGGAGGATCCTCCTGCACCGCCGCCGCCGCCTTTCGCAGGGCTGGAGCTTGTATTTTGTTTTGCATTTGCATTTTGGTTTTGCTTATTGGACTGGAGTAGCTGCCTGCTGAGCGGCCACGGTTCAGCAGCTCCCCGGGCGCGCCAGCAGGGGAGAAGCCATCCATCACTTTCAGGAATCCTCCAGGTGCTGGCCGGCTCCGCAGCCCGGCCACGCCGCGCTCCCGCGGCTGCTGTCGGCTCGGTGACAAGCTGACCTTTCCGATGAATAGGTCGTCCCCCTGCCGACGGGCATCCGGCTACCTTCTGGGGCTTCTGCTCTTTGGAAGGCCACAGCCATTACCTTCTAGGTAGGATCCTGTGCGTGTGATTAAATACCACCGCTCATCAGCTGTGCATTCCAGAGCGCCCCAGACAAGCGTGCTGCTCTCCACAGAGTGGAGACAAACAGCTCCTTCGAAGGAGAGACTTCTATTGCCTAGGTTACACATTTCTGAGTGCGTTTAAACAACAAATTCTTTCCAAAGGGCTAACATAGATATGAACACAGATCGGAAATATCTGCTTTAAAGCTGGAGAGCAGCACCACTGGATGAAAAAAGAGGAGTGAATGGCACCATCATAGAATCATAGCATGGTCTGGGCAGGAAGGGACCCCCAAAGGCATCCAGTCCGACCTCCCCACAGTCAGCAGGGGCATCCCCCAACTAGATCAGGCTCTCCAGAGCCCTGTCCAGCCTCACCTTAAATATCTCCAGAGATGGAGCCTCAACCACCTCCCTGGGCAACCTGTTCCTTTGTTCCACCAACCTCATAATGCAGAACATGTTCCTAACATCCAATCTCAATCTGCTGTTCGCTAGTTTGAAGCCATTGCCCCTCATCCTGTCACTGCAGGCCTTTGCAAACAGTCTCTCTGCAGCCTTCCTGTAGCCCCTTTCAGGTACTGGCAGGCTGCTATTAGGTCTCCCGTGAGCCTTCTCTTCTCCAGACTGAATAAAGCCATTCATCTCAGTCAGTTTAAAAGCAGCACTGCTCCTGTCAAGCATGGATTCCACAAAAGATTTCACAGTCAGCTGGGCAAGCACAAGTATAAAATGGACCAGTGCTGAAGATTACCAAACTAATTATTGGTAATGTTTAATTTCATTTCCCCTGAGTGGCTTTTTTTCCCCTCATGTTTTTAAACCGCCCAAAGAAAACAGAGAAATGTCACTTCATAACACCAGGGGATGACTCAACACACTGTGAATAAAGGAACAGCAATGTTCAAACACACACAGAATCACAGAATTGTCAGGGTTGGAAGGGACCTCAAGGATCAGCCAGTTCCAATCCCCCTGCCATGGGCAGGGACACACAGTATCACAGTATCACAGTAACTAAGGTTGGAAGAGACCCCAAGGATCATCAAGTCCAACCTGTTCCAACAGACCTCACAACTAGATCGTGGCACCAAGTGCCACGTCCAATCTCCCCTTGAACACCTCCAGGGACGGCGACTCCACCACCTCCCTGGGCAGCACATTCCAATGGCGAATGACTCGCTCAGTGAAGAACTTTTTCCTCACCTCGAGTCTAAACCTCCCCTGGCACAACTTGAGACTGTGTCCCCTTGTTCTGGTGCTGGTTGCCTGGGAGAAGAGACCAACCCCCTCCTGTCTACAACCACCTTTCAGGTAGTTGTAGAGGGCAATGAGGTCACCTCTGATCCTTCTCTTCTCCAGGCTAAACAATCCCAGCTCCCTCAGCCTCTCCTCATAGGGCTGTGCTCAAGGCCTCTCCCCAGCCTCGTTGCCCTTCTCTGGACACGTTCAAGTGTCTCGATGTCCTTCCTAAACTGAGGGGCCCAGAACTGGACACAGTACTCAAGGTGTGGCCTAACCAATGCAGAGTACAGGGGCAGAATGACCTCCCTGCTCCTGCTGGCCACACTATTCCTAATACAGGCCAGGATGCCATTGGCCTTCTTGGCCACCTGGGCACACTGCTGGCTCATGTTTAGGCGGCTGTCAATCAGCACCCCCAGGTTCCTCACGCTACAGCAGGTTGCTCACAGCCACATCCAGCCTGGCCTGGAAAACCTCCAGGGATGAGGCTTCCACCACCTCCCTGGGCAACCTGTGCCAGTGTCTCACCAGTTCAAAATACCCACACTGATTATCTACACATATATATTCAAAACAACCAACAAAACCACCAAACCACCAAACCATACAAGGAAAGGCCAAAGCTATGGAACATTTAAACCTTTGCCCATGCTTGCAATAATAACAAGCTAATGTTTTTTTTCCTTGCTTGCATCTGTTACACCTTTTCTGTCTGAAACCATGCCTTTTCATTTCCTCTAGGTACTTGATGTGGAAAGCTTTATTTAAGACCAGCAACTTGGCATTAGACTCATATGCAGACACCACTCTGAATGAAATTATTCATTCAGTCTTA
Source organism: Dryobates pubescens (assembly GCF_014839835.1). Classification (NCBI taxonomy): domain Eukaryota; kingdom Metazoa; phylum Chordata; class Aves; order Piciformes; family Picidae; genus Dryobates; species Dryobates pubescens. The sequence continues at coordinate 35,799,944 of NC_071622.1, read as the reverse complement.
ATCAAGTATTTCTTACACTATTTCCCATGGATGTATATTCATATTTCTAATTTTATTTTCCCCCCCTCCCCCCCCTTCAAATGGAATCCAACTTTCAGGTGCACAATCTGTTTGCACTTGTGTAAGATAGAATTCATGTTCTAGGGAGCCTGCTGACTGCTATCATCCACGCTGGCTTTCTCTGCTATCACGTTTGAAAGTCTGTATTAAAACTAGAAGAGCATTAAATGTGCCTTTTATACTTTAAATATTCAAGAGTTTTATATTCAAGATTTCTTCTGGTGCTGTCAAAGCAGCGTGCCTGTAGGCAAGGTAAGATCAACTTAGGCTCTCAAAGACAGAATTAAATTCTATCAGGGCATCCGTCACAATCTACACTTCGCTTAAAATGCAAATAAAAAGTATATAGATTCCAAGACTAAAGGCTTCCAAGGCACTGCTTCAAACTCCAGGAGACCATTTCTATGGAACAGATACCCTTTGAATTTACATTTCCATCATGGTAATGAAAACACAGAATAACCAAACTGTAATGGACATGCTTTACATTCTCCTTTTTTTCATTTTGAATCTATTTCTCTCAAGAAATTCCTTACGGCGGAGCTTGCTTTTAAGGAGATAAAAAAACCAACCCCCATCCAAACCAAACCAAACCAAACCAACCCAACCCAACCCAACCCAAACCAACCCAAACCAACCCAACCCAACCCAACCCAACCCAACCCAACCCAAACCAACCCAACCCAACCCAACCCAACCCAACCCAAACCAAACCGAACCAAAGGCCAACCAACCAAAAGAACCCAAACCAAGAAAACAAAACCAAAAAATCCCCCACCCCCCCCCCAAAAACCTGAAACAGACAAAACCCAGCCAACCAAAAACCAAACCAAAGAAGCAGAAAACCATTTTGGACAGCATTACCTCAGCCATTTTCGCCAGTTCAGCCCAGTCCTCCCGGTTATAGGTGCACATGATGCTGGCAATCAGAACCTGAAAAGAATATACATGCAATCACTTTAAGCCACGGTAGCAGACTGTATTATAGTACTTTACATGATCACAGGGTATTAGGGGTTGGAAGGCACCTCCAGAGATCTTCCACTCCAACCCCCCTGCCAGAACAGGACCATAGAATACAGCACAGGTTGCACAGGAACACATCCAGACAGGGCTGGAAAGTCTCCAGAGAAGGAGACTCCACAACCTTTCTGGGGAGCCTGTTCCAGTGCTCTCTGACCCTCACAGTGAAGAAGTTCCTCCTCATGTTGAGGTGGAACCTCCTGTTCTGCACTTTATATCCATTGCCCCTTGTCCTATCCCATGTCACAAGTGAGCAGAGGCTGTCCCCATCCCTTCCTTCCCGACCCCCAGCCCTCAGATATTGATAGACATTGATCAGATCCCCTCTCAGACTTCTCCAGACTAAACAGCTCCAGGGCTCTCAGCCTCTCCTCACCAGGCAGTGCTCCAGTCCCTTCAGCATCCCTGTAGCCCTCCCTTGGACTCTCTCCAGCAGATCCCTGTCCCTCCTGATCTGGGGAGCCCAAAACTGGAGGCAATATTCCTGGTGGGGCCTCACTAGGGCAGAGAAGAGGGGGAGGAGAACCTCCCTGGATCTGCTGGACAGACCCCGTTTAATGCACCCCAGGATCCCATTGGCCTTCTTGGCCACCAGGGCACATTGCTGATGCATGCAGAACTTGTTGTCCACCAGGGCTTCCAGGTCCTTCTCTCTACAGGGCTGCTCTCTAGCAGATCACCTCCCAATCTGTGACTCCAGACATCAGCAACATCATCTATTTTATCATTGCTTTATAAGCCATTAAGGAAAATCAGCAGATCCAGTCAGAGAAGGAGAGAACAGAATACACAATGCAGAATTAACCAGGCTGGAAAAGACCTCAGAGATCATCCAGTCCAACCTATCACTCAACACCATCTAATCAACTAAACCAAGGCACTAAGTGCCTCATTCAGACTCTTTTTAAACACCTCCAGTGATGGTGACTCCATCACCTCTTTGCACTCCCTTCATCATGCAATAAAGCAGAACAAAGACTGCCCTAGACACAAAGCAGAATAAAAAGCTGTCCAACATACAGCTACTGAGGTGAGAGGAATTAAATTATTCACGATTTACACAATGCCAGAAGTAAGTACAGATGCTCTGTAGAAGTATGTAAGGGCAAGAGTTTCCAGTGGAATGTGGCAGCATACACACAATGCTCCAGCTGGCTTCAGGGAACCAGGATACAGCAATCTCATCCCCCTGTAACCTCACGCTGTGAAAGTCAAGGACAGTGACAGGCAGCCAGGATTGTTTTGTGTAGAGGCAACTAGGAGGAAACTCATCAGATGTGGATAAAATATGAGGATGGGGGGTGGGGTAGGTGGGGTGGGTGGGTTACAGTGGTGGGGAGGGGTGGTAGAGCAGCACAGCTTTTGTTTTCCTGTGGTACAGATTTCATTTCTTACCCACTAGCTGTGGCCCCAGTTCCCCAGAAGCTAGTTCTGTGTATTGCCTTCCATCCTCACTGTACTGCACAGAGTTCTACCTGTAGCTGCTGTTGCCTCTAATATTTTTATTGAGGTTCAAGATTTCAGGTAAAACAAATTCTAAGAGGATTGTTAAGAGATTGAAGGGAGAAATGTAGCCTAGATCCTGACTGCAAAGACTGAAAGTAAAATACATTACCATTGGATGTAAAAGGAAAATAATCACAGAATCAACCAGGTTGGCAAAGACCTCAGAGATCATCAAGTCCAACCTGTTACCTAATACCTAACACCTCGTAACACAGTATCACAGTATCACAGTATCACAGTAACTAAGGTTGGAAGAGACCCCAAGGATCATCAAGTCCAACCTGTTCCAACAGACCTCACAACTAGATCGTGGCACCAAGTGCCACGTCCAATCTCCCCTTGAACACCTCCAGGGACGGCGACTCCACCACCTCCCTGGGCAGCCCATTCCAATGACGAATGACTCGCTCAGTGAAGAACTTTTTCCTCACCTCGAGTCTAAACCTCCCCTGGCACAACTTGAGACTGTGTTCCCTTGTTCTGGTGCTGGTTGCCTGGGAGAAGAGATCAACCCCCTCCTGTCTACAACCACCTTTCAGGTAGTTGCAGAGGGCAATGAGGTCGCCTCTGATCCTTCTCTTCTCCAGGCTAAACAATCCCAGCTCCCTCAGCCTCTCCTCATAGGGCTTGTGCTCAAGGCCTCTCCCCAGCCTTGTTGCCCTTCTCTGGACACGTTCAAGTGTCTCGATGTCCTTCCTAAACTGAGGGGCCCAGAACTGGACACAGTACTCAAGGTGTGGCCTAACCAATGCAGAGTACAGGGGCAGAATGACCTCCCTGCTCCTGCTGGCCACACTATTCCTAATACAGGCCAGGATGCCATTGGCCTTCTTGGCCACCTGGGCACACTGCTGGCTCATGTTTAGGCGGGTGTCAATCAGCACCCCCAGGTCCCTCTCTGTTTGGCAGCTCTCCAGCCGCTCTGACCCCAGCCTGTAGCTCTGCATGGGGTTGCCGTGGCCAAAGTGCAGCACCCGGCACTTGGACTTATTAAATGCCATCCCATTGGACTAACAACTAAACCATGGCTCCAAGTGGCACATCCAATCCTTTTTTAAACACCTCCAGGGACAGGGACTCCACCACCTCCCTGGGCAGCACATTCCAATGGCCAATTACTCTTTCTGAGAAGAACTTTCTCATCACCCCGAGCCTAAACCTTCCCCTGGCACAGCTTGAGACTGTGTCCTCTTGTTCTGGTGCTGGTTGCCTGGGAGAAGAGACCAACCCCTTCCTGGCTACAACCTCCCTTCAGGTATTTGTAGACAGCAATAAGATCTCCCCTGAGCCTCCTCTTCTCCAGGCTAAACAACCCCAGCTCCCTCAGCCTCTCCTCACAGGGCTGTGCTCAAGGCCTCTCCCCAGCCTCGTTGCCCTTCTCTGAACATGTTCAAATGTCTCAATGTCATTCTTGATTGAGGAGCCCAGAACTGGACACAGGACTCAAGGTGTGGCCTAACCAGTGCTGAGTACAGGGCAGAATGACTTCCCTGCTCCTGCTGGCTACACTATTCCTGGTCCAGGCCAGGATGCCATTGGCCTTCTTGGCCACCTGGGCCCACTGCTGGTTCATGTTGCTAAGTCTATAGAAGCAATTTGATTTCTAATGGGGATGGAGAGCAGAGGCATAAACAGTTCTCCCTCATCTTCTGTCTCTTCTGCTTGCAACTTCTCTCTCTCTCTCTCTCTCCTGTGGCTTTGCCAGGGGATCTCTGGTTTGACTACTGTGTGAGGTACCGGGAAGGAGGGAGGGAGTGGAGGAGGAGGTGAACAGTTCCCTGGATCTGTCCAGGGGGTTCTGAGGAGTTTCTGTGTTGTTTATAAATTGTAAATATCTCTGTATTTTACATCTACAGTCTGTTTTGTACATGCTCATTGCATTTCTTATTTCTACAGTTTAGTTTGCTTGTAAATTGAGCTTCATTTGCTTCCATCCCAAACTGAGCTGGACTGGCAATTTTATTTTGGGGCTGATTTTCTGCCAATTAGCTGGGGGGTAATTTCAACCCACCACACAGGATCCTTCTGGGAGGACAGCTAGACACACACCTTTCCTAGTTGCAAACTGTGATTCCTATAGAAGAATGCTAACCACGCCTCTGGTCAGTGTCCAATCCAAGTAACAATGTGAATTTCCATGTAAGACTAAAACCACATTACTTGTCCCACACCTGACACAGATCATCAGACCCTACCTTTGCAGTGAGGTGGCAGAGAACTCACAGAATCACAGAATCACCAAGGTTGGAAGAGACCTCAGAGATCATCAAGTCCAATCTGCCACCACAGACCTCATGACTAAACCATGGCACCAAGTGCCACATCCAATCCCTTCTTGCACACCTTGAACACTCTTGAACTCCACCTACTAACTCCTGTGTGGGGGCATTCTAAGAAGGATGAAAAAAAACCCACAGAAACATTCAGGTTGGAAGGTGTCCAGAGAAGGGCTGTGATGATAAGCAGAGGGCTGAAGCTCCTCTGCTATGAGGACAGGCTGAGGGAGTTGGGGCTGTTCAGTCTGGAGAAGAGAAGGCTCCCAGGAGACCTTATTGTGGCCTTTCAGTATCTGAAGGGGGCTACAAGAAAGCTGGGGAGGGACTTTTTAGGGTGTCAGGGAGGGATAGGACTGGGGGGGATGGAGCAAAACTACAGGAGGGCAGATTCAGATTAGACATTAGGAAGAAGTTCTTTCCCATGAGGGTGGTGAGACACTGGCACAGGTTGCCCAGGGAGGTGGTGGAAGCCTCATCCCTGGAGGTTTTTCAGGCCAGGCTGGATGTGGCTGTGAGCAACCTGCTGTAGTGTGAGGTGTCCCTGCCTATGGCAGGGGAATTGGAACTGGATGATCCTTGAGGTCCCTTCCAACCCTGACAGTTCAGCGATTCTGTGACCCTCGGGATCACCAAGTCCAACTGAGACAAGAACAAGCAGCAGAGGTCTGTATTGCAGCAGCTAAAAGGTTAAATTTGCAAAGAGGAATCACAGAACTTAAGAACACACAACTGGCTCAGTCTGTGTTCAAAGGGAACACCAGATGAGGAGAAAAGAAAAACATCACACTCCAGTTTATCTGGCACTCTTAGGTGGAACACAGGGAAGTTTGACTCACTGGTAGGATGAAATTTGGTTTTAATATTTCATGCTTTCCAAAGAAATTTCACTGTCATCATTAATATCTGGAATGAGCTTAATCTGTCACTGCCAGTGACAGACTTTCCCATAATGCTGAGGGTTAATGACTCATTCAGATGAGGCAAATTCCTGACAGAACCTGGTGTGGAAGAATTGTCCAATGCACACATGGGATGGAAACTGTAAACTCACAAATTACCTCCATAAGAAGGCTGAGATATTAATTGTCTTCAGAACAGAGGAAAACAGACTTTACAAGGGAAGGCAGCTAAGGAGAAAATTAGACATGGTGAGGTTATAAACCGTGCACTCTAAAGGACAACCTCACTTATCATCATCATTATTTCCATTACTTCCATTGTGTTGCTCTGAGGAATCTCTACCTATCAATCTAATAGCCACCTACCTGCAGACCACCTACCCATCCACCCTTCTGGCTGGTGTTTGCAAGGTGGGAGTCTGTTGAGAAGGAAAGCATCTGAAGAAGTGCGTGTCTTGCCTGCAGGTGCACACACTTCACACACTTGTGTGCATCTCTGGCATAAACATAAGACCAAGCATTTCATTGTATACGAAGAACATGGACTTGATGGAGAAGGTCCAGAGAAGGCCACAGAAATGATCAGGGGGTTGGAGCACCTCTGCTATGAGGACAGTCTGAGGGAGCTGGGGGTGTTCAGCCTGGAGAACAGGAGGCTCTGGGGAGACCTAATGGCAGCCTGCCAGTACATGAAGGGGGCTACAAGAAGAACGGGGAGAGACTGTTTGCAAAGGCCTGCAGGGACAGGACGAGGGACAATGGCTTCAGAGCAGAGCAGATTTAGATTGGATATCAGGAAGAAGTTCTGCACCATGAGGGTGGTGGAACACTGGAACAGGTTGCCCAGGGAGATGGTTGAAGGTATTCAATGTGTGGCTCAATCAGGCCCTGTGCAACCTGACCTAGCTGGGGATGTCCCTGCTGGCTGCAGGGAGGTCGGACTGGATGACCTATGGAGGGTCCCTTCCAGCCTGGACCATTCTATGATTCTATAATGCTTTAAAAAGACTCTAATACTTGAAATAATCCCACAGTTTCAGAAAAAAAAAGTAAGCTCAAGCAAATATATAGGGGGAAAACTTAGACTAAGAAACGAGTTAAAATATGCACGAACTGGAAGTTAGCTAGAAACTGCATCTTGTCAAATTCACACTTTTTATGAACTAACTCAAGCAAAAAAAAGAAGAAGAAAAAACCAGAAAAGCCAAACAAACCCAACTCAGACACTGACAACACCATCAGGATTTTCACAGTTGCAGTCACAATCCAAAGTACATTAGAAATCCACACAACTCAGCTTTGAAACAAACTGAAGTTTCCAGCAGAGAAAGTTATCTGTAAGACAGCAAGGGTGGGTAGCTATACTTGCATGTGGCTGAGTGAGGTTATGCCAAGTGCAGGGTAATGAAATCTGAAAGTTCTGCTGGGAGTCTACAAAGGAGGAGGGACGGTATCTGTGATGTTCCAAAAGGCTGTTAATTAAGCCAACATGTTCATTTAATATGGCTGACCACAGCAAGCTGTGTGGTGCAGCAGAGATGCTGGAGGGAAGGGATCCATCCAGAGGGACCTGGACAGGCTGCAGAGGTGAGCCCATGCCAACCTCATGAGGTTCAACAAGACCAAGTGCAAGGTCCTGCAGCTGGGTCGGGGCAATCCCAGGCACCAATACAGGCTGGGCAGGGACTGGCTTTGAGAGCAGCCCTGAAGAGAAGGCCTTGGGAGTGCTGGTGGATGAGAAGCTCAATATGGGCCAGCAGTGTGCACTTGCAGCCCAGAAAGCAAATCACATCCTGGACTGCATCAAGAGAAGCATAGCCAGCAGGGCCAGGGAGGTGATTCTCCCACTCTGCTCCACTCTGGTGAGACCACACCTGGAGCACTGTGTCCAGTTCTGGAGCCCCTACTACAGGAAGGACCTGGAGGTGCTGGAAGGTGTCCACAGAAGGGCCATGAGGATGAGCAGAGGGATGGAGATCCTTACCTATGGAGATAGACTGAGGGAGTTGGGGCTGTTCAGTCTGGAGAAAAGAAGGCTCTGAGGAGACATCCTTGTGGCTCTGAAGGGAGCTACAAGAAAGCTGGGGAGGGACTTTTTAGGGTGTCAGGGAGTGATAGGACTGGGGGGAATGGAGCAAACCAGGGAGACCTAAGAGCAGCCTGCCAGTACCTGAAGGGAGCTACAAGAAGGCTGGAGAGAGACTTGTTCACAAAGGCCTGCAGTGACAGGACAAGGGGAAATGGCTTCAAACTAGAGCAGAGCAGATTTAGGTTGGATGTTAGGAACATGTTCTGCATTATGAGGGTGGTGAAACAATTGGAAGAGGTTGCCCAGGGAATTGGTTGAGGCCCCATCCCTGGAGATATTTAAGGTGAGGCTGGACAATCTGATCAAGTTGGGGATGTCCCTGCTGACTGCAGGGAGGTTGGGCTGGATGACCTTTGGAGGTCCCTTCCAGCTTGTACCATTCTATGATTCTATGCTTCTGTGATTCTATGATTACCTAGAAAGAAAACAGCAAGATGGAAGTAAGAATAACAAGTGAGAGTTTTTATTGAGAAGCAATGAACAGAAACTGTCTGACTTTTCAGCTTCTCAGCCTCTTCTGTTTTATTTTATGCTATACTTTTAACCTTCAGTGTGTGCAATGCCACAGACCCCACTACCACCCCTGCCTCTTTAACAGACCCTAACAGCTGGTATCTCCTAGAAGCCCAGTGCATGGCCCAGCCCAGGAGCATGCCAGGAGAGCACAGCCTTCCTCCTGACTCCTCAGATTTTCACTGGCAACCTGACCTGACTTTCACTACAGCCGTTTGAACGGTGAGTGCAGGGCCACACCACTTCCCCAGCTTGGAGAAGCTTGGAAAAGTAGATCCTGACAGATCTCACACCAAAGCTGCTGCTCAAGTGTAGCAAGTGAAGGCCGATTAAATTGCAGCTTTGTCATAGCTTGACTGAGGGCTGCCTGTGAAACCAAGCATGACTGAAGCACAGTGGGATCCCTGGTCCACTCCTTATGCCCAATCAAAAGCGTGGCCAGTATCTGCTGTTCTCTCCTCTCCTTCATCCCAACTGCCTATTTTGCCTATTGTGCAGAGATGCTGTCTGCTCTGCCCTGCATCAAGCAGTGTGCTGGCCCTGCAGACTCTGCTTCCTCTTTGATGATCACTGTGACAGATGTCACTAGACAAGGTCTTTATGCCCTGATGTTACACAAGGTGGTAGACAATTTCTGCCCGTACCTACAAAGGGCCAAGCACACACTTGTAATGTCAAACACCCTTTCTCTGTAGAGGATTTTCTGATCCTTCATGGAAGGAGAACTTTTTCTTTCTTTCTTTTTTTTTGTTCCTGTTGAGGGAGGAGAGCTGCCAAAAGGACAGCATATAATGCAGCATTTAGGACATTATTAGAAGACAAATGCACTGCAGCTAAAGCCCCTAGTACAAAGCTGCATTCCACACAATTCTGTAACTAATGCATTAGAAGCTGTTCTACTCAAAAGGACACTGACAAAGGTACTGCCCATAATCCTTACAAGATTTTTTTCCCCTCCCTGTTTATAATAATCCCCTGGAAGCTCAAGCCAGAATCTATTTCCCTTGCACATGTTTGGTTGGGTGGTATTTTTTTTGCCTCCTCCATTATCTCTGTGTGGATGTCTCATGAATGCAACGCACTAAAAGAAATCAACAGGATGAGTTTTGTCCCTCTGAATGTTTTTAAGTGATAGGTGCAAAAGAAAACACCAACCAAAAATTCCCAGGATTTTATTTTGCACATCTACAGCCCTTGAAGAAATGGAAAGCGATCCTTAACATCATCTTTAAGAGACTGTTCCCCTAAAAGCTGTAAAATCAAGAGGAGCTTTCCAGAAGGCCGAAGGACTCCTTTTGTAACAGCCACCCTTTTGGGAAGCAGAAATATGGAATGGGATCATTGGTGTGGATAGAGGGAGTACAGAGATTGAAGACTGCATTCAGAACCAGATTTCAAAGACCCCCCCAAAATTATTCTTTATCAATCTAAACTTCTTGGGTTCAATCTAACCTGCTTGGGTTGGTCTCTTCTCCCAGGCAACCAGCAGCAGAACAAGAGGACACAGTCTCAAGCTGCACCAAGGGAAGTTTAGGCTTGAGGTGAGGAGAAAGTTCTTCACAGAGAGAGTTGTTAGCCATTGGAATGGGCTGCCCTGGGAGGTTGTGGAGTCTCCTTCCCTGGAGACTTTAAAGCCCTGTCTGGATGCATTCCTGTGTGGACTACCCTGGGTGACCCTGTTCTGGCAGGGAGGTCGGACTGGATGATCCCTGGAGGTCCCTTCCAACCTCTGACATTCTGTGATTCACAAGATGAGAGTATGACTGCAGCAAGCATTCTGTACCCCACAAACACACTTAAATGTGCAATACTGAAAACCAGCAGGATCACCAATAACCCTCTAGACAGCAGCCTGATTTTGATGCCTTTCAGACCTACCCAGGTTTCTCTCTTTCCGTACTTTTTTGTTGTTGTTGCTGCTGCTGCAATTTTGTTATTTGTTGCAGAAGTGCAATAAAAATAAGCTCCTTATTAAAAAGTACCTAGCATATCAAATCCCTTGCAATAAGAAAGTTAACAATTGTAAACCCTGTCATGTCTCTGAGAAGCAGAGGAATTATCTTGTTATCAATTTAATAATGGAACATTGAAGTAAATGATGCCATCCACTGACACCAGTAACACTGCCTCTCCTGGGAAATACATCTAGGTAGGAACTGTCAATCTAGATGGATATGGACATATTAAACATTGTGCCTTCAGTCCATAAATCTATTCTTTCTATGCTGCCTTAATAAAAAGATTCTGCATGATGATAAAGACAAGCAATGCAGAATGTCTTGACACTGCTGACCTATGAGTCTGCTTCCCTTCTCTCTTCTTTTATCAGGGAGTGGGGAGTAAATAATTTCAGCAGTCTCTAACCATCCATTGTTCTCCTCTTTAACTGGCACTTGAAAAGCATTTAAGGTATACTAAATGAAAATAAGAGAAGCACACTGGGCTATAGCTTCAGATTGAGGCCTGGAGTTGTTAGGATCCAATGTCCTCAGACACACAAAACCCAGGGGTTATGAACAAACCCATTTCTTTGTACAATAATCAAATGCCATGGCTTTGACAGCAGCAGGAAGCTAAACAGATTGCTCTTTAGGGCTGGCTGCAGCTGTAGGGAAGCAAGGGAGCAGCTTGGGGTTGTAACTGCTCCTCTGCCACATGAGACTCAGCACGGTCGCAAGGCAGGAGCTGAGCTGACATGCCTTTGGCCCTGCTCCTACATGTAAATGTGCAAGCACAGATCTCACATGCAGATTAATGAAAAGCTAACTTTCCACTAAAAAGTGTAATGAGAGCCCTGCCAGCTTGGAATATGACTGAAAGCAAAATGGATGGACAGGGAAAAAAACAAACAAATGTTCCTCCGTAGCACGGTATCAGTATTTAAAGCTGCAAACACGTTGACATAATGCATGGGCCCAGAGGAACCTCATGAGGTCCAACAAGAGCCAGTGCAGGGTCCTGCACCCAGCCCAGAACAATCCTGACTATCAATAGAGCCTGGGGGAGGAGCTGACAGAAAGCAGCCCTGAGGAAAAGGACTTGGGGGTGCTGGTGAGTGAGAAGCTGGACATGAGCAGGCAGTGTGAGCTTGCAGCACAGAAGGCCAGTGGCAGCCTGGGCTGCATCAAAAGATGTGTTGCCAGCAGATCCAGAGAGGCGAGTCTGACACTCTGCTCTGGAGAGACCTCACCTTCAGTACTGTGTCCAGCTCTGGAGCCCTCAATATAGGAAGGACATGGACATGATGGAGAGGGTCCAAAGGAGGGCCACAAAAATGTTCAGGGGCTTAGAGCACCTCTGTTACAATGACAGCCTGAGGGAGCTGGAGGTGTTCAGCCTGGAGAAGAGAAGGCTCTGGGGAGACCTGATAGCAGCCTGCCAGTACCTGAAGGGGGCTACAGGAAGGATGGAGAGAGATTGTTTGCAAAGGCCTGCAGTGACAGGACAAGGGGCAATGGCTTCAAACTAGAGCAGAGCAGATTTAGATTGGATGTGAGGAACAAGTTCTGCACCATGAGGGTGGTGGAATACTGGAAAAGGTTGCCCAGGGAGGTGGTTGAGGCCCCATTCCTGGAGATATTCAAGATGAGGCTGGACAGGGCTCTAGGCAGCCTGATCTAGTTGGGAATGTCCCTGCTGACTGTGGGGAGGTTGGACTGGATGACCTTTGGAGGTGCCTTCCAGCCCAGCCCATTCCATGATTCTGTGATTCATGCACCTGCACCTCTCATGCTTCAGGGCACTCTTTAATTATGACATGGTCATTCCTGGAGAGTGAAGAGGAGATCACAGAATATGAGTTCCCCAAAATAGATGCTGAAGTCTCCCTGACTGCTTCTAGACACATGCAGATATGTTTGCCCTACTACTTAGCATCAAAACTGCTTATTAGAAAACAAATCAATTGGAAAAGAAATTTGTTATAAAAAGAGACAAACTGTATGCTGAATTACTTTGTTAGAGATCCCTAGCTGCTGCATTCAGGCAGACAGCAGTTCCTCAGGTCAACTTTGTCCTGTTGCACCCTCAAGAGGTCCAGCCTGTCTCTTCCCTTCTTCCATCACCCTCGGGGCTTCTTTTAATTCGCTTCCTTGGATTTGAAGGCTGAAGAAAACTGGCAATATCAGTGCCAGCTGATGAGGAAAATGCAGCCCAGAGAGGATGGAGCAAAACCCCTCCCTTTTACACTTCAGAGATCTGTGATCTGCTTCCCCATGTGACATTGCTAGTGCCAAACCAACACTTGGGAGGAGAAACCGATTCTGTCAGCCTGGTACAGCCTCCACAACTCACCCACTCTGTGCACTGTTATCCTTGCAGTGATATATTGGAAAACACTGAAGAATTTGCCTGATTTTACACAAAGAGCTCTGAGGTTAAGGTATCTGATAGATGAGGGTATGGCCACTGAGGTGTGTGGGAACAGGATATGAGGCCTTTCTCCAGGAAATTAGCTGAGGGCTTTAACCGCCAGCTGCATGGGGGACACCTTCCTATCCCTTAAGGCTGTTCTTTCCTGCCTGGTCTGGGTACTGGAGTTGACAAAGAGGAGAGCTTCCTCACACTCCAAACCCTGCCTGATTAATGGGCCAGGTTCACCTCATGAAAGGAGATCATCTCCAAATGCTCAAGGGCAAGAAACACGGGGTCTTTTCAATAGCTGGATTGGTACTAGTGGGATCCATCCCCACCAGAACTTCACTGAGGATCACTCACAATTTTTATGTGTTCTGTGCTGTTTTCTGGCTGGAAAGCATGGATAAAAGGATGGCAGAAAGTCATAACACACACAGTAATACAATAATCATTCTTCTATTGATTGATGATTTTCTTGTGATACCTTTGTCTTTCTCCTCATAGAATCATAGAATTATAGAATGGTCTGGAAGGGACCTCCAAAGATCATCCAGTCTGACTTCCCCACAGCCAGCAGGGACATCCCCAACTAGATCAGGCTGCTCAGGGCCCTGTTGAGCCTCACCCTGAATATCTCCAGGGAAGGAGTCTCAACCACCTCCTTGGGAAACCTGTTCCAGTGATTCATCACCATCATGGTGCAGAATCTGTTCCTCACATCCAATCTCAAGCTGCTCTTCTCTAGTTTGAAGCCATTGCCCTTCATCCTGTCTCAGCAGGCCTTTGCAAACAGTCTCTCTGCAGCCTTCTTGTAGCCCTCTTCAGGTACTGGACACCCCAGACACTAGAATGATTCTTTTGAAGGACACTTAAACTTTGGGCATCTTCTCCAAATCAGTATGATTTTCTCTGAATGCTCTGAGTTCATGACCAATCTACTTTGAGCAGAAGGTTGGACTAGTTCACCTCACTTCCTGAGGTTCCTGACAGCCTGAATTTTCCTAGGAAGCCTCCCTGCAAAAATCCACACAATCAACAAGTATTCTTATCCCTTTCCCTCCATGATCACTTCACCCCTTTGTGCCAAGCAGAAACTCACCTACCTTTAGCATTTCTGATATTGAGCCTATCAAGCCTTCCTCAAGCACAGGAATCTGCTCCAATCTGGTATTTGTTCAAATCTGTCTTGTATTTCTACCTTATGCCTTCTATTTTCTCATGTAATCTTCAACCCATCATCCCTGCCCCTTTTTGAGATCTAGTTTGTTGCAGCCACTGTTCTGAGGGCAGCTGCTGGCTGCTTGCAGAGTGCAGGATTCCTCAGCTGACCAATTCCTTAGCTGCCTAGAGCACAACAATCACATTCCATGGGTGCCAAGAACAACAGCCACACCTTGGCACCCTTGGATTGGAACATGCTGCAGAAGCCACCTCCTTGACACGCTGGCACCTCTCATTGGGAAAAGATTTTAGCTGATCGATGTGGTTGGGTTTTGCTGGTGAAGGGATTGATAATAAAGAGTACAAAAACAACCACTCTGAGCAACAGTTACTTGGGTTAGGGACTCAGGTTACAAACAGCTTGGGCAGTTAGGGCTGCCAGGGACTTCTGCTTCTGTTAGTTAGCTACTTCTGGCTTGAGCTTTGGTGTAGGGATGCTGCTAGGGATATGCTCAGGACTTCTGTTGGCTGCTTCATCTGTTAAGGGCTTCCAGGACTTCTGCTATTAAGGACACTCTGAGACTCTAATGTTGGGGATTCTACAGTGCAGCAATAAAGGACTTCTGAGAAGACTTCTGAGATTCTCTGCTCTCTGCATTTCTGGGATCTCATTGCTATATGGCAACAGGGTTCCTGCCTTCATTCATCCCCCAGTGCCCCACCGAACTGGGAAGGACAGCATAGTTCATTGCTGTCTCCACTGTCCCTTCTTGTGATCTTGCAGGGTCAGAGTGTTTATGTTTATTTTTCTTCCTTGTTACCTACCTTCAGATTTTGTTCTCCCTCTTCATCACATACAGAAGCAAACACAATCTTCATTTCTACCTTTTATGCCACTCTCCAAGCTCCTATAACTCTGCTTTTTAATAAAACTCGGGTTTTATTGCCAGATCAGACTCACAGCCCAGCAGCAAGGCCATGTTCACAGCTACATGACATCTGCCTTTCTCACACACAATGCAGAAGCCTCAGACTGCAACAAAGCCAAATACCAGGTGCACTCACAGGCATTCATCAATTCCTGCCAAGCTTTCACCTTTCCAAAAGAACAAGAGCCCTCCTGACCTAGTGGAAGACTGCTGTTTCTCATTGGGCCCATACTAATGGAGCCCCAGGCTCATTTAATGATAAACCTGTAACAACAGCATCTGTTCTTATAAAAAAATAATTCTTCTTGTGCTTTTCAAATGACCTAGCAGCAAATTCACACTCACAGAATGTTAGGGGTTGGAAGTGACCTCCAGAGATCGTCCAGTCCAAACCCCCTGCCAAAGTAGGATCACCCAGGGCAGGTTACACAGGAACACAACCAGGTGGGTTTGGAAAATCTGCAGAGAAGGAGGCTCCACAACCTCTCTGGGCAGCCTGCCCCAGGGTTCCAGCATTTTCACAGCAAAGAAGTTTCTCCTCATGTTGATGTGGAACCTCCTGCATTCCACTTGTACCTGTTGTTCCCTGTCTTATCACTGGGCACCTGGCCCCTTCTTCCCGACACCCACCCATCAGATATTGACAGACATTGATCAGATCCCCTCTCAGCTTTCCCAGACTGAACAGCCCCAGGACTCTGTTTTGCTCCTGTGAGAGATCATACAATCATAGAATCAATAAGGTTGGAAAAGACCTCAAAGATCATCAAGTCCAACCTGTCACCCAACACCTTATGACTACTAAACCACGGCTCCAAGTATCACAGTATAACAGTATCACAGTATAACTAAGGTTGGAAGAGACCTCAAGGATCATCGAGTCCAACCTGTCTCCACAAACCCCATGACTAGACCATGGCACCAAGTGCCACGTCCAGTCCTCTCTTGAACACCTCCAGGGATGGTGACTCCACCACCTCCCTGGGCAGCACATTCCAATGATGAATGACTCGCTCAGTGAAGAACTTTCTCCTCACCTCGAGTCTAAACCTCCCCTGGCACAGCTTGAGACTGTGTCCTCTTGTTCTGCTGCTGGTTGCCTGGGAGAAGAGACCAACCCCCTCCCAGCTACAACCTCCCTTCAGGTAGTTGTAGAGAGCAATAAGGTCTCCCCGTGAGCCTCCTCTTCTCCAGGCTAAACAACCCCAGCTCCCTCAGCCTCTCCTCACAGGGCTGTGCTCAAGGCCTCTCCCCAGCCTTGTTGCCCTTCTCTGGACATGGTCAAGTGTCTCAATGTCCTTCTTAAACTGAGGGGCCCAGAACTGGACACAGCACTCAAGGTGCGGCCTAACCAATGCAGAGTACAGGGGCACAATGACTTCCCTGCTCCTGCTGGCCACACTATTCCTAATGCAGGCCAGGATGCCATTGGCCATCTTGAACACCTCCAGGGATGGTGACTCCACCACCTCCCTGGGCAGCACATTCCAATGGCGAACGACTCGCTCAGTGAAGAACTTTCTCCTCACCTCCAGCCTAAACTTCCCCTGGTGCAGCTTGAGACTGTGTCCTCTTGTTCTGGTGCTGGTTGCCTAGGAGAAGAGACCAACCCCCTCCTGGCTACAACCTCCCTTCAGGTAGCTGTAGACAGCAATAAGGTCTCCCCTGAGCCTCCTCTTCTTCGAGCTAAATCATTGAGTCCAACCATTAACCTAAGGCTGGCAAGTCCACCACCAAACCATGCTACTGACAACCACTCCTACACCTCATTTAAATACCTCCAGAGCTGGTGACTCAACCACTTCCTTGGGCAGCCCGTGCCAGTGCTTAACAACCTTGCAGAGAAGACATTTTTCTCAATAGCTTCTTGCCAGTAACATATTTTGGGGATTTTTTTGTTTTTAAAGGGAAAAGAGAAGATAAGGAGGTTAGGCCAAAAAAAAAAAGGAAATGTGATTTGTGCAGCATACAAAAACCTTTAATTAAAAAAAATAATTTTTTTTCATTTGGGGGAAAAAGAAAAAAGAGTTTCTTATGTAAATATTCCTGCAGTGAAAATCAAGTTAAAGTAGTCCCTTAACAAGGAGAGTGTGGCAGTTGAAGGCTCTGCCTTTAGTATTTTGCTATAGATTTTGAGCAGAAAATAGAAAAATGTAAACAAATCACTCTGGGGTGTGAAAAGGGGAAAAAAAAGAAGATAATTCTACACAGTTCCATTGCAGAGAGATCTCCCATAAGGCTGGTTGTACCAAAACTATTTAGGGGCTTCTCGTCTCTTCTCGCTTCGTTGCTCTGGAGAGATACTAACCCTGCTTCTGCTTGACCTTGGCTGCAGTGTTTTGGTTAAGTCTAACGGCTACTTTCTCTGTTCTTTCTCCCTTTTGGACAGGGGGTAGGGGGCAGAGAGAAGCTTCCCTGGTCTCTTGACCGGGGGGGTTCTTGTGTGCTTTGTTAATTGTAAATACATGTAAATGTAGATTTTGTACATATTGGAATGGAATGGAATGGAATGGAATGGAATGGAATGGAATGGAATGGAATGGAATGGAATGGAATGGAAGGAATAGAATAGAATAGAATAGAATAGAATAGAGTGGAATGGAATGGAATGGAATGGAATGGAATGGAATGGAATGGAATGGAATGGAATGGAATGGAATAGAGTGGAATGGAGTGGAATAGAATAGAATAGAATAGAATAGAATAGAATAGAATAGAATAGAATGGAATGGAATGGAATGGAATGGAATGGAATGGAATGGAATGGAAGGAATGAATAGAATAGAATAGAATAGAATAGAGTGGAATGGAATGGAATGGAATGGAATGGAATGGAATGGAATGGAATGGAATGGAATGGAATGGAATGGAAGGAATGAATGGAATGGAATGGAATGGAATGGAATAGAATAGAGTAGAATAGAATAGAATAGAATAGAATAGAATAGAATAGAATAGAGTAGAATAGAATAGAATAGACCAGGTTGGAAAAGACCTTTGAGATCGAGTCCAACCGATCACCCAACACCATAGAATAGAATAGAATAGAATAGAATAGAATAGAATAGAATAGAATAGAATAGAATAGAATAGAATAGACCAGGTTGGAAGAGACCTTCAAGATCATTGCTTCCGACTTATTATCCAACATCACCTAATCAACTAACCCACGGCACCAAGCACCCCATCAAGACTCCTCCTAAACACCTCCAGTGATGGTGACTCCACCACCTCCCTGGGCAGCACATTCCAATGGGCAATCACTCTCTCTGTGAAGAATTTCTTCTTCACATCCAGCCTAAACCTCCCCTGGTGCAGCTTGAGACTGTGTCCTCTTGTTCTGGTGCTGGTTGCCTAGTAAACCATGGCACGAAGCACTCTATCCAGTCTCTTCCTAAACACCTCCAGTGATGGTGACTCCACCACCTCCCCAGGCAGCCCATTCCAAGGGCCTATCACTCTTTCTGTGAAGAACTTCTTGCTAACATCCAGCCTAAACCTCCCTTGACACAGCTTGAGACTGTTGCATTCCATTGTAGGTTGTAGTTTTGGCTTGTAAATACAGCTTTCATTTGCTTCAACTGAGCTGGTCTGGCAAAGTTAATGTGGGGGGGTGGGGGTGGGGAGGAATTTTCAACCCACCACATGACAAAAGAAAGAGAGAAACTCCACTTTCTGACAGGCACAGAAGTTTCTGCAAGAAGTGAAGGTGAAAACCTGAACTTGATCTCTTCATATACATCCTTCCTGTTATGCCCTGGTACCTCCCTGCTATGCCAAAAATTCAGCACACAATAGTGCCAGCATGCACCGAGCCTCCTGATGGCAGGTCTGCAGCACTGCCATCTGAGATATGATGAAGATCTCATGAGTGGGTAGCTTTAGTTTTTCATAGACAGACCTCATAATGTACTCAAGGACCAAGCTGTTACGTCTGATGACCCAAGTAATTTTTTGGCTTTACTCCAGCAGCAAAGACACAAAACTAAGGGCTGGAAGTTGGCAGCTACCTCATGACTAATCTTTCTTCCTCAATTGCCAGCTACACCCACCTCTTCATCTTTTAGGGGAGCTTATCTGAAGATGCTGAGGAACTGAAAGAGGCCTTACTCTTTTCACTAAATATTTGGATGTTTTCAAAGCCAGATGGTTACCTGACTCGCTCAGCATCCTGCTGAATGCACCGAATTGTCTGTGCAACGCTTTCAAATGGAGCACCAATTGCCACTGAGCCTTAGAGAGATTTTTATCAGTGACCCAGGAGCGAGGATATGTGCTCCCCAAAAGATAAACTGCAAATAAATCAGGTGGAATGTGGATGCCTCTGGCACAATCAAAGGGAGCAGTCCTTCTGGGAACCAGAGAGGTGCCGACAGTGCAACATTAAGAGAATGCAAATATGGCTTACATCTATTTTTAATACCCACCCTTTGCTCTGAGATGCACATACTGTTCACAGGGAAGACTTTGGGGTGCCTATACAATTCATGCAGCTGTAGTTAGCTTAAATGAAACATTCTGCAAGGGTATCTGTGTTTTAATGTGAGGGTAGATCTCTCATCAATGGCTAGGTGGCCAGGAATGATTCTTACACTGAAAGAGCTGCAGGGTTTTAGAAACACTACCCTGAAATTCAGATACAGAACTGCAATATATTTCTTTGTACAAACCTAAGGCCTTACTTAGCTGTTGTGTACAGACAGAAACAATTAACCTAACTAGAATTTTATGCCAAAGAAATAAAAGTTAAAGGAAATGATAAGAAAACAAACCTTGAAGTCCTGATACAGAATTTCAACACATTGCTTTGTACAAACCTAAGGCCCTACTTAGCTGTTGTGCACAGACAGAAACAATTAACCTAACTAGAATTTTATGTAGAAGAAGTAAAAAAGATAAAGGAAGTTATAAGAAACTAAAACTTGAAATTCAGATACAGAACTGCAATGTATTTCTTTGTACAAACCTAAGGCCTTACTTAGCTGTTGTGTACAGACAGAAACAATTAACCTAACCAGAATTTTATGCCAAAGAAATAAAAGTTAAAGGAAATGATAAGAAAACAAACCTTGAAATCCTGATACAGAACTTCAACACACTGCTTTGTGCAAACCTAAGGCCCTACTTAGTTGTCCTGTATAGACAGAAACGATTAACCTAACCAGAATTTTATATAAAAGGGGAAAGTTAAAACCAACAACAGTTAAAGGAAATAAGAAGAAAATAAAACTTGGGGTAGATTAGGAACACTGAGCTTACAAAAGATGAGAAATGTAAAAATAAAACAGAAAAAAAAAAGCCCAACCACCACATTCTTCCTGGAAGATGTGAGACTGAGAGGCGCAGGGCAGGAAATAGGATAGAGAAGTACTCAGTTATCTTCTCAGAGTTTATATTTAACTTCCCTGGCTCATAACAAAGGATGGATTTAGGTCTCCTTGAAATAATCATAGAATCATAGAACAGCTTAGGTTGGAAGAAATCTTAGAGATCATCCAACCCAACCTCCCTGCCACGGACAGGGACACCTTCCAACTAGCCCAGGTTACACAAGGCCCCATCCAGACTGGCCTCCAGGGAGGGGCCATCAACAACCTCTCTGGACAATCCATTCCAGAGTCTTGCCACCCCCAGAACGAAGAATTTCTTCCTCAGATTCAATCTAAACATATTCTCCTTCAGTTAAAATCCATTTCCCCTTGACCTGTGGGTGGACACTCTTGGACAAAGTCCCTCTGCAGCCTTCCTGTAGGATCCCTTCAGCTATTGGAAGGCAGCTCTAGGGTCCCCTGGAGTCCTCTCTTCTCTAGGCTGAACAACCCCAGTTCCCTCATCCCACCCTCACAGCAGAGGTGTTCCAGCCCCTGGTTCACCACAGAATCACCAAGGTTGGAAGAGACCTCAAAGATCATCAAGTCCAACCTGTCACCCAACACCTCATGTCTAAACCATGGCTCCAAGTGCCACATCCAATCCCTTCTTGAACACTTCCAGGGATGGTGACTCCACCACCTCCCTGGGCAGCACATTCCAATGGCGAACGACTCGCTCAGTGAAGAACTTTCTCCTCACCTCCAGCCTAAACTTCCCCTGGTGCAGCTTGAGACTGTGTCCTCTTATTCTGGTGCTGGTTGCTTGAGAGAAGAGACCAACTCCCTCCTGGCTAAAACCACCCTTCAGGTAGTTGTAGAGAGCAAGAAGATCTCCCCTGAGCCTCCTCTTCTCCAGGTTAAACAATCCCAGCTCCCTCAGCCTCTCCTCACAGGGCTGTGCTCAAGGCCTCTGCCCAGCCTTGTTGCCCTTCTCTGGACATGTTCAAGAGCCTCAATGTCCTTCTTAAACTGAGGGGCCCAGAACTGGACACAGGACTCAAGGTGTGGCCTAACTAGTGCTGAGTACTGGGGCAGAATGACTTCCCTGCTCCTGCTGGCCACACTCTTCTTGATGCAGGCCAGGATGCCATTGGCCTTCTTGGTCACCTGGGCACACTGCTGGCTCATGTTTAGGCGGCAGTCAATCAGCACCCCCAGGTCCCTTTCTGTTTGGCCGCTCTCCAGCCACTCTGACCCCTCATTGTGGTCCTCCTCTGTTGCAATAGGTTTAAGTCCCTCTTATGGTGCAGATGCCAGTACCAGATGATGTTAAAATATTTACCTGGGTTTAGGAGTTCAGAAAATAAGTACTTTGTGTCACATTTCCCCTTTGACAAGGACAAGAACATACCATCCCCACCAGATAGGCACACAAGGTTTAGACATACAAACAAGCTGCTGCTTTTGTGAGCTGCCAGCAGTCAGCACACCTGTGAGGAGTCAGCAGCAAAAGACTGCCTCAGAGCTCTTGGAAACCTCACAAGACACAAAATCCAGTTTGCTGCACCCAACATGAAAGAAACTCATAGGAGCTTGAATTAGGCTGCAGGTGCTTCAAGTCCTGAACACACCCAAGAGCAGGTACCACACTCACACAGCGGTAATGTTAGCACCTCTGTGTTCACATAGATATGCATTTATAGATACCAGACTAATACTGGAGGAAGAGACAGAGAGTTTTACTTTTGGAGTCCTGCTGGCCATTCAGTTTTCCATGTTTAGCAGTGACTGCTTAACCTTAACAGCAAGTACAGTTCTGGACATGAGCAGGCAGTGTGAACTTGCAGCACAGAAGGCCAACGGCAGCCTGGGTTGCATCAAAAGATGTGCTGCCAGTAGATTCAGAGAGGTGATTCTGACACTCTGCTCTGGTGAGACCTCACCTGCAGTGCTGTGTCCAGCTACGGAGCCCTCAATATGGGAAGGACATGGACATGATGGAGACAGCCCAGAGGAGGGCCATGAAAATGATCAGAGGGTTGGAACAGCGACAGGCTGAGGGAGCTGGGGGTGTTCAGCCTGGAGAAGAGGAGGATCTGGGGATACCTAATAGCAACGTGCCAGTACCTGAAGGGGGCTACAAGAAAACTGCAGAGAGACTGTATGCCAAAGCCTGCAGTAACAGGATGAGGAGCAATGGCTTCAAACTAGAGCAGAGCAGATTGAGATTGTATGTGAGGAACAAGTTCTTTACTATGAGGGTGGTAGAACAGTGGAGCACGTTGCCCAGGGAGGTGCTTGAGGCCCCATCCCTGGAGATATTCAAGGTGAGGCTCAACAAGGCCCTGGGCAACCTGATCTAGTTGGGGATGTCCCTGCTGACTGCAGAGGGGTTGGACTGGATGGCCTTTGGAGGCCCCTTCCAACCCAGCCCATTCTATGATTCTCTGATTCTACAGTTCATTAGTTTCAACCAGAACATTAAAAAGTAATTAAAGCATAAAAGCAGGGTGAACTGAGATCCAGAATATGGAAATGTGACAGACAGTGAAAGGTTTGTGAAGGAAACTGTCTAAAAGTTCATGATTGTAGTTCTTAATAGGAAAAAAAAAATTCAGCAGTGTTGAGGTTGTAGATTAATATCAGTTGAGAGCCCAGTAAGAATTCTACTAATCTATATTTTCCTCCCAGTGAAGAAGGGAAAAAAACAACAACATCTTGGGAACCTTTATTCCCACATTTCACTCTGAATTTGAGATCTTTCCACAGCCCCCCTCCCCAGAAAGCAGCACAGGAGGCTGGGATATAGTCCAGCTGCTGTCAATCAGACTGAAGAGCTGGCTCCAAGCCTGATGGATTCAAGCATGTGCCTCTGCCTTTCTTGCCTAGGCTAGAACACGTCTGCACAGAGCCAGCTCTCCTACTAGTGACACAGATCATACCAAGTAAACTCAACTCCTTACTTGCTCCAGAGCAAAAATAAACAGATTGCTGCTGTGACTGCATCTACACTAGGGTTCTGCCAGGACAGCAGTTAGATGAGGCTTTATTTTTAGTATTCCTACCCAACATAAGTGTGTGAGCAAGACTTTTAAATATAGACCTAGCCTTCATATTTTTCTTCATTAGAGCTCTAGCAGAATGCCTAAGATGTACACCACAGAAATGATGTGCAGAGTATGGGCTACAGGAAGAGAATATGCTTACTACTTTTATCAGGTACAGCTTTGCTTTCTTATTACTGTTGCAATATACCTTGCAGACAAGAGAACAAGCAGAATCACAGGTCACAGGATGCTAGGGGTTGGAAGGGACCTCTGGAGATCCAACCCCTCTGCCAGAGTAGGACCATACAATCTAGTACAAGTCACACAGAAACACATCCAGACAGGGCTGGAAAGAAGGAGACTCCACAACCTCTCTGGGCAGCGTGTGCCAGTGCTCTGGGACCCTCACAGGGAAGAAGTTCTTCCTCATGTTGAGGTGGAACCTCCTGTGCTGGAATTTATATCCATTGCCCCTTGTCCTATCACAGGGTGCAAGTGAACAGGACCTGTCCCCTCCCTCTTGATCCCCAGCCCTCAGGTATTGATAGACATTGATCAGATCCCCTCTCAGTCTTCTCTCCAGACTAAACAGCCCCAGGGCTCTCAGCCTCTCCTCATCAGGCAGTGCTCCAGTCCCTTCAGCATCCTTGTAGCCCTCCCTTGGACTCTCTCCAGCAGACTCCTGTTGAACTGGGGAGCCCAGAACTAGACTCAGTATTCCAGGTGAGGTCTCACTAGGGCAGAGTAGAGGGGAAGGAATTATCTAAACACATAGATTTCAGTGTCTCAGAAAAGACTCCAACTGTATCCCAGCCAGGGGAAGTGAATGTCAAAGCTGTGGTGCATTTTGAGAGAACAAATTTTGTCATTCATCCAACTGCCTTCAACAAACACGAAATGGAACTTGGGGAGAAGCATTGGAGGGACAAATGCTTTGCACAGGCCATTCTGGCTACCAGAATGTGGCCATTCTGGCTGTCAGAACATTGCCATTGTGGTGAACTTCAGATCTCTTTTCATGTTGATGGATCATTCACTGTTAATATTGACAAAGTTTTGCCATTTGGGGGTGTGTGTGTGTGTGTGTGTGTGCTGTTTTTTAGCATTGCCACAAGGTCATTGTCTCCCCATCCAATGGCAACTTCTACACTCTAATATTGAAACAATAACTGCCCAGAAAAGGGCATTTCCCAGGGAGTAATGACTGCCTGGGAGGAGTTGATGGCCCGAGGCACTGCTGAGGGCCATTAACCCTGGCCAGTTATTAATCACCAGGAAATGCCCTGCACCAAGGTTGTTGTTGCTATTTTAGGCACAGATTGGAGTGGGGGGGTGGTGAAATGGACATCTTAGTGTACAGCTATCTTTTGGTTTTTTAACCTGTGTGATACCATTTCCTTGGTTGCAGTTTAGGGAGGACATTTCTAGAAGGAATGAATGCTCTGCCTGATACCATGCTGGATTTCACAGCTCATTCTGCAGCACTCAGTAACTTGCCAAACTGAGACAACAGGCAGGGGGTTGAAGAGCTTCTCTTTTTCTCTCTAAATAACAGTCTGCATAGGGAAAGGAAAGGAAATTCAAATCTTAATAAGATGAACAAACATAGGCAACCTTTGGAGTCACTGCCATCAGAATGGCATTTTTTAATCACTCTGTCTGGATGTTTAGTGCATTTCCTGTGTCGATCTGCCTGCTTACTGTCCAGCCAGATAGCTCTGCAAGAAGGGAACTCTTAGCAGCCAGAGCCACAGCACCTCCTGAACCACCTTCAGCTGAGGCTAAACATTAAGGGGTATGTCTTTTCCAACAAGCAAGCAAATGAGGTCACTTTCTAGAAGACAGTGGGCAAAGTATTTCAGAAACTGCTCTAATTTTCTCTTAGCTCTTACCCTAAGGCTAAAGTCTAGAGGATGCACTCACAGTCCTCACAAAACTGTGAACACTGTTCTTTTCTTGCAGGTATCAAATAACTCACTCTCCAAATCAAAGAGATGTTCTCAGTGGTCCTTTATACTTCTGGACCCCTTACTATTCATTAAACTTTCACGGGGAAAGTAAGCCAAGCAAAAGATGCAACTAAAATACAAATACAATTTATCCCATCCATAGGCAGAATCACAGAATGTTAGGGGCTGGAGAAGACCTCTGAAGCTCATCCAGTTCACACCCCCTGCCAGAGCAGGATCACCTAGAGCAGATCACACAGAAACACATTCAGGTGGGTTTCTAATATCTCCAAGAGAGGGAGACTCTACAACTCCCCTGGGCAGCCTCTTCCAGTGTTCTGTCACCCTCACAGAGAACAAAAATCTTCCTTATGTTTCCATGGAATTTCTTATGCCTCAGCATCCACCACTGCCCCTTGTGCTGGCATTGGGCATCACCCAGCAGAGCCTGGCTCCATCCTCTTGGAACTCACTCTGTGCTTCTTTATCAACAGGAATGAGGTCACCTCTCAGGCTTTTCCTCCCCAAGCTAAAAAGCCCTCAGCTCCCTCAGGCTCTCCCCAGTAAGGAAGATGTTCCATTGCCTTAATCATTTTTGTGGCTCTGTGCTGGACTATTTCAAGCAGTTTCCTGAGGTCCTTCCTGAACTGAGTAGCCCAGAACTGGGCACAATACTCCAGGTGAGGCCTCATTAGGGCAGAGTAGAGGTGGCTGAGTGCTGGTGGATGAGAAGCTCAGTATGAGCCAGCAGTGTGCACTTGCAGCCCAGAAAGCCAACCAGAGCCTGGGCTGCAGCAAGAGAAGTGTAGCCAGCAGAGTGAGGGAGGTGATTCTCCTCCTCTGCTCCACTCTGCTGAGACCCCACCTGGAGCACTGTGTCCAGTTCTGGAGCCTCTGTTACATAAAGGGTCTGGAGGTGCTGGAAGGTGTCCAGAGAAGGGCCATGAGGATGATCAGAGGGCTGGAGCTCCACTCCTATGAGGACAGGCTGAGGGAGTTGGGGTTATTCAGTGTGGAGAAGACAAGCTCTGAGGAGACCTAATTGTGGCCTTCCAGTATCTGAAGGGGGCTACAGAAAAGCTGGGGAGGGACTTTTTAGGGTGTCAGGGAGTGATAGGATTTAGGGGGATTGGAGCAAAACTAGAAATGGGTAGATTCAGATTGGATATTAGGAAGTTCTTCCCCATGAGGGTGGTGAGACACTGGCAAAGGTTGCCCAGGGAGGTGGTAGAAGCCTCATCCCTGGAAGTTTTGAAGTCCAGGCTGGATGTGGATGAGAGGAACCTGATGCAGTTTGAGGTGTCCCTGCCCATGGCTGGGGGGTTGGAACTGGATGATCCCTGAGGTCCCTTCCAGCCTTAAAAATTCTTTGATTCTATGTTTCTGTGTCCTGTATGATCATTCCAATGTGCATGAACAGGCATGGTCTCTGGGTAAAATGTAAGCAGACATTCTTGTCTTTCTATATATAGGATCATCTGTAGTGATGCCCTGGGAAGGCAGCCTTTCAAATCTGAGTAAATTGAAGACAGCACTTGAATTACAAAACCCTCAGCACATAATTTCAAGCTAGTTAAAATATATATATGTATCTATCTTCATCTCAGCTTGAGTGCATGTAATGTAGATACATGTTAATCAGGTTGTCAAAATGTAATACAGGCACAATGGTCCAAAGGTTGAAACAGGACTGGGAGGCAGGAGAGAGGATTTCTGATCACCTACTATCAAATGACAGAATGAGAGGAAATGGCCTCAAAATGTTTCAGGGGAGGTTTAGATTAGATATTAGGAAGAATTTCTTTACAGAAGAAATGGTCTGACATTGGAACAGGCTGCACAGGGAGGAGGCAGAGTCACTGTACCATATAGTACCATAGTATCAGGGCTGGAAGGGACCACAAGGATCATCTAGTTCCAACCCCCCTGCCATGGGCAGGGACACCTCACACTAGATCAGGCTGGCCAGAGCCTCATCCAGCCTGGGCTTAAACACCTCCAGGGACAGGGCCTCAACCACCTCCCTGGACAACCCATTCCATGGCTTCACCACTCTCATGGGGAAGAACTTCCTCCTCACCTCCAGCCTGAATCTCCCCACCTCCAGCTTCATTCCATTCCCCCTAGTCCTATCACTACCTGAGATCCTGAGCAGTCCCTCCCCAGCCTTCTTGTAGCCCCCTTCAGATACTGGAAGGCCACAATTAGGTCACCTCGGAGCCTCCTCTTCTCCAGACTGAACAGCCCCAGCTCCTTCAGTCTGTCCTCATAGGAGAGGAGCTCCAGCCCTCTGATCATCCTCGTGGCCCTTCTCTGGACACCTTCCAGCACCTCCAGATCCCTCTTGTAATAGGGGCTCCAGAACTGGAGGCAGTACTCCATGTGAGGTCTCACCAGAGCTGAGCAGAGGAGGAGAATCACCTCCCTTGACCTGCTGGCCACACTTCTCTTGCCGCAGCCCAGGCTCTGGTTGGCTCCCTGGGCTGCAAGTGCACACTGAGAGCTCATGTTGAGCTTCTTGTCCCCCAGCACCCCCAAGTCTCTCTCCTCAGGGCTGCTTTCCAGCCACTCACTGCCCAGCCTGTATTTGTGCCTGGGATTGCCTCGACCCAGATGCAGGACCCTGCACTTGGTCTTGTTGAACCTCATGAGGTTGGCTTGTGCTCACCTCTCCAGCCTGTCCCTGGAGGTGTTGAAGAGTGCACAGACATGGCACTTCAGGCGATGGTTTGATGGCCATGGTGGTGTGAGGTCAGTGGTTGGACTCAATGTTAGAGCTCTTGCCCAAGTGAAACAATTCTATGGTTCTATTTTGGCTACAAATCTAACAGCTCTTCTTCGTGCACGGACAATGTAAACCTGTAGGAATGGGTTAGGTCCCTCAGAACTCCTCCATGCACCAGCAGTAGCTCTCTAAGGGAAACTTACAGAAGTATTTCCCTGAAAATCTCCCAACATTTACAGAATGACAGCAGCACAGAATGTAAGGTGCTGGAAAGGACATCTGAAGCTCATCCAGTCCAACCCCCCTGTCAGAGCAGAAGCACCTCAAGCAGGTCACTCAGGAACATATCCAGGAATATCTCTAGAGAGGGAGACTCCACAGTCCCCCTGGGCAGCCTCTTCCAGGGTTCTGTCACTCTCACAGGGAATAAAAAATGTTTCCTCATATTTTTATGGAACTTCCTATACCTCAACTTCCACCACTGCCCCTTGTGCTGTCATTGGGATCACCCAGCAGAGCCTGGCTCCAGCCTCTGGGCATTCACTCTGCACATCTTTATCAACATGAATGAGGTTACCTCTCAGGCTCATCCTCTCCAAGCTACAGAGCCCTCAGCTCCCTCAGGCTCTCCTCATAAGGAAGATGTTCCACTCCCCTAATCATTTTGGGGCTCTGCAGTGGACTCTCTCAAGCAGTTCCCTAAGGTCCTTCCTGAACTGAGGGGCCCAGAACTGGGCACAGTACTCCAGAAGTGGCCTCAATGGGGCAGAGTAGAGGGGGAGGAGAACCTCTCTCAACCTACTAACCACAGCCCTTCTAATCCACCCCTGAATGGCATTGGCCTTCTTGGCCTCAAGAGCACATTCCTGGCTCATGGTCAACTTCCCACCTAATAGGACCTCCAGGTCCTTTCCCCCTTCACTGATGAAGAAATCTGCGGCCCATGAATCCTGTGATGCCCTCCATAGCCTTATCCAAACAGTTCTTCCAGTGAGTTCTCACTCAACTCTTATGTACCTTGGGCATTGTGAGCATGAGCTCCTCAGCCACAGTGTCACCAAGCAAAACATCACCAGGAGCTCATTTCTACCTATGACCCTTCTGGTTCCAACCCAGCTGCACCTTTGCTGAGACAGAAACATCTCAACCCCACAGTGTATTGAAAACATGGGGGGAATGAACAAAGAAGAGGATATGCTGACATAATGACAGCTCTGGTTTGCTCTCTCTTCCTTTCCCAGAAACTCTGTTTGCTGTGCTTTGTTTCAATGCTCTTCAGCATTAAGATGAGGTTTTCACAGTGCTGCCTGCTGCAACCCCAGTACAGTTTAGCTTAGGCTCAATCCCTGTATCTCTAAATGTAGTGCTGTTTTACACCACTTTCCTGCAGCAGTTATCTTCATTGGCCAGGCACTCACTACTGCAAGACCCTTCACAAACTTCCAGAGTCAGCTCTCATCTTTATCTCTCTACAGTATTTGCCATTACCAGCAAAGTTCATGTTCCTGAAATTCTCATTTCCAGATTGTCAATAAACACCTTGCATAAGACAGGACAAGACAGACACCAAGCTGGGGGCAGGAGTTGATCTGCTGGAGGGTAGAGAGGCTCTGCAGAGGGACCTCGACAGGCTGGACAGATGGGCAGAATCCAAGGGCATGAGATTGAACACATCCAAGTGCCGGGTTCTGCACATTGGCCACAGCAACCCCATGCAGAGCTACAGGCTGGGGTCAGAGTGGCTGGAGAGCAGTCAGGCAGAGAGGGACCCTGGGGGTGCTGGTCAATGGTAGGCTGAACAAGAGCCTGCAGTGTGCCCAGGCAGCCAGGAGGGCCAATGGCATCCTGGCCTGCATCAGGAACAGTGTGGCCAGCAGGAGCAGGGAGGTCATTCTGCCCCTGTACACTGCACTGGTTAGGCCACACCTTGAGTCCTGTGTCCAGTTCTGGGCCCCTCAGTTTAGGAAGGATGTTGACTTGCTGGAACGAGTCCAGAGAAGGGTAACAAAGTTGGTGAGGGGCTTGGAGCACAAGCCCTATGAGGAGAGGCTGAGGGAGCTGGGGTTGCTTAGCCTGGAGAAGAGGAGACTCAGGGGTGACCTTCTTGCTCTCTACAACTACCTGAAGGGAGGTTGTAGACAGACAGAGGTTGGTCTCTTCTCCCAGGCAACCAGCAGCAGAACAAGAGGACACAGTCTCAGACCACGCCAGAGGAGGTTTAGGCTGGAGGTTGGGAGGAAGTTTTACACAGAGAGAGTGATTGCCCACTGGAATGGGCTGCCTGAGGAGGTGGGGTGTTCAGGACGAGGCTTGACAGGATGCTTGATGCCATGGTTTAGTTGATTAGATGGTGTTGGATGATAGGTTGGACACGATGATCTTGAAGGTCTCTTCCAACCTGGTTTATTCTATTCTATGGCACAGATCCCTAGGGAATTTTGCTGGAGCTCTCTATCCACTGTGAAAATGGAGTATTAGTTCCTTGACATGGTTTCCTGTGTTTTAACTGGTTACTTATTCAAGTGACTTCCTTCCTTCTAAGCTTATGGCAACCTCATTTTTTCCAAATCAGTGAGGGACCCTGTCAAGTGTTGTGTCCAGTTTTGGGCACCTTGATACAGGAGAGATATGGAGGAGCTGGAGCCAGTGCAAAGGAGGGCAAGGAAGCTGCGAAGGGCCTGGAGAATAAATCTGATGATGAGCAACTGAAGGAGCTGGGGATGGTTAGTGTGAAAAAGAGGAGGCTGAGAGGAGACCTCATGGCTCTCTACAACTACCTGAAAGAACAATGTAGAGAGGTTGGTGCTGGTCTCTTCTCACAGGTATTTAGTGATAGAACAAGAGGGAATGGCCTCCAGCTGTGACTGGGTAGATTTAGACTGGACATTAGGAAAAACTTTTTCCCATCAAGAGTGGTCAGGGATTGGAATGTGCTGCTCAGGGAGGTGGTTGGGTCCCCAAGCCTGGATGTCTTTAGAGATGGTTTGGATGTGGTGCTTGGGGCTATGGTTTAGGGCTGCCCCTTGTAGAGTAGGATTCTGGGTTGGACTTGGTGATCCTAAGAGTCTTATCCAACCTGAGTGCTTCTGTGATTCTGTGAAATGTTTTCAGGAACTGAAGTTGACTTTATCAGTTGAGCCTCCCATGATATCCTCAGAGGATCACAGGCCCACAGGTTGTTAGGGATTGGAAGGGATCTCCAAAGATCTTCAAGTCCAACTCCCCTGACAGAGCAGGACCATAGAATCTAGCTCAGGTCTCATAGGAACACATCCAGAAAGTCTCCAGAGAAGGAGACTCCACAACCTCTCTGGGTAGCCTGCTCCAGTGCTCTGTGACCCTCACAGTGAAGGAGTTCCTCCTCATGTTGAGGTGGAACCTCCTGTGCTGTAGTTTCCATCCATTGCCCCTTGTCCTATCCCAGGGTGCAAGTGAGCAGAGCCTGCCCCCTCCCTCTTGACACCCAGCCCTCAGATATTTATAGACATTGATTAGATCCCCTCTCAGTCTTCTCCAGACTAAAATGTCCCAGGTCTCTCAGCCTTTCCTCACAGGATACTCAAGTCCCTTCACCATCCTCAAGGAACATTTTCAAGGCATAGCATAGCATATGCTATTTCATAGCATATTACAGAGGGAGTTTCTTTACTTTTTACTAGTTCCACTTTTTTTTTGCAGAGCTTCTATGCATTTGCATACAATAACAGAAGATTTGAGGCCTGTGGTTTACTTTCTCTCTCTCAGCAAAGAGGTGTTACATTGACCATGTCCCAGTTCTCTGCTGCTTGTTGAGACTCAAAGAGATCTTCTACAGTCAACACTACTATTGGAAAATGCTGATGGCAACAAGAATTTTCCCTGGGTTTTCTCAGGTTTTCAGCCTCAAGGTGTGAACATTTACAGCACCACATTTTGTAGCTCAGTCCTGTCTCTATTAATATTTGGGTCATATGAGGCTGGAGCCTTTTTTTCTTGTCGTGTCTTGAGCCTATATGTCTTGTCTTGTGCCTTTCCCAGAAAATTTCCTTCCTCATAAGAAAATGTCACCTCAGAGAGCCTCTGCCTCAACGTTTTTGTTACTAGCCTCCCTTTTTGTTCACTTACTTTTGCAAATGGAAATGCTGTGCCTACAGAAATGGGGAGGCTCCTCTGCTGTAAATCCACTGAGGAAATCAGGGACCTTGTTGAAGTTTTAATTCGGTGAAAATGTGTCAGAGGAAAATATGTCCTGCTAGCTCACAAGGAGCTGAACCAGTGTCAGGAGCAATGAGGACACCCTCAGTATGGAGGAGAGTGGAAGCTTGCCTGGAGTAGGCAGAGGTCCAGTGTTAACATGCCTGCTCCTCTCACAGCAGCTCCAGTTTTGCTCTTTTCTGGGAAGCAACTTTCTGTACTGTTTTACAGCCTCACTCTTCCTTGTGGTGAAGAATAAAGAGCAACAGCCAAGGTGGTCATATGCTCCATGCTTCAAGGCCTCTTTCCCTCTACCAGAGCAGCCATTGCCCACTCTCACACTCCACACTGGTTAGGGCCAAGTGGTTTAGTTCCTGCTCAAGGTACCTGGTGTGTGTGCCTTATTCCAACCTCATCCTCCCCCTGCAGCTAGGATTTCCTCCAATGTTAAGGGACTAGGCCTACTGCCAGTTTTCTGTAGTGAAAGGGATCTTTTCCATATGGTGAATTTAACAACTGCTGTGTGGGTTTTTTCACCTCCTACCAAGCATCCACGATGGCTGGGCCTTGGGAAGTTTAAGCTGCAGCAATAACAACTTATGGAGTTTTTAACTGTGCCTGAAATGGATCTGAAATGCAGATAAAGGAACCCAGGTAGCTGTCCTGTACTTCTGGGCACTTCCATGATATCGAGTCTGCAAGCCTCACAGAATCACAGAATCATTGAGGCTGGAACAGCCCTCTGAGATCACCAAGTCCAGCCTATGACCTAACAGCACCACAGCAGCTAAACCAGGCCACCAAGCACCACATCCAAGCTTTCCTTCAAGACATCCAGTGATGGCAACTCCACCACCTCCCTTGGCAGTCCATCCCAGTGCCTAATCAGCCTTTCTATCAGGAAGTGTTTCCTAATATCCAACCTAAACCTCCCCTGGCACAGCTCCAGGCCATGCCCTCTTGTCCTGTCACAAGTTGCCTGGGAGCAGAGCCTGACCCCCACCTGACTACGACTTCCTTTGAGGTAGCTGTAGAGAGTGATAAGGTCCCCTCTGAGTCTCCTCTTCTCCAGGCTGAACACCCCCAGCTCCCTCAGCCTCTCCTCATCAGACTTTCCCTCCAGCCTCCTCCCCATTCTGGGTGCTCTCCTCTGGACCTGCTCCAGCACCTCAATATCCTTCCTGAAGTGAGGGCTCCAGAGCTGCAGACAGTGCTCGAGGTCAGGCCTGAGCACAGGGCAGAATTCCATCCCTGGTCCTGCTGGCCACCACCATTCCTGATCCAGGGCAGGATGCCATTAGCCTTCTGTGCCTTCTAGGCAGCCTAACTTGTGGCTCCCTCCCCTTGTACCCTGTCCTTTGCAATGCATGTGGAAAAACATCTAAAGTTCCAGCAGGGATCATCTGACTGGCTTGGGCAAGCATGGCCTGTACCCTCCCATTCAGGTGCTGCTGACACCAAGAGAGGCCCACAGGGGCTTCACAAGGTTTATTTTGTTGTTTAGAAAGCTTTTATTCCAAGTTTGTAGGTGGTGTGGCTTGTCAAGTTGCCTGTGACTTTACCATGTGGCTGCACGCCTCGGTAGGTATTTGTAGTCCAGGGTATCCATTTTTTGTGATGGAAAGGCAAAGCTCTCCACACCAGCCCTAGGAAGAGCAGGTGTTTGCAAAAAGCATCTGGATGATGATTGGACTTCACTTCAAAGATGAAGATGAAGCTACTGCCCTTCACCTCACCTAATTACCTGCATTACAGGCTCTTCTCACTTGCTCCCTGTGATAGGACAAGGAGCAATGGGTGTAAGCTGCAGCACCTCAGCACAAGGGGGAACTTCTTCACTGTAAGGGTCACAAAGCACTGGAACAGGCTCCCCAGAAAGGTTGTGGAGTCTTCTTAAGCCCTGTCTGGATGTGTTCCTCTGTGAACTGAGCTAGGTGGTATGGTCCTGCTCTGGCAGGGGGGTCGGACTGGATGATCTCTTTGGGTCCTTTCCAACCCCTGACATCCTGTGATCCTGTGATTACAAAAACTATTCCAAATTCCCATGCATTTCACATTTTTAAACCTAAGTGGCAAAACAGACTACTACATTTTATAACATGACTCAAACCAGTGACTGGTATCTCAAAATGTGAATACTACATATTCTACACAACATCCCACAGACTCTGAACACTCACCAAAAGCAAAAGCTGTAATAATGCCTGCAAAAGTACAAAAAAACCCCCATTCCTAATGCATCTAGTGGGAAAGCCAGTTTGGGCCTTCCCACAGTCAAGCTGTGAAGTCTATGATACCTCTGCATCTTAAAAAACAACAAAAAGAATCCACATAATGTCCCTAAATTTTAACCATCAAAGGAGATTTACAGCAGTTTTAGATACTCTGATCAATTCATCTCAGTAACCAGATTGGCATTGAGTCCATCATCAGTAAATTTATAGATGACACCAAGCTGGGGGCAGGAGTTGATCTGCTGGAGGGTAGAGAGGCTCTGCAGAGGGACCTCGACAGGCTGGACAGATGGGCAGAGTCCAAGGGCAGGAAAGTGAACACATCCAAGTGCTGGGTTCTGCACTTTGGCCACAACAACCCCATGCAGAGCTACAGGCTGGGGTCAGAGTGGCTGGAGAGCGGCCAGGCAGAGAGGGACCTGGGAGTGCTGGTTGATGGTAGGCTGAACATGAGCCTGCAGTGTGCCCAGGCAGCTAAGAGGGCCAATGGCATCGTGGCCTGCATCAGGAACAGTGTGGCCAGCAGGAGCAGGGAGGTCATTGTAGCCCTGTACACTGCACTGGTTAGGACACACCTTGAATGCTCTGTCCAGTTCTGGGCCCCTCAGTTTAGGAAGGAGGTTGAGTTGCTGGAATGTGTCCAGAGGAGGGCAACAAAGTTGGGGAGGGGTTTGGAACACAGCCCTGTGAGGAAAGGCTGAGGGAGCTGGGGTCGCTTAGCCTGGAGAAGAGGAGACTCAGGGGTGACCTTATTGCTCTCTACAACTACCTTAAGGGCGGTTGTAGACAGGCAGAGGTTGGTCTCTTCTCCCAGGCAGCCAGCACCAGAACATGAGGACACAGTCTCAAGCTGCACCAGGGGAGGTTTAGGCTGGATGTTAGGAAGAAGTTCTACACAGAGAGAGTGATTGCCCATTGGAATGGGCTGCCTGGGGAGGTGGTGGAGTCACTATCACTGGAGGTGTTTAGGAGGAGTCTTGGTTGCATGGTTTAGTTGATTAGGTGGTGTTGGATGACAGGTTGGAAGCAATGATCTTGAAGGTCTCTTCCAACCCGGTCTATTCTATTCTATTCTATTCTATTCTATTCTATTCTATTCTATTCTATTCTATTCTATTCCAAGGTCTACTATTAATGCTGAGAGTCTGTGACAATGGGCAATGGTTGGAAGATGAGGGAGAGCAGGGCTAGACTGGAGCTTAGGAAGAAACTCTTCAGTATGAGGGTGGTGAGACTCTGGAAGAGCCTACCCAGGGAGGCTGTGGACACCTCCTCCCTGGAGGTGTTCAGGTCCATATTGGATGAGGCTTGAGCAGCTGAGTCTAGTTGAGAGGTGTCCCTGCCCATGGCAGGGAGGTGGGAGTAGATGATCTACTCCAGTTCTGGGCCCCTGAATTTAGGAACGAGACACTTGAACGTGTCCAGAGAAGGGCAACAAGGCTGGGGAGAGGCCTTGAGCACAGCCCTATGAGGAGAGGCTGAGGGAGCTGGGGTTGTTCAGCCTGGAGAAGAGAAGGATCAGGGGTGACCTCATTGCTCTCTACAACTACCTGGAAGTTGGGTTGGTCTCTTCTCTCTAGCAACCAGCACCAGAACAAGAGGACACAGTCTCAAGCTGCACCAGGGGAAGTTTAGGCTAGAGGTGAGGAGAAAGTTCTTCCCATAGAGAGTTGTTAGCCATTGGAATGTGCTGCCCAGGGAGGTGGTGGAGTCACCATCCCTGGAGGTGTTCAAGAGGGGATTGGACATGGCACTTGGTGCCATGGTTTACTTATGAGGTCTGTGGTGACAGGTTGGACTTGATGATCTTTGAGGTCTCTTCCAACCTTGGTGATACTGTGATGCTGTGATCTCTGAGGCCCCTTTCCAGCCTAAGCCATTCTATGATTCTGTTAATGCAGACTAAGAGAAAGAAAAAGTTTACATAAATAAATGCTCACACAACCTGCAGAAGAAACCTGCTGTTAAAACCAGTGCTGCTTCTGCTGCCAACATTTAAAAAAACACACCAAAAATACCCCCAAACAAAACAAAACCAACAAACAAGCTAAAAAATGAACCCAAGCACCAAAAGCAAACAGCATCACAGAATCAAGGAAAACACCCTGCTGCAAGAGACCTCCAACTCAAATGAGGAAGCTGAGCTATGGTAATTAAAAATTGCTAAGGAACAGCAACAGTGTCTGTGCTTTTTCTGATTAACCAAGTGCTGCCACCAACCTATCTCATGCCCTCACAATCACCAGAAACCATTAGCACCATCTCCAGCTTCACTGTGGGCACAGCTCTTTGCTTTATTGGCACACAGAAATGTGTGCTGCCGTTGCCAGCATACCCAGTCTCCAGCACAGCAAATGGTGGTCATATTGCAGCTAATGTGAAATGCCTGAGTACATCCTTTCAGCCACAAGTTTTCACCTCAGGCTTTACAATTTTCAACTTTCTCAGCCACTTTCCACTGATGGTAAAGTCACAGGCAACTTGACAAGCCACACCACCTACAAACTTGGAATAAAAGCTTTCTAAACAACAAAATAAACCTTGTGAAGCCCCTGTGGGCCTCTCTTGGTGTCAGCAGCACCTGAATGGGAGGGTACAGGCCATGCATGCCCAAGCCAGTCAGATGATCCCTGCTGGAACTTTAGATGCTTGCCCACGTGCATTGCAAAGGATAGAACAGAACAGAACAGAACAGAAC
This sequence comes from Dryobates pubescens, assembly GCF_014839835.1. Lineage (NCBI taxonomy): Eukaryota > Metazoa > Chordata > Aves > Piciformes > Picidae > Dryobates > Dryobates pubescens. The sequence goes on along the minus strand of NC_071622.1, from coordinate 35,762,994 downwards.
AGAACAGAACAGAATAGAATAGAATAGAATAGAATAGAATAGAATAGAATAGAATAGAATAGAATAGAATAGACCAGGTTGGAAGAGACCTCCAAGATCATCGTGTCCAAGTACAAGGGGAGGGAGCCAGAAGCTAGGCTGCCTAGAAGGCACAGAAGGCTAATGGCATCCTGCCGTGGATCAGAAATGGTGGTGGCCAGCAGGACCGGGGATGGAATTCTCCCCTGTGCTCAGGCCTGACCTTGAGCACTGTCTGCAGCTCTGGTAAATAAAATAGGAAAGTTGGACAGGTTGTGGCATTAGTGTTAGCTCTTTTGCATCTCTGTCTAAAGCACTTCAGATACTGCATGTCTAAATCAGGCTCCAGTCATTTTCACATCACCTGACAAATTGATGCATTTCCCATCTGTGCTTGGTTGACACCGGGGCAGCAGCTAAACCTTGCCCTCAGCCACCCATTCATTCCCTGTCCTCAAATCTCCCCTCTGCCATTTCAAATCAGGCTGAGCAGGTCTTAGAAAGGAAGAGCTTTCCTATTTCTCACAATGATGTTGAGATAATATTTGTATTGCACAGGAACAGCTTTTATTGGCCTTGGTCCAAAATGTCCCTCTACAGCAAGAATCATAGAGTTGTTAGGGTTGGAAGGGACCTCAAGGCTCATCCAGTTACACCCCCCCTGCCATGGGCAGGGACACCTCACACTACATCAGGTTGCTCACAGCCACATCCAGCCTGGCCCTAAAAACCTCCAGGGATGAGGCTTCCACCACTTCCCTGGGCAACCTGTTTAAGTTCACCCTCATGGGGAAGAACTTCTTCCTAACATCCAATCTCAATCTACCCATTTCTAGTTTTGCTCCATTCCCCCCAGTCCTATCACTGCCTGACACCCTAAAAAGTCCCTCACCATCTTTCTAAGAGACTGGAAGGCCACAGTAAGGTCTCCTGGGAGCCTTCTCCAGACTGAACAGCCCCAACTCCCTCAGTCTTTCCTCATGGCAGAGCAGCTCCAGCCCTCTGATCATTGTCATGGCCCTTCTCTGGACACCTTCCAGCACCTCCAGATCCCCCCTGCAATAGAGGCTCCAGAACTGGACACAGTACTCCAGGTGGGGTCTCACCACAGCGCAGGAGAGGGTGAGAATCACCTCCCAAATGTCATTCTTGACTTGTTAATTCAGCTCATCCTACCAGTTCTCAGATGCTGGTTTTGGTTTTAACAAATGCCCACCCCCCCAAAAAAAACCCCAAACAACCACCAAACAACAACCAAAGAAATCACCAAGTTCAAAAAGCCTTTCTAAAAGAGTGAACAGGAATTGTGGGGGGAATATTCTGCAACCTCTAATTAAGCAGAGTATTCCAAAACAGGGTCCAAGATATTTCTACTCAGTGAACAAAGATCTGTTTCCAGCTAGCAACACATTTAGCATTATAATGGTGACAGTTCTTAAATGAGTTCCTGGGCATTTCCAAGATCACTGTGAGCAAAGCCAAGGGCTGCTGCTGTGTACTGCTTCCCTTGTGCCCACACAAGCATTTCCAACCTCCGAGATGCCACAGCGGCAGCCACCGCCGATGTGCAGGAGACCAAGGCACATTCTCAAAGCAATAATTCACAGAGTGAGGGATAATCAGGAGATGCTCACCCTGGGAACTGTGGTTCATCCCACACAAGAGGCTAAGTCTGAGAAAATTAAAATTTTCCTTTTGAAATGGTTGCTATTGCTTTTCCTCACAGAGGGAAAGGGCTTAGTCTCAGGCACAAAATGCTGCAATAGATTTTTGATGAAGACTGTAACAGGAGACTATTCCCACAGCAGAAATGGCCAAGGGGTCTGCCAGGACTGTGGCAAAAGGATGTTTAAATTAAAACCAGAGAATGACAGTATTATCTGTTTGGTTCACACCTTCAGTATGATGCAGCCCAGTCACAGGACTTGGGGGTGCTGGTGAGTGAGAAGCTGGACATGAGCAGGCAGTGTGAGCTTGCAGCACAGAAGGCAAATCATGGCCTGGGCTGCATCAAAAGATGTGCTGCCAGCAGATCCAGAGAGGTGATTCTGACACTTTGCTCTGTCCTGGTGAGAACTCACCTGGAGTACTGTGTACAGCTCTGGAGCCCTCAATACAGGAAGGACATGGGCCTGATGGAGCAGGATGGATCAGGGGGTTGGAGCAGCTCTGCTACGAGGACAGGCTGAGGGCGCTGGGGGTGTTCAGCCTGGGGAAAAGGAGGCTCTGGGGAGAACTAATAGCAGCCTGACAGTGCCTGAAGGGGGCTACAGGAAGGATGGGGAAAGGCTATTTGCAAAGGCCTGCAGTGACAGGATGAGGGACAATGGCTTCAAACTAGAGCAGAGCAGATTGAGATTGGATATTAGTTCTTTACTATGAGGGTGGTGGAACACTGGAACAGGTTGCCCGGGGAGATGGTTGAGGCTCCTTCCCTGGAGATATTGAAGGTGAGGCTGGACAGGGCTCTGGGCAACCTGATCTAGTTGAAGATGTCCCTGATGACTACAAGGGGATTGGACTGGATGAGCTTTGGAAGTCCCTTCTGGCCTGGACTATTCTATGATTCTAGATAAAGTGATAGGACTGTCAGGGAAGAAGCATTCAGTCTATCCATGGTGAAACTGGATATTGAACAGGCAGCATTAACTTAACTTAACTTTTACTATACACTTACATATACTTCCATATACTTCTGTACACTTCTGTACAGTACAATACACTTAGTTTAAACATTTTTATACATGCCAATGTGTACATTTAAGCTCCAGCAATAAGAAAACACAAAACAACAACTTAGTGTCACCATGTCATAATCTATTCAAGAGCATTCATTTGTTTTGTTCCTATCTGAAACAGGTAATAACTTCAAGATAGAAGCCAGGCTCAGGGATTTCTCTCTCTGCCCATTTGAGACAATAACTGAGGTGAATTTTACTCCTTCTTATTTACTAGAACAGTAACTGAAAACCATTTATGCCAGCAGGCTGATGCCACTGCTTCCAACTTTATTACCTTCTAGACAGATATTCCCCACAGCCAGAGACTCTAACAAAACTGTCCTTGTAGAGAGGCTAACTTGAAGTTAGTGCTGTTTTTCTCCTCCTAAAGCAGCCAATCACTTATAAAAATGTTGGAAGTAGCTTTCAGATTTGGATAAACAATGGAAAGAACAAAATTTCCAATTAAATTAATGATAAATAAATAAATAAATAAAATAATGATATAGTATTACCATAATAATTAAATAAAAATTAATAAGAATAGAATAGAATAGAATAGAATAGAATAGAATAGAATAGAATAGAATAGAATAGAATAGAATAGAATAGAATAGAATAGAATAGAATTAGCCAGGCTGGAAGAGACCTTTGAGATCATTGAGTCCAGCCTATCATCCAACACTATCTAATCAACTAAACCATAGCACCAAGCACCCCATCCAGTCTCTTCCTAAACACCTCCAGTGATGGTGACTCCACCACCTCCCTGGGCAGCACATTCCAATGGGCAATCACTCTTTATATGCAGAATTTCTTCCTAACATCCAGCCTAAATCTCCCTTGGCTCAGCCTGAGACTGTGTCCTCTTGTTCTGGTGCTGGTTGCCTGGGAGAAGAGACCAACCCCCACCTGGCTACAACCTCCCTTCAGGTCATTTAGAGAGCAAGAAGGTCTCTCCTGAGCCTCCTCTTCTCCAGAAATAAATTCTAATAGTAATAGTTGTTATTCTTACTATTATTTTAGCTCTTTTAATGTGTCATTTGAGGGAATTTCATGTCACAAAGATCATTTGGATGGGCTCTTCTGGCTTCTAACCACACACTTGTAGGACAACACCTCAGCTGGCATTCCATTTAATCAATATTAAATAGGAGAGCCTTTGCAGATCTATAAAGAGGAGGGTCTGAGTATGAGAGAGTGGCACTTACATGGTCTGGGAAGTCAGCCTTCAGTTCAGCAATGCTTTTACACCAATATGCTGCTGTCTTCTCGCTGATCAGTTCGATGTTCAGAAAAGAGCCTTGGCCTGGGCCATACATAGGCCCTGAGGTGATTCCACGCACAATCCTCGGAGAAACATTGGTCACAATATCCTGCAAAGCAGTGAAACCTTTCAGACTGGTTTTGCAAAGTGAAGCATACATACATCAGCAATGGGCACATCACAGAAACTTACACACCTCAGCTGTTTTAAAAATGTCCTCTTATTGTGAGCATAAAACTGCAGTGCTAGGACAGTTCTTTACATTAGCATATTCTCAACAGGGACAAGTGCAGGGTCCTGCATTTCAGGAGGAATAACAGCAGGCATCAGGATAGGTTAGGGGCTGCCCTCATGGAAAGCAGCTCCATGGAGAAAGACCTTGGAGTGCTGGTGGACAGCAAGTTCTGCATGGAACAGAAATGTGCCCTTGTGGCCAAGAGAGCCAATGGGATCCTGGGATGCATCCAGAAAAGTGTGGCCAGCAGGGCCAGGGAGGTTCTTCACCCCCTCTGCTCTGCCCTGCTGAGACCACACCTGCAATAATATGCCCAGTTTGGGACTCCCCAGTTCAAGAGAGACAGAGACCTGCTGGAGAGAGTCCAAGGGAGAGCCATGAGGATGATTAGGGGACTCAAGCACCCCTATGAAGAGAGACTGGGAGACCTGGTGCTGTTTAGTCTGGAGAAGAGAAGGCTGAGAGGGGATCTGATCAATGCCTATCGATATCTGAGGGGTGGGTGTCAAGTGGAGGCAGCCAAGTTCTTTTGGGTGGTGCACAGTAATAAGCCAAGGAACAATGGAGACAAGCTTGAACACAGAAGGTTTCAACTCAACATGAGGAGAAATTTCTTTACAGGGAAGGTGCTGGAGCCCTGGAGCAGGCTGCCCAGAGAGGCTGTGGAGTCTCCTTCTCTGGAGACTTTCAAAACCCATTTGGATGCATTCCTGTGCACACTACCCTGGGTGATCCTGCTTTGGCATGGGGGTTGGACTGGATGATCTCTTGGAGGTCCCTTCCAACCTCTTAACATTCTTTCCTTCTGTGATTCTCTGCATGAGTCTGTACATGAGAGGCGAAAAAAATGTTTTGCTGTGCGTGTGAAAAGAAATCCTAACCATCAAGAAAATACCAATATGAGGCACTCCTAAACTGCCACACACAACAAAATAATTCACATAATGCTTTTATGTTGGGTAGAGGCTTGGTATAAAAGGTACGAGGTTTGATATAAAAACCTGTGCAAGCCTCAGTGATGTAACAGCACATCTGAATCACCCTTCCCAAAGATTACTATAAACTCCATGTCCTATACTAGTAGCTGAAGTGCAAAAAGTGCTGCCTTCTCCAACAAAAGGCAGTGTCACAGGGCCAGTCACCCACACACCAAACCTCACAAATGAAATGATCTGACTAAAGAGCCCCAAAATCAAAACCTAAACTGAACAATAGTGATGGAGAGAGTCCGGAGGAGGGCCACAAGAATCACTGGGGGTTGGAGCACCTCTGCTAGGAGTGAGAACCAGCTGAGGGAGCTGGGGGTGTTCAGCCTGGAGAAGAGAAGGTTCTGGGGAGAACTAATAGCAGCCTGTCAGTACCTGAAGGAAGCCACAAGAAGGCTGCAGAGAGACTGTTTGCAAAGGCCTGCAGTGACAGGACGAGGGGCAATGGCTTCAAACTATCACAGTATCACAGTATAACCAAGGTTGGAAGAGACCCCAAGGATCATCAAGTCCAACCTGTCCCAACAGACCCCACAACTAGACCATGGCACCAAGCGCCACGTCCAACCTCCCCTTGAACACCTCCAGGGACGGTGACTCCACCAACTAGAGAAGAACAGATTAAGATTGGATGTGAGGAACAAGTTCTTCACTATGAGGATGGTGGAACACTGGAACAAGTTCCTCAGAGAGGTGGTTGAAGCTCCAGCCCTGGAGATATTCAAGGTGAGGAGGTCTTGGGCAACCTGATCTAGTTGGGGATGTCCCTGCTGACTGCGGGGAGGTCAGACTGGATGACCTCTGGGGGTCCCTTCTGGCCTGGCCCATTCTACGACCCCATGATTCTCTGAAAGCTAAGATCAATATTGTTCAGCACAACATTTCTGAAGGTCACCACGAGGTTAGCAAACAATTTTGAAGCAGGCAGTAAACAGACAACATGTCGACTCGTTAGGTATCGCTAATTAAGCCGCCATGTCCCCTCAGCACTATTAACAAACAACTGTAAATTCTGACATCATTTAAAACAAAGAGGAACATAGGAGGCAAAAATGTTCCTTTTGCCAATTCCCAATTAAAAATAATTTTGAGGTAAGGCCATTTATTTACAAATGCATCAGAATTATTTGTTTAAGTACCCCCCTCCTCACCATCTTGTAATTTTTCCTGCGATAACATGAACCTCCATTAGTTTATAGCAATTAAGGTCAATTTACATATTTTAATTAAGAACCATCCCATATAAAACAATTAGGGTAATAGGCATACTAACTGGATTTCATAACATTTGGACGTTTTTCCAACTAGATAGACAGGAAACCTTAATTAGCATTAATTAGCACTGATCTGCATATGTTTGATAACGCATACCCTTGCCACAAAAGATTATTTATTCTCGAATCTGCCAAATGCTGCAGTTAGAGAGGATAAAGGGACCTTTTTCTTTCACATTGTATGGAAATTTGAGGTAATCTTCATCTGCTTATGAAGGGAATTAATTGTTACACAGCAAACAGGCACTAATATTTTACACTGATAAATTTGCGTGTGCCGCTTCGCACGGCCGGGAAGCCGACAAAAGTAATCTCCCCACTTCATCTGTTTTCAGGCCTAATGAGTCTGGAATGCAGATCACAGGGTGATCACAGGGTGTGAGGGGTTGGAAGGGACCTCTGGAGATCTTCCACTCCACCCTGCCCCTGCCAGAGCAGGACCAGAGAATCCAGCACAGGTTGCACAGGAATTCATCCAGAGCATTCCTCCAGTCCCTCCAGAGAAGGAGACTCCACAACCTCCCTGGGCAGCCTGCTCCAGTGCTCTGTGACCCTCACAGTGAAGAAGTTCCTCCTCTTGTTGAGGTGGAACCTCCTGTGCTGTAGTTTCCATCCACTGCCCCTTGTCCTATCCCAGGGTGCAACTGAGCAGAGCCTGTCCCCTCCCTTTTGACCCCCAGCCCTCAGATATTTATAAAGATTCATTAAATCCCCTCTCAGTCTTCCCTTCTCCAGCCTAAAAAGCCTGAGGTCTCTCAGCCTTTCCTCATAGGGCAGTGCTCCAGCGCTATCACAGCAATCCCTCATTTTCCCTTTCACTTTACCTTTTCCCCTTCCTCTCAACAGTTAAATTTCAGCAAGAAAATAAATAATAAGTCAGGACATTCTCTGAATGTATGCAAAGCAAAAGCAAACAGTGGCATGCACTCCCCTCACTCCCTCCCAAAGCAAATTACAAATATTGCAGTTTATGCTGAAGAACTATTTACATTAGTTTGCTCCCTCTTATCCTCCTGAGCATTTCACTCCTTTCAAATTGCCTCAGTGATCTGACTGCATCCCAGCAAGCTCCTCGTGCGCAGGGATGGTGCTCTCACATCATCCAGCAGGAGAAAACATGTAAAGGCAGTGGCTTAAATGCTGGCAACCTGACCTGACTCCTTGTTACGGTTTGGAGCTGGTAGCTTAGCTCAGTTTCCTAACGCTAAACAAAGAATACGAAGTTTCTGGACATCTGTGAGTAAAAGGCAACTCAAGGTTAGGCACTGGATGCAAAACAGCAACATAGCTATGTCGATAGAATTCCATCCACTTGGGGACTGGGATGAAAAGCATCTGCATGAATTAGCCTCTCTTTCGTTTCTGCGCTCTTGCTGCTACTAGCTGGTGCCTTTGCTTGGCTTTGCTGACCTTGGCTGTGTTCCTTCTTGTAGCACAGGATCACAGGATGTTAAGGGTTGGAAGGTCATTGAGTCCAACCCCCCCTGCCAGAGCAGGACCATAGAATCCAGACAGGTTGTGCAGTAACACATCCAGGTGGGTTTTGAAAGTCTCCATAGAAGGAGACTCCACAACCTCTCTGGGCAGCCTGTTCCAGTGCTCTGTGACCCTCCCAGTGAAGAAGTTCTTCCTCATGTTGAGGTGGAACCTCCTGTGCTGCAGTTTATATCCATTGCCCCTTGTCCTAAATAAATCACCAGCCTAGCTCAGAGTGCTTTGGAAGCAAATGAAGCTCTATTTACAAGCCCATGCTTCAAGTGGCCCTGAGCTTCCTTTTCCCATGCTCCAAGGCAGTGAGGAGCTATGCAGCATGGCACTAGGCCTGAGCTAACAGCCTGTCTGTTATCAGCAATTATTATTTGGGTTCAGTGCAAATGATGGTAAGATGCACCTGGTGTGATCTCCATTCCATGGCAGGCTCAGCTGGGAATGTGTGTACGCCAGGCCATGCTTGGAGATGCTTACAAAGCATACAAAGTGTGTGTTGCTGTGTGAGTGTTTTGCTGTTCTTCAAGTCTCTTTTATTTATTACAGGTAAGGATTCAAAGCCTGAGGGACTACAGTCTAGATGATACCTTTTGGGGGACACTCACAAAGTCTGTCTTCCATGCCAAAACACTCTAAAGTTTATGCATGTGCTTTGGGTCTACAGACAATCTCTCCCCTCAGACCTGAGACTTCTACCAGATCCCCATGGCTTTGATTCAGTCTCCCCCACAGCTCAGTCACAATCAGCCTCTGAGTGACAATTTATCTCTTCAGGTTCCCACGAAGTTGAATCAGGTAATGCACAGACTTGGCAGCCATCCTTCACTTTAATGACCACAGGAGATACATGGAGCCACATGAAACAGTAAACACACATACATCTCTCTGCCTACATTTCCTCACTCTTCAATTTTCCTGGAGATTCTGTGAGATGCCCTTTGGTGCTCTGGGACTTTCCCCTCCAGCTGTCCCCTGCCAGCAGACAGCTGTGCTTTCACATGGTGGCTTCCACTGCCTCCCTGCTGCCTCTGTGTCACAGGGCTCCTCCCCTGTGTCCATGCATCATTTTATCTTTCCTGACCAAGCTGCTTCTGCTTCCCAAAATCCTTCCTGGCTTTGAAATCCAAACATTACCACCTGGCTGGTTTCTCCCGAGGGGAATATGCTTTCCTTATTTAAGATCCCATTCCTCATTTGCCTCTCCCAGCTCCAAGTGAGCTAGATGGAGAGAGTCTGTAATGACTGACACGCTGGCACCTCTCCTGTCTCTTGTTAGCACATGACAGCCCCAGACACGAGGAGACACACAGTTCATGGAAAGAAAATGGAATTCGTAACTTATGTGATGATTCAAGGAATCTGTCTATGTACACACAGAATAAAATCACACAAGTGACAGAAAATTGACTCTTGGAGATGAGTGTGAAATACCTACACAGAACATGCATTGCCACCATCTTCCCAGTCAGTCTCCTGCTATGTCTAAAGCTAAATAAGGAGAGAGTTAGGGAAAGGATCTCTTGGCTATGCTTAATAGTCAACTTCACATCCTCCAGCCTTAGGAGTGATTTTCACACGGCATCAAAGGTTCTTTCACTCTGATGGCTAATTCTGGTGGCTAGCCAATTGTTACTGCTGTCTCCAAAACAGCACATAAGGTCGGAGTAGCTGAAATATAAGGTCAGAGTAGCTGAAATACAAGGTCAGAATAGCTGAAACAGCCACAGTGCTCCAGCCATGGGGTCTGAGAGAGAGCATCCTCTGGTGTTTTAACCAGATACTGATTTTCCCTCTTTGCAGGAATTGTCTGGGCCAAATGCTGGAGCTCATCACTGCTTTCCTCCTCTGAAAGCCCAGCTTTTCTTTATATCCCAGCTATGCACACAGCGCTTTTATTGTTTAGAACAATTGTTGTGTGCATACATGTGGTAGTTTCAGGCTATGCCTTTAAAATTTTTCACAGATCTTGAGCAGAAAAGTGGTAAAATGTAAATAAATCACTATTGGGTGTGAAAAGGAAAATAATGATGATTCTAAACAATCCCATTGGGGAGATAAGGAACTTAAACTGGATGTACTGAAACTTCTCTTCTCTTCTCTTCTCTTCTCTTCTCTTCTCTTCTCTTCTCTTCTCTTCTCTTCTCTTCTCTTCTCTTCTCTTCTCTTCTCTTCTCTTCTCTTCTCTCTTCTCTCTTCTCTTCTCTTCTCTTCTCTTCTCTTCTCTTCTCTTCTCTTCTCTTCTCTTCTCTTCTCTTCTCTTCTCTTCTCTTCTCTTCTCTTCTCTTCTCTTCTCTTCTCTTCTCTTCTCTTCTCTTCTCTTCTCACTTCTTCACTCTGGACAGATACCAGCTTGCTTCTGCTTAACTTTGGCTGCATTGTTTTGGTGTTAACATTCCTCTGCTCCTTTCTCCCTTCTTTTGTACAGGGAGGTAGGGGGCAACAGAAAAGGAGAAGCTAGTAGCTTCCCCTGGTCTTTGACCAGGGGGTCCCTGTGCTGTTTATTAATTGTAAATACCTGTAAATATTGTAAATCCTGTATATTCTGTACATATTCATTGCATTCCATTGTAGATTGCAGTTCTGCTTGTGAATACAGCTTTCATTTGCTTCCAACTGGGCTGGTCTGGCAAAGGTAATGTTGGGGGGTGAAATTCGAACCCATCACAATCCAAAACCACAATGGAACTGGGGCAAGGAGCCTGACAAGAAGCACCTCAAGGTTGGAACCTTAAAACATCTTTCATTCTAAAAAGAGGAATGCTACAGAGAGATGATGGGACTGATGGTATTTGCTGATGACACAAAATTGGGCAAGCTGTGCTGCCATTCAGTGAGACTTAGGCTGGAGAGCTGGGCAGGGAGAAATTGAACGAAATTTAACAAGAGCAAGAGTCGAGTCTTGCACCTGGGAAAGAACAGCCCCCTGGAGCAGTACCAGCTGGAGACTGACCTGCTGGAGAGCAGTGAAGGGGAAAAGGACCTGGGAGGCCTGGTGGATGGGAGGTTGACCATAAGCCAGCAATATCCTCTTGTGGCCAAGAAGGCCAATGCCATCCTGGGGTGGATTTGAAGCGATGTGCCTCTCACAGAACTGTGTCCAGTTCTGTGCCTCTCAGTTCAAGAGGGACAGGGAGCTACTGAAGAGAGTACAGCACAGTCACAAAGATGATTAGAGGAGTGGAACATCTTCCTTATGAGGAGAGCCTGAGGGAGCTCAGAGCTCTGTAGCTCAGAGAGGAGAAGACTAAGAGGTGACCTCATTCGTGTTGATAAAGATGTGCAGAGTGAGTGCCCAGAGGATGGAGCCAGGCTCTGCTGGGTGATGCCCAATGACAGCACAAGGGGCAATGGTGGAAGTTGAGGCATAGGAAGTTCCATGGAAACAGGGAGAAAAGATTTTTTTCCCTGTGAGAGTGGCAGAACAATGGAGGAGGCTGCCCAGGGGGGTTGTGGAGTCTCCTTCTCTGGAGATATTTAAAACCCACCTGGATGTGTTGCTGTGTGACCTGCTCTAGGTGATCCTGCTCTGGCAGGGGGGTTGGACTGGATGAGCTTTTGAGGTCCTTTCCAGCCCCTAATATTCTGTGATTCTGCATAATTCTGAAGTATTTAAATGTAATGGACTGGGAGGTTTGAGACAGTATCTTAAGATAAAGCCCAAACACTCAGCACTCTTTTAGTCAGTTAAATTTAGATATAGGTGCACATTGATTCCTCAGCCCAGGGAGGTGGTGGAGTCACCATCATTGGAGGTGTGTAGGAGGAGACTGGATGGGGTGCTTGGCTCCATAGTTTAGTTGATTAGGTGGTGTTGGATTAGTTGATAGGTTGGACACAATGATCTTGAAGGTCTCTTCCAACCTGGTCTATTCTATTCTACTCTATTCTATTCTATCCTATTCTATTCTATCCTATTCTATTCTTTTCACTCTAAAAGTGTTTGGCCTCACACTGTCCACACTTGCAGCTAATAATTGCCACAGATTCTTGTACTGTAAACCCACAGCTGTGTCATTTAAGCTGTTTATGTTTGGGCAGTAGGGATGTTTGGAATCTTAGGGAACCCAAAGCGGTGTCCAGCAGAGTGCCAGATCGGGCAAAGATTTGCACTTTCAGTGTGTGTCCCTCCTAAATTAATCAACAGGGATATCATTCACACTGTGAATATTAAGTTATCATCTGTAGGCGTGGAAGTTAATGACCTGCAGAAATTAATCAAGCCTTTCACCTCTCTCTGCATTATTGTTTTAGTTGAATCAAGAGGACAGCTCTTCATTAACTGGGTTCACGTATTTAATTCATAATCGTGTCTTCTAGAAACCAATGAACAAAGTTTGGAGAAGGATATTGTGAGTTGTGGGCATATGTATAAACACGTGCCCAGAAGGGCAGCGAGGCTGGGGAGACGCCCTGAGCACAAGCCCCATGAGGAGAGGCTGAGGGAGCTGGGGTTGTTTAGCCTGGAGAAGAGGAGGCTCAGGGGAGACCTTATTGCTCTCTACAACTACCTGAAGGGAGGCTGCGGCCAGGAGGGGGTTGGTCTCTTCTCCCAGGCAATCATCACCAGAACAAGAGGACACAGTCTCAAGCTGCACCAGGGGAAGTTTTGGCTGGAGGTGAGGAGAAAGTTCTTCCCAGAGAGAGTTGTTAGCCATTGGAATGTGCTGCCCAGGGAGGTGGTGGAGTCACCATCCCTGGAGGTGTTCAAGAGGGGACCGGACGTGGCACTTGATGCCATGGTTTAGCCACGAGGTCTCTGCCTCCTTGGGAAGAAGAGATCTATACAAATACCTTCTAAAGGTGATTTTAGTCAATGATCTCAAAACAGCACACTTAAAGTGAGCAAAAAGTAAACTGCAACGTGAAAAGCGCCCAAATGTAAGTTTCTGCTTTACTATACTCACTGTGCCATTTTCTTTGCTTCCACAATGATACATATGAGCTGGAAAATGTAGGTATCTAAGCAAATTACCAGGGACTCCCCACATTGCCAAGGATGTGTTGAAAAGGCTGTAAAGATTTCCAACCCAGGGGGTGTGAAATGGTTCTAGAGCTTATTCACTAAATGCTTTAATCAATCCACAAGATGCAGTTCTCCCTGCAGTTCCTCCTCAGTGCAGTAGAACCTGATCTACACTTTCACCTTTGCAGAAATCTGAAGGAGCAGGAGTTGCCACCCTGCTAACAGGGCAGTAGCAAAGCACTCTGGAAGTCTGGCCGGCTGCTGTTTGCACACCCTCGTAGACACCAGCACCATCACAGAGGGATGTCCTCGTGACTCACTGCCAGCTCTCACTCAAGGTCTTGTGATGACTTGCCTCTTGTGTGACTCAGCTGTCTAGCCAGACTGTGTGGAGTATCACCCCTTCTGGAGTTTTAACCATCCACAAAAGGCAAGCAAAACCTGAAGCAACAATACCACTCCACGCAGTACTGTTACTACACCTCCCTTCCGAGTCATTCCTCACATTCTCCTCTCCATCAGAGCTCAGACCTGATCTCTCCAGAGGGCTCCTGTTCTGAGGCCCAAAGCATGCACTTCCTCTCAGGAATTACCCCAAGCTTAGGACTTCATGCAGCTGATCTTCTCAGGCTGCTTTTACACAGGAAGCTAAATCCACAGCAAGGACCTCTCCCAATGCAAATGTTCCACCAGGTGCAACAATGCAGATTAACAACTTCCCTGAAGACCTTATCTACCAGATCCTGTAATCTTTACCAACACTGGGTACACTGAGACTTACTGGCTGATGGAGCAAGACAAGTACATTTGCTCATGACTTCTGCCCAAGGAGGCTTGATGCCAATCACATCCTGGGCTGCATAAAGAGAAGCATAGCCAGCAGGGTGAGGGAGGTGATTCTCCTCCTCTACTCTGCTCTGGTGAGACCCAACCTGGAGTATTGTGTCCAGTTCTGGAGCCCCTATTTTACAGGAAGGATCTGGAGGTGCTGGAGCATGTCCAGAGAAGAGCCATAAGGATGAGCAGAGGGATGGAGCTGCTCTCCTATGGAGACAGACTGAGAGTGTTGGGGCTGTTCAGTCTGCAGAAGAGAAAGCTCCACAGAGACCTAATTATGGCCTTCCAGTATCTCAAGGAGGCCTACAGGAAAGCTGGAGAGGGACTTTTTAGGGTGTGAGGGAGTGATAGGACAGAGGAGAATGGAGCAAAACTAGAAATGGGTAGATTCATATTAGATGTTAGGAAGAAGTTCTTCCCCATGAGGGTGGTGAGACACTGGCACAGGTTGCCCAGGGAGGTGGTGGAAGCCTCATCCCTGGAGGTTTTTAGGGCCAGGCTGGATGTGGCTGTGAGCAACCTGCTGTAGTGTGAGGTGTCCCTGCCCGTGGCAGAGGGGTTGGAACTGGATGGTCCTTGAGGTCCCTTCCAACCCTGACAATTCTGTGATTCTATGATGCAGCCACTGGTACCTTCCAGGGCACAAACTTATTGCAACATTGCACCCAATGCTACCTGCTGCATTCATAACAGTTGTGCTTAGTGGTTTATTTTAGTGAGGGAAAAGACCAGGCTTTATTCTTCCTAGATGAGTACAAAACCTCAGCAAGGTCACCTCCTTGCTTCTTTCTTTCTTTCCTTCAGTAAGTGCAGGAGCATTTTAAAAAAGCCTGAAACCAGTCTGAGAGCAAAACTTATCTCAGAACATCCCATCATGGAGAAACTGCTTTAATCTCTCCATCAACAGGTATGAGAAATTTAGTACCATAAAGTCACATCTCCTTTTTAACTCTACTTTTGTGAATGAAGTCTAGACTCAGCCCTCTCTTTCCTCTTCATCAGTTTCCTTCTCTTGCAGACAGACAGCAGATAACAATAAAGGAACTCACTTTAAAAAACTATCATTTCTTCAGCCTGCCAGGACTGCTCACGTTTGTAACATAAGGAGCAAGTGTTCTAATCCCTTCACTAATGTAGAGCAGATCTTGAAGAAGATCCCTGGTGTTACTTATACACTTCTTTTGCATTTATACACAGAACCACTGGATGTTAGGATGACAGGATGTTAGGGGTTGGAAGGGAGCTCCTGAGTTCATAGAATCATAGAATTGTCAGGGTTGGAAAGGACCTCAAGGATCATCCAGTTCCTATCCCCCTGCCACAGGCAGGGACACCTCACACTACAGCAGGTTGCTCACAGCCACATCCAGCCTGGCCTTAGAAACCTCTAGGGATGCAGCTGCCACCACCTCCCTGGGCAACCTGTTCCAGTGTCTCACCACCCTCATGGGGAAGAACTTCTTCCTAACATCCAATCTGAATCTACCCACTTCTAGTTTTGCTCCATTCCCCTCAGTCCTATCACTCCCTGACACCCTCAAAAGTCCCTCCCCAGCTTTCTTTTAGGCCCCTTCAGATACTGGAAGGCCACAAGGTCTATTTGGGGCCTTCTCCTCTCCAGACTGAACAACCCCAACTCCCTCAGTCTGCCTCCATAGCAATGGAGCTGCAGCTCTCTGCTCATCCTCATGGCCCTTCTCTGGACACCTTCTAGCACATGCAGATCCTTCCTGTAATTGGATCTTGTAATAGGTCTCCATCATCAGTTCCAACCCCCTGCCAGAGCAGGACCACCTCACCATCTAATCTAGTGATCTAGTATGCTACAGAGGGGAAAAGGATACATAAAGAAATATTCTTACATGTCTTTTGATGGCTGTTTCTCATGGGTTTGCCAAGATGAAAGGATCCAAAATCTGTAGGGTGTCTTACATCCCAAGGGTTTGATGTACAAACATCTTCCTTAATACTCCAGACTGAATAAGCTGAGTTATGAAAACTGATTTATTTATACTTTTTCTAATAGACCATTATCTCCTAACTGTTTTTACAACATGAAACTATCCCATTTGTGTTTATTAAACCAATTTAACACTACAGCTCCAGTGAGCAGCCTGGCTTTCCAAATCACTAAGTGGGCACAGAAGACTGCAGCCCCATATGGGGAAAAGAAGCAATGTGTCAGGATTTTGGAGGAAAATTGCTGAACCTCTCCTATTGTGTGAAAGGCAAATGAGAAGTTAGAGGTTTTGCTACCATGTAGCTGATGTTTTTCTAGACCACCTCCTTCGTGCCTTGAGATTTAACTATGAGAATGGACAAGAAGCTTCAAAATTTACAGACACTGAATTAATTTCTATCTGTGTCTTTATCATTGCTGCTTGCTCAGCACATCTCCTTTCCTACCAGTGCAATTTTCAGGCAGCAGACCATCACTGCTAATGGTAGTGCTAAGTAAGACAGCAAAATCCCAAGATCTTTAGATAATCACAGAATTACAGGAAACATCCTGTTGGAAGAGACCTCCAAGATCATCCAGTCCAACCTCCACCCAGCACTGCATGGTCAACACCAAACCATGTCCCTAAGCACCAGCTTCACAGGCTGCTTGATCACCTCCAGGGATGGTGACTCCAGCACTGCCCTGGGCAGACCATTCAAGTGCCTGAGAACCCTCTCTGGGAAGAAATATTTCCTAGCATTTCCTGCTGCAGCTTGGAACCATTTCCTCTGCTCCCGTCTCTTGCCACCAAGAAGCAGAGGCTGCTCCCTCCTCACTCCAACCTCCTTTCAGGGAGCTGTAGAGAGCAATGAGGTCTCCCCTCACCCTCCTTTTCTCTAGCCTGAACACCCCCAGCTCCTTCAGCCCCTACTCATAGCCCAGGTGCTCCAGGTCCTTCTCCAGCCTCCTTGTCCTTCTCTGGACACTCTCCAGCCCCTCAATGTCCTTCCTGTAGTAAGGGCCCAGAACTGAACACAACAGTCAAGGTGTGGCTTTCCCAGTGCTGAGCACAGGGGGATGATCACCTCCTGTCCCTGCTGCCCACCCTATTTCTAACCCAAGCCAGGATGCCATTGGCTTTCTTGACCACCCTGTGCACTACTGGCTCATATTTAATCAACTGTCAACTAGCACCCCCAGGGCTCTCTCTGAGTCACAGCTTTCCAACCACACATCCCCAAGTCCATAGCTTGCCATGGGTTTGTTGTGATCCAGCTGGAAGACCTTACTAAATTTGAGTGCAATAAAAATTTGTTCACTCTCCTTATTTTAGCATAAGCTTGTGACAATCCTACCTCCACTGCAAGTCAGATAAAAATGGTCTGCTGCCATCAAAACACCAGCAGGCCTCCAGTCTTTGCTAAACCATCCATGATAGTTTCACTAGAAACCCTGGGTTTATGGACTAGAGCTCCCTAAAACAATAAATCAGGAGATTAAAAGAAAAGGGTAGCAGGGCTCTGCAGAGGGACCTCAACTGAGTGGATAGATGACCAGAGTCCAACATGATGACATTCAACAAATCCAAATGCTGGGTGCTGCACTTTGGCCACAACAACCCCATGCAGAGCTACAGGCTGGGGTCAGAGTGGCTGGAGAGCTGCCAAACAGACAGGGACCTGGGGGTGCTGATTGACAGCCACCTAAACATGAGCCAGCAGTGTGGCCAGGTGGCTAAGAAGGCCAATGGCATCCTGGCCTGCATCAAGAATAGTGTGGCCAGCAGGAGCAGGGAAGTCATTGTGCCCCTGTACTCTGCATTGGTTAGGCCACACCTTGAGTGCTGTGTCCAGTTCTGGGCCCCTCAGTTTAAGAAGGACATTGAGACACTTGACCATGTCCAGAGAAGGGCAACAAGGCTGGGGAGAGGCCTTGAGCACAGCCCTGTGAGGAGAGGCTGAGGGAGCTGGGGTTGCTTAGCCTGGAGAAGAGGAGGCTCAGGGGTGACCTTGTTGCTCTCTACAACTACCTGAAGGGAGGTTGTAGCCAGGAGGGGGTTGGGCTCTTCTCCCAGACAACCAGCACCAGAACAAGGGGACACAGTCTCAGGCTGCACCAGGGAAAGTTTAGTCTCGAGGTGAAGAGAAAGTTCTTCACAGAGAGATTTGTTAGCCATTAGAATGTGCTGCCCAGGGAGGTGGTGGAGTCACCATCCCTGGAGGTGTTCAAGAGGGGCTTGGATGTGGCACTTGGTGCCATGGTTTAGTCATGAGGTCTGTGGTGACAGGTTGGACTTGATGATCTTTGAGGTCTCTTCCAACCTTGGTGATTCTGTGATTCTGTGAAATTATGAGTAAAAGTACAAAAGACTAGAGGAGTCACTTTAATGTTGATGCCAAAAGTAGACACATGTATCTTCCACACATATTTTACAAGGTATATATAAAATCAATATATACAATGTTGCAGATTTCACAAGAGAATGAGTTTTGATCTTTCTTTGCAATTACATTTGCCTGAGCAGGATATTTAAAAAACCAAACAAATTAAAATTTCATAATACAGGCTCACAGGATGTTAGGGGTTGCAAGGGACCTCTGGAGATCTTCCAGTCCAACCCCCCTGCCAGAGCAGGACCATAGAATCCAGCACAGGTCACACAGGAACACATCCAGACAGGGCTGGAAAGGCTCCAGAGAAGGAGACTCCACAACCTCTCTGGGCAGCCTGTTCCAGTCCTCTGTGATCCTCACAGTGAAATAGTTCTTCCTCATGTTGAGGTGGAACCTCCTGTGCTGTAGTTTACATCCATTGCTCCTTGTCCTATCACAGCCTGCAACTGAGCAGAGTCTGTCCCTGTCCTTTCCTTCCCAGCCCTCAGATATTGATAGACATTGATCAGATCCCCTCTCAGCCTTCTCTCCAGACTAAACAGCCCCAGGGTTCTCAGCCTCTCTTCATCAGGCAGTGCTCCAGTCCCTTCAGCATCCTTCTAGACCTTCCTTGGACTCTCTCTAGCAGATCCCTGTCCCTCTTGAACTGGGGAACCCAGAACTGGATGAAATGTTCCAGGTGGGGCCTCACTAGGGTAGAGTACAAGGGGAGGAGAACCTTCCTGGATGTGCTGGACACACTCCTCTTAATGCATCCTAGGATCCTTGTCCCTCTTCCACTGGGGAGCTTTCAAACTAAAACATTTCATATTTTTCTCATTTTTCACTCATTTTCTAGACATTGTAATGTAAAGGCATTTGTACTGTAATTACAAAAGCCAAAGTCTCAAATGCATTATGTCCTCCAGCACTTTGCCTTGACAAACAATTACTGGATATCACATTCAGCAGCATACAAAAACCCCAATCTTTATCACAAGGTTAAAACTAGACTCTGAACAAAAGATGCTCTCAAAGCAAATCCAAATTCTCATCAGCTTTATATCAGTTTCTCTGTGAGAGACAGGAAAGAGAGGGAGGGAGAGAAGAGAAAGGGAGAAAAAGGGAAAAACAAAACCCCTGAAGGACATTTGAAACATTTCTTGCTAATGTTTAGTGTGAGCAGACTTTTATCAGTGTTCTGCTAAAGGTGTAAGCAGTAGGACATGATTAAATTTCTGATGTCAAGCTGCATTGTGGGAAAAAAAATCTCCCCACCAAAGAAGAAAGAGGGCTTACAGTTCCTGACAGGAAGTTACATAGAATACATACATAGAATAAACCAGGTTGGAAGAGACCTTCAAGATCACTGCGTCCAACCCATCAACCAATCCAACACCACCTAAACAACTAACCCACGGCACCAAGCACCCCATCAAGTCTCCTCCTGAAAACCTCCAGTGATGGCGACTCCACCACCTCCCCAGGCAGCCCATTCCAATGGGCAATCACTCTCTCTGTATAGAACTTTTTCCTAACATCCAGCCTGAACCTCCCCTGGCGCAGCCTGAGACTGTGTCCTCTTGTTCTGGTACTGGCCGCCTGGGAGAAGAGACCAACCTCGGCCTGGCTACAACCTCCCTTCAAGGAGTTGTAGAGAGTAATAAGGTCACCCCTGAGTCTTCTCTTCTCCAGGCTAAGCAGCCCCAGCTCCCTCAGCCTCTCCTCGTAGGGCTTATGTTCCAAACCCCTCACCAACTTTGTTGCTCTTCTCTGGACTCGTACCAGCAACTCAACCTCCTTCCTAAACTGAGGGGCCCAGAACTGGACACAGGACTCGAGGTGTGGCCTAACCAGTGCAGTGTACAGGGGCAGAATGACCTCCCTGCTCCTGCTGGCCACACTGTTCCTGATGCAGGCCACGATGCCATTGGCCCTCCTGGCTGCCTGGGCACACTGCAGGCTCATGTTCAGCCTACCATCAACCAGCACCCCCAGGTCCCTCTCTGCCTGGCCGCTCTCCAGCCACTCTGACCCCAGCCTGTAGCTCTGCATGGGGTTGCTGTGGCAAATGTGCAGAACCCGGCACTTGGATGTGTTCAATCTCATGCCGTTGGACTCTGCCCATCTGTCCAGCCTGTCGAGGTCCCTCTGCAGAGCCTCTCTACCCTCCAGCAGATCAACTTCTGCCCCCAGCTTGGTGTCGTCAGCAAATTTACTGATGATGGACTCGATGCCCTCATCCAGATCATCAATAAAGATGTTAAAGAGCATGGGGCCCAGCACTGATCCCTGGGGCACACCACTAGTGACTGGCTGCCAGTTGGATGTGGCACCATTCACCACTGGCTTTGCCATGCATCATTGTTAGATCTTAGATTTGTGATATAATCAACTCCCTAATTGACAAACAGCTGGCTTAGGTGGCTGATCAGGAAAATATTCAGTAATTGTCTTGAAAACATCTGTTCATTGTCTGTGAGGGGACACAAGAACAGGAAATCCCATTGCACATCCTGGACTTCGGTGAAAAAGAATCACAGGATGTCAGGGAACTCGAAAGCTCCTCCAGTCCCACCCCCCTGCCACAGCAGGAGCACCTAGAGCAGGTCACACAGGAACACATCCAGGTGGGGTTTGAGCATCTCCAGAGAGGGTGAGACCGTTTTAGGCTGTGCCTGTAAGAAAGGGACAGCTGCTGGAACACTCTGGCTGAATGTGTTGGTGAAATAATGAAAACAAGATATTCTAAACACATTTCTTTGGTAGATTGGTAGAATGCAACTTTACGTTTTAGTTCTGGTTGAATCTCAGTCAGGTCAGTCTGTCTTTTTCAGCCTGTTTCAGTCTCTCTCTGAGCAACAGCTGTAGGGGATGGAGTTGACCTTGAATTAACTGAACTAACAGATAAGAAACTAATTCTTGCATATGCTTTGAGCTAACAGAATTTCCTCCTTAATAATTACCTTTTCTCTCTCTCTAACCCTTTTTGGGAAAAAAAGGGAGGTAGGGGGAGAGGGGGTACAGGGGGGGACCCTCCTGGCTGGAGGAGGGAAAGTTTTGTTCTGTATTATGTTCTTTGCTGTATATTTCTGCATCTATTGTAAATACTGTATATTGTGTATATATTCACTGCATCTCATCCTGCTTGTAAATATAGCTTATTCATAGCTCTGCTTCTCTGACTGAGCTAGCCATGGTTTCTTTGTGTGTGTGGGGAGAACTGAACTTTCTCCCACCACCACAGAGGGAGACTCCACAACCCCCCTGGGCAGCCTCTTCCAGGGCTCTGTCACCCTCACAGGGAAAAAATTCTTCCTCCTGTTTCCATGAAACTTCCTATGCCTCAGCTTCCACCACTGCCCCTTCTGCTGTCATTGGGCATCACCCAGCAGAGCCTGGCTCCATCCTTTTGGCACTCACCCTGCACATCTTGATCAACATGAATGAGGTCACCTCTCAGGCTCCTCCTCTCCAAGCTACAGAGCCCTCAGCTGCCTCAGGCTCTCCTCGTGAGGAAGATGTTCCACTCCCTTCATCATCTTTGTGGCTCTGTACTGGACTCTTTCAAGCAGCTCCCTGAGGTCCTTCCTGAACTGAGGGGCCCAGAACTTCTAACCTGAAGGTAACCAGCTGAATTCTCAGTCTTTGGTTGTGGGGTGTTATGATTTTTAATATTTATTTTCAGAAACAAACAAGATTTCTCTGCTCCAACAGCAAATCTTACTAATGTTTGGAAACAAACAGCATACAAGATGCAGCAAAAGAAAGAAAAAGAAGAGAGTAAATGCTTCAGCTAACCAAGATCATTAGAGATATATATATAGCATGGCATAAAACACAAAATCTAGTAGTGAACCCTTTAGAAATTCTCCATCTACAACTTTTTGACATATGATTATAATTTCCAACCATGATCTTTGAAAACCTGACTTTTTCTTGGCACAAATGTTGATTTCTTTGAAGGTTTGCAGTTTTCCATGTAATTAAGCAAGCAGAGTTTTTCACAGCGCCAGAGTTTTTCTGGCCTGTGCTCTGAGGCTCCCAGAAGACAATTCCATGGAATAAAAACAACCAGTCACTGATGGAGAAGTCAGCAGTGGGTGGTCAGTTGTCTCATTTTCACTGAATTACAACATTCAGAATAAAAATGTAGAACCACAGAATGGGCTGGGTTGGAAGGGACCTCCAAAGGTCATCCAGTCCGACCTCCCCACAGTCAGCAGGGTCATCCTCAACTAGATCAGGTTGCCCAGGGCCTCATCCAGCCTCACCTTCAATATCTCCAGGGATGGGGCCTCAACCACCTCCCTGGGCAACCTCTTCCAGTGTTCCACTACCCTCATACAGAATACAGAATTAACCAGGTTGGAAAAGACCTTTGAGAACATTGAGTCCAGCCTATCATCCATCATGGTGCAGAACTTGTTCCTAACATCTGATCTAAATCTGCTGTGCTCTAGTTTGAAGCCATTGCCCCTGGTCCTGTCACTGCAGGCCTTTGCAATCAGTCTCTCTCCATCATTTTTGTAGCCCCCTTTCAGGTACTGGCAGGCTGCTATTAGGTCTCCCTGGAGCCTTCTCTTCTCCAAGCTGAACACCCCCAGCTCCCTCAGCCTGTTCCTTGTAGCAGAGCTGCTCCAACCCCCTGATCATTTTTGTGGCCTTCCTCTGGACCCTCTCCTTCCTGTATTGAGGGCTACAGACCTGTTAAACTAAAACAAAGGAAAACAAAAGAAGGGAAAAAAACCAAAACCAAACCAAACAACAATCCACCAAGCCAAACCAAACCAAATCAAAGAAACAAGACAAAACAAAGCAAACAAACAAACAAAAAATAATACAACTCTCCCCCCCCAAATCTTTAGAACCTCACAAAACTATCTTTCTAATCTCAGCTCCAGGAATAAGCTTGTGGCAATTGATTGCACCATGTGGACTGTACTGGAATCTCAATCTACAATCAAAGAACCATGGAATTTCAGGGCTGGAAGGGACCTCAAGGATCATACAGTACCAAACGCCCTGCCATGGGCAGGGACACCTCAGACTAGATCAGGTTGCCCAGAGCCACATCCAGCCTGGCCTTAAAAACCTCCAGGGATAGGGCTTCTACCATCCCTACTACCATCTACTAAGAAAGCAGCTCATTCAGCAGTCCCTGCTTCACATTATACAAGGACAGATGTTAGAGACTGCCTGCCATGAAACAAAATGTTCTGCCTTCACAACGTAGACAGTCCCTCAGGTTCTAGGGCAGAATGCCTTGGAACTCCAAAAAATCAGCAAACCATGAGGAAATGTGTTCTCCAGAGCTCAACAGCAGCCAGGATTTTTGCACTCAAGGTATGGACACACAGACAAACAGAAAGTCTGACATGGGAATTCTCTTGTCTGCTAATTAAGCATGTCACACTGGGAAAAAAAGCAAGGAGGCAACTATTTATTTAAGAGACAGTACTACATGGATTAACAGAGCTCCTGTCAACAGCTCTGGACACCTGCACCAAGCTCAGTTATTGCCTAATTAAATATTAACATGGCCTGATAGAATCTCTGCTATAATTTTAATTACTGTTTTCTCACAGGGAAGCCACAGAACCAAGGCATTGCTAGCTGCTCCTAGGGGCTGGTTGGTGAAAATCCATTAGTAAATGGTGAACCAGCGCTGAAATATTTCCCTCTCGACTGCCCTGTTGAGGCATGGCATTCTCCTAGGAGAAAGGGAGGAGAGATGCTTCCCTTTAAGGGAAGAACAATATGCTTCTTTCAATAATCAAGAATGTGGTAGGTTGAGAGAGGGCTTAGCTCTCCCTCCTCCACAGAGTAAGAAAACCACAGCTAACTCAGTCGAAGAGCAAAAGCTATGTATTTACAAGCATATATGGAAAGCAGGTTATATATAACACAATATATACAGGTATTTACAATATATACACAGAAATACACAGCAAAGACAAATAACACAACAAAAATCCCTCCCTCAGGGAGGGATCCCCTCTTTGGAACCCCCTCTCTCCCCCCCTACCTCCCTTTTTCCCCAAAAAGGGGTTAGAGAGAGAGAAAGGCAAGTTACTAAGGAAAAGAGTTGTTAGCAAGCTTCAAAAGCCCATGCAGGATTAGTGTTTGCTTATCTGAAGGCCAAGTCCAGCAGTTCGCAGAAGAAGCAGGCAGGGAGAACAGGCTGAAACACCAAACTCCCCCAACTCCCAAACCCAACTGAACTGAGAAAAAAATTTTCCAACCGCTTCACAATCTAAAGCTGAATTTTTGTTTATCAACCAATGAAATTCGTTTAGAATATCAGAATGTTTTTGGTTCTAGTACCAAAAACATTAGCCAGTGTGTTCCAGCAGTGTTTGTTCTTAAAGGCACAGCCTCAAACGACCACAAAGAAGAAAAGAAAATCTTTTAACTGTAACACTGTTTAGTGACAATCCTTGCCCACAGAAGCAGTATCAGTGAGCTACAGATGATCAAAGTTACCATTTAAATTTGTCCACAGTTCTTGTTTTTATTCTTTTAATTGCTGGATCAAATAATCAGGAGGAGAATCACATTAGGACCTTGAAGCATGTGTATTTAAATGTTCTGCTGGGGATGAATTGCAAGTGTTGAGGTACACCTTGCAACCACCTGCAGCATTTTTTTGTTTTCACAGAATGTTAGGGGCTAGAAGGGACCTCGAAAGCTCCTCCAGTCCAACCCCCCTGCCAGAGCAGGAGCACCTAGAGCAGGTCACACAGGAACACATCCAGGTGGGGTTTGAACATCTCCAGAGAGGGAGACTCCACAACCCCCCTGGGCAGCCTGTCCCAGGGCTCTGACACCATCACAGGGGAAAAGTTCTTCCTCCTGTTTCCATGGAACTTCCTATACCTCAGCTTCCACCATTGCCCTTTGTGCTGTCATTGGGCATCACCCAGCTCCAGCCTCTGGGCACTCACCCTGACACATCTTTAGCAACATGAATGAGGCCACCCCTCAGGATTTATGGATGTCCAAACTGCTTAACTATTCCTTAACTCAGTCCTCATCAACCAAGGAAACCTCCTCCTTTGTCCTGCCTTCCTCTGGTGCCTCAGGGGTCTGGGGCACCTAAGGACAGTCTCCAGCAGTATCAACGGAGATGAAGAAGTCATTTAGCAGCTCTGCCTTCTTTGTGTCCTCTGTTACCAAGGCACCCAACTCACTCAGCACTGGGCCTGCACTGCCTCTGGTGTTAGCTCTCCATTAGGATTAAGAATGCTTAAACAGTATAAGCATTGATTGCACTTGTGTATATTTAGGGCTGAGAACTTCAAGGAAATGATACCAGTTCTTTTGGGGAAGGTGTTTTAAAAAGCTAGCATTATGATTTTCAAAGGATCAATCCTTCAGGTAGTACTAGGCCATTCCAAGTCATACAAAAGAAGCTGGAAAGCAGCTCCATGGAGAAAGATCTTGGAGTCCTGGAGGGCAGCAAGTTCTGCATGGAACAGCAATGTGCCCTTGTGGCCAAGAGAGCCAATGGGATCCTGCAGTGCAGCAAGAAAAGTGTGGCCAGCTGGGCTAGGGAGGTTGTTCTCCTCCTCTACTCTGCCCTGATGAGACCACACCTGCAATCCTGTGTCCAGTTTTGGGCTGCCAGTTCAAGAGAGACAGAGACCTGCTGGACAGAGTCCAAGAGAGAGCCACAAGGATGATTAGGGGACTTGAGAATCTCCCCTGTGAAGGGAGACTGAGAGCCCTGGGGCTGTTTAGTCTGGAGAAGAGAAGGCTGAGAGGGGATGTGATCAATGTCTATCAATATCTGAGGAGTGGGTGTCAAGGCGAGAGGGCCAAGCTCTTTCGGGTGGTGCACAGTAATAAGGCAAGGAACCATGGATACAAACTAGAACATAGAAGGTTTCAGCTCAACATCAGGAGAAACTTCTTTACAGTAAGGGTGGCAAAGCCCTGGAGCAGGCTGCCGAGAGGGGCAGGGGTCAGGAAGGAAGGGACAGGGAGAGGCTCTCCTCAGTTTCACCCTGTGACAGGACAAGGGGCAATGGATGTGAAATACAGGACAGGAGGTTCCACCTCAACATGAGGAGGAACTTCTTCACTGTGAGGGTCACAGTGCCCTGGAGCAGGCTGCCCAGAGAGGTTATGGAGTCTCCTCTGGAGACTTTAAAGCCCCGCTGGATGCATTCCTGTGCAGACTACCCTGGGTGATCCTGCTCTGGCAGGGGGGTTGGACTGGATGATCTCTGGAGGTCCCTTCCAACCTCTAATGTTCTGTAATTCTGTGATCCTGTGATCCTGTGACAAAGCAGCACAGTGAAGGTGGCAAAGTTTCAGTATCTAAGGCAGTATTTTGGTTTCCAGTCCAGTGATAATCTATCCAGAATGATTTGACTCTTGATAATCAGAGCTCTTCAAACTTAACTTTGTTAACTTCCTCCTTTTCTCTTTTCCTGTGCAAAAGTCCTGTTGAAGCCAAAGAGTCTTTCACACGATCTGGGATGTCAAGGCTGAACCACTTATCAAACCATGAGAAAATCACCCCCTAGGAAATTTCACTCAGCACTTGAACATGTCAGAGATCCAAATCAATTTTAATCCAGCAGTAAATTTTAAACAGGGTCTTTAAAATGGATTTTTGTTTTTGCTTGGGGTCTCATCTACTTTAAAATCCATTACATTGGTATTTGCCTTTTTTTCTTTTGTATTGGCTACCAGATTGAGGGCAGCCACAAAAGGCTTGCATGCAAACTGTTCACCATTTTATTTTCACAGGCATAAAAGTGGTTGAAACAGTATTAGAACAGATTTAAACCAAATAACAAACCCCAGATAACTGACAAAACTCTTTTGCAAGTACTTTCCTACGAACCACCTTGCAAGGAATCTCAAGTGTTCCACTCTGGATGAAACTATCACCCTGACTTAGTTACCATGTTTTAGAATAGAATAGAATAGAATAGAATAGAATAGAATAGAATAGAATAGAATAGAATAGAATAGAATAGAATAGAATAGACCAGGTTGGAAGAGACCTTCAAGATCATCGAATCCAACCTATCATCCAACACCACCTAATCAACTAACCCATGGCACCAAGCACCCTATCAAGTCTCCTCCTAAACACCTCCAATGATGGTGACTCCACCACCTCCCTGGGCAGCCCATTCCAGTGGGCAATCACTCTCTCTGTGAAGAATTTCTTCCTAACCTCCAGCCCAAACGTCCCCTGGCACAGCTTAAGACTGTGTCCTCTTATTCTGCTGTTGGTTGCCTGGGAGAAGAGACCAACCTCTGCCTGGCTACAACCTCCCTTCAGGGAGTTGTAGAGAGTAATAAGGTCTCCTCTGAGCCTCCTCTTCTCCAGGCTAAGCAACCCCAGCTCCCTCAGTCTCTCCTCATAGGGCTTGTGTTCCAAACCCCTCCCCAACTTTGTTGCCCTCCTCTGGACACATTCCAGCAAGTCAACATCTTCCCTAAACTGAGGGGCCCAGAACTGGACACATTTTGCTGACACTCTGCATGGTGGAATGAGCTCTGCTAGCCTGTTATGGTTAATGAGTACAGCTCTGGCAAGAAAGCCAAGGCTGAACTTGGTGCTTTGTGTATACATCCTGGGGAGGGTCTTTAGGGAATGCAGATCCCTTTGAGGGCAGGTTGCACTCAGGAAGGGTAGAGCCAGCATGCCTGGATCTGCCCTTAGTCTCTGAGAGCACCATGTGTTTATCCATTACTCATCACCAGAGGCACCACACACAGGCTCCATAATCTAGAGAGATATGGCTTTTTCCTCTTGAGAGTTTCAAAGCAGATATTTCCACCCTGCTGAGCTGATTCTAGTTTTCCAGACTAAGCTCTTAATAAATAAACATTCAGTGTTTGCATGTGTTTTAACTTCTCTGACAGACATGAAACCATGTAGAGAAGTGCTGAAGTGTACACAGAATTGTTATGCCAAAAGATGAGCTCTGATTTCCTTCTGCTGGTAGCAGAGACAGAGGTCTTAATCTCCAGCCTGCTTTTCCTCCAGGTTCAGCTTAAGTTTTCATAGCAGTAGGTTAATCATTGCCTATTTTTATTTATTTATATATGTATTTATTGTAAATGCCCAAAAAAACCAATGCATTTTACTGGCATTTGAAACCAGCCCTGTGGGACTTAAGGCACTAATTCAATAAAGGGAAAAAAGGGCAAAGTTCATTTAAATATTCTTGTAAGATCTCAAAATAGCCACAATACCTGGAAATTCCTAGCACAGCTTCACCAAGGGCAAGTCCTGCCTGACAAACCTGGTGGCCTTATATGACAAGGTCACAACATCAATAGATGAAGGCTGAGCAACTGACGTCACTGTCCTGGACCTGAGCAAAGCCTTTGACACTGTCCAGCACCACATCCTGGTCTCCAGGCTGGTGCAGGGTGGGTTCCATGGATGAATCATTCAGTGGATACAGAACTGGCTTGATGGCCACACCCAAAAGGTGGCTCTCAATAGGTCCCTGTCCAGGTGGAGGCCAGTGACAAGTGGAGTTCCTCATGGATCAGGACTGGGACCAGGCTTGCTCAACATCTGTGTCAGTGACATGGACAGAGGCATTGAGGCACCCTCAGCAGGTTTGCTGATGACACCAAGCTGTGTGGTGCAGCAGACACGCTGGAGGGAAGGGATCAGTCTAGAAGGACCTGGACAGATCCAAAAGGATCTGGACATGACAGTCTCATGAAGTTCAACAAGACCAAATGCAAGGTCCTGCATCTGGGTTGGGGCAATCTCAGGCACAGATACAGGCTGGGCAGCGACTGGCTTGAGAGCAGCCCTGAAGAAAAGGACCTTGGTGTGCTGGGGATGAGAAGCTCAACATAAGCCAGCAGTGTGCACTTGCAGCCCAGAGAGCCAACCAGAGCCTGGGCTGCATCAAGAGAAGCATGGCCAGGCAGGGTGAGGGAGGTGATTCTTCCCCTCTACTCTGCTCTGGAGAGACCCCATCTGGAGCACTGTGTCCAGTTCTGGAGCCTCTATTATAGGAAGGATCTGGAGGTGCTGGAAGGTGTCCAGAGAAGGGCCACGAGGATGATTAGAGGGCTGGAGCTCCTCTCCTATGGAGACAGACTGAAAGAGTTGGGGCTGTTCAGACTGGAGAAGAGAAGGCTCCCAGGAGATGTAATTGTGGCCTTCCTATACCTGCAGGGGGCTACAAGAAAGCTGGGGAGGGACTTTTTAGGGTGTCAGGGAGTGATAGGACTGGGGGGAATGGAGCAAAACTAAAAATAGATAGATTCAGATCAGATATTAGGAAGAAATTCTTCCCCATGAGGGTGGTGAGACACTGGAACAGGTTGCCCAGGGAGGTGGTGGAAGCCTTATCCCTGGAGGTTTTTAAGGCCAGGCTAGATGTGGCTGTGAGCAACCTGACGTAGTGTGAGGTGTCCCTGCCCATTCACGGGGCTTGGAACTGGATGCTTCTTGAGGTCCCTTCCAACCCTAACCATTCTATGATTCCATGATGGTAATATGCCTGCTGCTGACACGTGCCTGCCACACTGCAGCCTCACTCCCGGAGCAAGCCAGACAGGTTTGCGTCAGGGTGAAGGAGAGCTCGATAGCACAGAGATCCATCATCCCTCCCTACCATCACCAACTCCTTTTACTGTCTTCACAACCCACAGCTGTGTCCCTGGGTATGGAGATCAATTAAATAGTACAGACAGTGCTCACTTATCTTCATGTGCAAAACAAGAAGGTCTAGAGGCAGGTATGGATGGCATATATCTGCCTTTGCAGGCAGTAGGAATCTGGGTTTTTAACATCTCTGCTTATCTCCAACAGCCTTCCCCTAGCTAACATTGCTTAGTGCAGAGTACAGAGCTGGGAAAGCTTTTTTTTTTGCTGCACATCTGGGAACAGTAAGGATGAGATTAGTTTGTGCACACAGTGATACAGCAGAAACTTCAATCCTCCTGGCATTCCAACAGCAATTTTGCAAACTACAATGCAACGCACTGAAGTGCAGGATATCAACAAACTTCCTGAGGAATCCTTCAGCTTACACTCACAGGAGCTGGGGATCTTGTAGGAGGGAAAGCCATCAGGCATTATATAAGCTCTGTAAGCCACACATCTTTGCATGCCTTGCCTTCAGCCATTTGAATGTTACATAAACATCCATGCACGATAGATGCACACTTGCAAAGCAGGATGCCCCCTTTTATACTTGCATCACTTGGACTTTAGGGAAACATTACTTTATAAAAGGCCTTGGGGGTGCTGGTGGATGAGAAGCTCAACAGGAGCCAGCAGTGTGCATTGCAGCCCAGAAAGCCAACCAGAGCCTGGGCTGCAGCAAGAAAAGCATGGCCAGCAGGGCCAGGGAGGTGATTCTCCTCCTCTACTCCACTCTGCTGACACCCCACCTGGAGCACTGTGTCCAATTCTGGAGCTCCTACTACATGAAGGATCTGGAGGTGCTGGAATGTGTCCAGAGAAAGGCCATGAGGATGAGCAGAGGACTGGAGTTCCTCTCCTATGGAGACAGACTGAAGGAGTGTTGGGGCTGTTCAGTCTGGAGAAGAGAAGGCTCTGAGGAGACTTCTTGTGGCCTTCCAGTATCTGAAGGGGGCTACAAGAAGGCTGGGGAGGGACTTTTTAGGGTGTCAGGGAGTGACAGGACTGGGGGGAATAGAACAAAACTAGAAATGGGTAAATTGAGATTGGATGTTAGGAAGAAGATCTTCCCCATGAGGGTGGTGAGACACTGGCGCAGGTTGCCCAGGGAGGTGGTGGAAGCCTCATCCCTGGAGATTTTTAGGGCCAGGCTGGATGTGGCTGTGAGCAACCTGCTGCAGTGTGAGGTGTCCCTGCCCATGGCAGGGTGGGGTTGGAACTGGATGATCCTTAAGACAATTCTATGATCCTAACTGAGGATCTTTAAAAGTGCCTCCTCTCAGGCTGCATCCATTCAGTTAACTACTAACACAACAACAATGCATGGGTGAAACATCTGTGCACCCACTCACTACTAACACAACAACAATGCATGGGTGAAACATCTGTGCACCCATTAACTACTGACACAACAACAATGCATGGGTGAAACATCTGTGCACACATTAACTACTGACACAACAACAATGCATGGGTGAAACATCTATGCACCCACTAACACAACAACAATGCATGGGTGAAACATCTGTGCACCCACTAACTACTAAAACAACAACAATGCATGGGTGAAACATCTGTGCACACATTAACTACTGACACAACAACAATGCATGGGTGAAACATCTATGCACCCACTAACACAACAACAATGCATGGGTGAAACATCTGTGCACCCACTAACTACTAACACAACAACAATGCATGGGTGAAACATCTGTGCACCCACTAACTACTAACACAACAACAATGCATGGGTGAAACATCTGTGCACCCACTCACTACTAACACAACAACAATGCATGGGTGAAACATCTGTGCACCCACTCACTACTAACACAACAACAATGCATGGGTGAAACATCTGTGCACCCACTCACTACTAAAACAACAACAATGCATGGGTGAAACATCTGTGCACCCACTCACTACTAAAACAACAACAATGCATGGGTGAAACATCTGTGCACACATTAACTACTGACACAACAACAATGCATGGGTGAAACATCTATGCACCCACTAACACAACAACAATGCATGGGTGAAACATCTGTGCACCCACTCACTACTAACACAACAACAATGCATGGGTGAAACATCTGTGCACCCACTCACTACTAACACAACAACAATGCATGGGTGAAACATCTGTGCACCCACTCACTACTAACACAACAACAATGCATGGGTGAAACATCTGTGCACCCACTCACTACTAACACAACAACAATGCATGGGTGAAAAATCTATGCACCCACTAACTGCTAACACAACAACAATGCATGGGTGAAACATCTGTGCACCCACTTTTCATTTGCTCATCCTGGAGCCCATACCATAAACTCCCTTAATTGTTCTTAAACGTCATCACCTGGTGATACAGAGACCAGAGCTCCTCTCCTCTAAACTGTGAGCACAGGCATCTCAAAAGATTGGGGTTGGTTTTTTTTCTTCCCTTATTTTTTTTTAAAGTGAAGATAAGTTACCACATTAAAAATAAATGAGCTATTTTTGTCAGCTGATTGGACGCTGAGTACACATAATAAATCACCCCGAGCATTTCGCATTAGCCTCCCTGCTAACCTTGAGCCGCGGTTTATCTATTGCCTGCAATTGAGGAGACAATGAGGGTATTTCACCCAATCAGCTGATCAGCCCAAGGAACTCAAAAGACTGAAATGGCTTTGAAATACACAGGCTTTTAGATATCAAATTACCTCTGGAGCCCTCTGCCCAGAAGTAACTCGAACAAAACCCATTTGAAATACAGCTTCAATATTCAAAAAAATCAATAATTTAAACCACAGGTTGAACGTTTTTACTGCTTCCACTGCAGACTGTCAGAGGGTTTTTTTGGTGCTGTTTGCTTTTTTTATCTTTGAAATGAAAATGCTAATGGCACCAAAGGGGAAAAGCTGCAGCCAAACGAGATCCATGTGTGCAGGCCGGGATTGGCTCGAACTGCTGGTTTGCTTTCTCTCCTCCAGTTGCATTTACATAATATCTCTTAAAATAAATAACTCTCATTTTCATCACTTTGACCAAAAAAAAAAAAAACACCCCACAACCAAAAAAGGTTTTTCTTTGTGGCACTTCAGTGTTTCTGTCCACAAGAGCTTAGCTGTATCAAGATACTTGGATGTAAACATGCGTGCTGAATGCAAATACTACATCCTCAATTATGCTATTAAGCCACATTATTTTGAAACAGGCACTAATGTGGTGCTTTGGAATACCAGCTGGCACACTGTGAACTCTTCCTTTGAGGGAGGGAAAAGCCTGAATGGAGGTGATGCTGTGTTCCAAGATCTACAGCAGAAACAGGAAGCAGTCAAGCATGCACTGCAAGAAACAAACAAAGATGGATGGTCCACTGCCTGCAAGAAATGCTCCTGCAGAGCAGAAATGGCTGGCTGACAGAAGACTTCCTAAAAGATAAGGAGAACACATAAGGAAAGGGCATAGTGGGAATACAGGGGCAATACCAGGTACTGATATAGGCTGGGCAGGGACTGGCTTGAGAGCAGCCCTGAAGAAAAGGCCTTGGGGGTGCTGGGGGATGAGAAGCTCAACATGAGCCAGCAGCGTGCACTTGCAGCCCAGAAAGCCAACCAGAGCCTGGGCTGCAGCAAGAGAAGCCTGGCCAGCAGGTCAAGAGACGTGACTCTCCCCCACTGCTCCACTCTGGTGAGACCCCAGCTGGAGCACTGTGTCCAGTTCTGGAGCCCCTAGTACAGGAAGGATCTGGAGGTGCTGGAAGGTGTCCAGAGAAAGGCCATGAGGATGATCAGAGGGCTGGAGCTCCTCTGCTATGGAGACAGACTGAGGGAGTGTTGGGGCTGTTCAGTCCTGTATCTGCAGGGGGCTACAAGAAAGCTGGAGAGGGACATTTGAGGGTGTCAGGGAGTGATAGGACTGGGGGGAATGGAACAAAACTAGAAGTGGGTAGATTCATATTGGATGTTAGGAAGAAGTTGTTCCCCATGAGGGTGGTGAGACACTGGAACAGGCTGGCCATGAAGTGGTGGAAGCCTTATCCCTGGAGGTTTTTAAGGCCATGCTGGATGTGTCTGTGAGCAACCTGCTGTAGTGTGAGGTGTCCCTGCCCATGGCAGGGGGATAGGAACTGGCTGATCCTTGAGGTCCTTTCCAACCCTGACAATTCTATGGTTCTATAATATTAATGCTTGACCATATGTGAAGCAAGCTACACACAGAGAATGTCTGACACTCAAACAAGTCTCCCCTCTTCACAAATTCAACCACCAGAGAGATTCTTAGCAGAGCTCAAAATCCATCACCCTCTTTCTGTAGAAACTGTTGTCTTTTGACAATTTAAACCTCATTAAACCTTGCACTCTGGCACCGATCTACTGAATTGCTTAAAATGTGTAATGGAAGGACAAAAAGCCCAATCATATGGAAAAGCAATGCAATCAGTATCATGAGGGAGTTTATGCAACCACAGAGATCATCATATACTCATAGAATTGTTAGGGTTGGAAGGGACCTCAACGATCATCCAGTTCCAACCCCCCTGCCATGGGCAGGGACACCTCACACTACAGCAGGTTGCTCACAGCCACATCCAGCCTGGCCTTCAAAACCTCCAGGGATAAGGCTTCCACCACCTCCCTGGGCAACCTGTGCCAGTGTCTCACCACCCTCATGGGGAAGAACTTCTTCCTAACATCCAATCTCAATCTACCCTCCCCAGCTTTCCTGTAGCCCTCTGCAGATACTGGAAGGCCACAATTAGGTCTCCTCAGAGCCTTCTCTTCTCCAGATTGAACAACCCCAACTCCCTCAGTCGGTCTCCATAGCAGAGGAGCTCCAGCCCTCTGATCAGCCTCATGGCCCTTCTCTGGACACCTTCCAGCACCTCCAGATCCTTCTTGTCATAGGGGCTTCAGAACTGGACACAGTGCTCCAGGTGGGGTCTCACCAGAGATGAGGTAGCAAAGCATCACCGTTAGTAGCAAAGAGAGGCATCAGGAAGAAGTTGGAAGATTGATGAGCTTTTGGTTACAGCTTTAAGGTTTTGCTCTCAAATACATTCTTGCTCTCTGCATCATATATATTTTAGAGCCTTCTTCAATCACAGTGTCAAAATGGAAAAGAAAATGTCGATTTTATTACAAGAATAAAGTTGCTCAAGTAAGGAAAACTACACTTTGGGCTGACTACACTTTACTGTAAAGGGGAAGATCGAGCTTGTGTTTACAGTTTGAACCTTTCTGCTTCCAAAAGAAACAATAATCTCTTTCTATTAATTCTCTGGCTTTTGATAGATTTGTTCCATTTTCCCCCAAGATACAATGCAGATCGTAGAATCAGTCAGGGTTGGAAGAGACCACAAGGATCATCTAGTTCCAACCCCCCTGCCATGGGCAGGGATACCCCACACTAGATCAGGCTGGCCAGAGCCTCATCCAGCCTGGGCTTAAACACCTCCAGGGACGGGGCCTCAACCACCTCCCTGGACAACCCATTCCAGGGCTTCACCACTCTCATGGGGAAGAACTTCCCCCTCACATCCAGCCTGAATCTCCCCACCTCCAGCTTCATTCCATTCCCCCTAGTCCTATCACTACATGATATCCTGAGAAGTCCCTCCCCAGCCTTCTTGTAGCCTCCTTCAGATACTGGAAGGCCACAATTAGGTCACCTCGGAGCCTTCTCTTCTCCAGACTGAACAGCCCCAACTCCTTCAGTCTGTCCTCACAGGAGAGGTGCTCCAGCCCTCTGCTCACCCTCGTGGCCCTTCTCCGGACACC
Source organism: Dryobates pubescens (assembly GCF_014839835.1). NCBI lineage: Eukaryota > Metazoa > Chordata > Aves > Piciformes > Picidae > Dryobates > Dryobates pubescens. The sequence continues at coordinate 35,727,468 of NC_071622.1, read as the reverse complement.
TTCCAGCACCTCCAGATCCCTCCTGTAATAGGGGTTCCAGAACTGGATGCAGTACTCCAGGTGGGGTCTCACCGAGCTGAGCAGAGGGGGAGAATCACCTCCCTTGACTTCTCTTGATGCAGCCCAGGATCTTATTGGCTTTCTGGGCTGCAAGTACACATTGAGAGCTCATGTTGAGCTTCTTGTCCACCAATGCCTAACAACAAAAGTATAATCATGGGGGGGAAAAAACGGTGATGCTCCAAAAAGCTTGCACAGAGACTCCAATGTTCTCCTCTAACCTGAAGGCACACAACTTTTTGAGATATCAAATGAAAAAGGCTAGAAATGGGAGCTGAGGAATTAATCTGAATTTGAATACACCCATAATATAGGAAAACAGAATTTTGGTTATGTGTTTGAGATCTGCATTGTT